>NC_142348.1:30149166-30460694 GCF_054954075.1 Amborella trichopoda | reverse complement strand
ATGAAAAGATTTGTATGGACAACATAAAGTTTAGTCAACTCCAAGCAAAATTTAAAGGTCCACCTTAGTTCTGCAGTATATGAAAGACGCATGTATAAACTTCACTTAGTAAGAAATCCTAAAATTATGGCTATCAATAATGGAGCGAGTGAGGAAGTAGTCTATACTCTATGGCAACACAAAGATCTAAACAATTCATGCTATGTTTTTTTATTTAAAAAGATGCAAAGGAAATCTTTACAAATGCGGGAAACAAGCAAATAAACCTTTACAAAGAGGGAAATGTGTACAAAAATGGCTATAATTAGAAACCCCTAAAAGAGATAAGACCTATTAAAATTATAACATTTATAGAAACTGAAAACACTCTTGTATTCCCATTTAAAGGGTGAGATTTTTTCTTTTAATTTTTTTTAACTTTATCATACAATTGTCCCAATGATAATTATCCTCAATATATTTAATTTATTTATTTTTATTTAGATATCGAATTGTAAATTTTAAAACTCAGATTAAGAAGATCTATAAATGTATGAAAATCTTTAAAATCGATGATAATACATTTGTGCTTTTTGTGAATCATAGAAATTTGTGATTTATTTTTTATTTTAAAAATTTTCAATTAATTGAAGATAATTATGCTGACTACATAAAAGGAAGCCATTTTTTTTTTTTAAATTATGAGTTAAAGTGCAAAACATTATGCTTAAACAAGATTTATGACTGATTTATAGTTTTTAATTATGGATTTTTAATTTTACTAAGAATTATATCCATTCATTTTTTCTTCTGACATGTCTTCGTGCTTTGCTTTCTAATTATAATTTTAGACAATAAAATCTATTTTAATGTTTTTTAAACTTCTAAATTATGGACTAAGGCTTTGAAATTTCACTCATGAACAAATTTTTTAGTTCTTTCAAATAAAATTTAATATATAAAATATTTCAATCTATCAAAATGGTTTATGACTAATATCTACAAACATCCTCACATTATTTGAATTGTTGAGTTCTTTTTAAAAACTCTGCTCAATCTTTTTGAACAAAAATAGGCATAGAAAGTCATATTTTCTGGATTTATTTTATTATTTAAATAATATTATAGATTTACTTAGTAATGTTTTTAAAAGGGCTTTCATGCACTGAGACCATTCACAAGGAAGTCATAAATGGCCGCAATTATTGAAGGTAAAGCTTTACCATATAGGGAATAGTTTAACTTAGAGGGATGAATGAATACTTACCAAAAAAAAAAGAAAAAAAGGGGTGAATACTTTCTAAAAAAAAGTGGAATGAATGGATACTTACCCAGAAAATGGGGCAATAGACATTAGGGGGATGAATGAATACTTACCCAAAAAAAAAAAAGGATGAATGAGTACTTACCCAAAGAAAAATGAGGGAATAAATGAATACTTACCCAAAAAAATGGGTGATAAATGAATTTCACCTCTATAAACCTTAGAGAGAGATCAGTGCTCTCTGCTAAACCTAATAAGCAATTGCAAATTGCTCTCTTTTCCTCACCTCTTCTCCTCACTTTTCCATTATCCCATCTCTCTGTACCTTCCACTCTTTCTCTCTCTTCGTACTTAATCTCTTCAAAACACTTGGAACAAGTGGACTCCTCTCTTCTTTCATAGAGATAGAGAAATGTGATCTTAGTTTTGCAATCTTCCAAATGATATGAGGAACAGATCGTTGTTGCATTACCTATGAAGTCCATCTTTATATTCAAGTTGGTATGTAAATCATTTGAAAGGTTATTCTTCTCTCAGTACTTTTCTATGAACTTCCAATCCCTACTTTGAGGTATTTCTCTATCTTTGTCCATTATGTAAACGTTGAGCCCCAAATAGTTAGCGCATATGCTCATGGAATTACCAATCCCTCTTCGTATGATAAATTAGAGCCTATAGATCAAGATATAAAATGGGTACCTAGGAGTAATGGCATTGTGTGCAGTATTTCAAATCTAGATATGGACAATGGTTGTTACTTTGCCATTGGAAATGCTCTAATGCGAAAGAATTTCATCCCACAAAGAACACCACTTCAAGTGCATTACTTTCGATTTTTATTTGATCCCATTATCTAGAACTTCAAGATATTGGTAAAGTCCATGTGTCATTCCATCTAATGAGATGATTCTTTTTCTAGAACCGGTTGCATGTTTGATTCATCAATGGAGACATGGAAGTCATTCATCAATGGAGATATGAAGGTCATCAGGAAATCTAACAATACTTGCACTCTATGAGCTATCAATGTTAGTTTGCACTGGCACCAATTGCTATGAAGGTCCTTTAGACAAAAAAAAAAAAAAAAAATGGTGTTTTCGAGCATGTTTTGACATGGAGACAGAGGAATACAAAATGTTCTATATTCCACTAGGAATAGGGCTTAGGCTTGAGTTGTTACCAGTTGATCGTAGCAATATTATATCCTCATCATTAGAGTATTTTTCCAACTCTTTGAGGTTGGATTGTCAGCCATGCCGCTCTATAAATGGCTATACGCTCAGTGCGTTATGGCCCCATAACTTTTCTCATTGCTTTCAACAATGCCTTTTTTATCCTAACCGTGAGCCCTTTTTAGCATACTTGAACCAACGCGCACCTCCTAACAAGTGTTATACTGGGCTTACACTACAAAAAAAGAAAAGAAAATTTATGGTCTATTATGGCTTGTGGATGACTGCTATTATAAAATCCAAGATAGAGATAGTGATCTCTGTCTAATGCAAGTAATAAGAGATGTGCAACCACTAGCACAGATTTGGATTAGAAAATAAGTGGGTGCATGTGATGAAAGTTGATTTGAAGCAGTTGGATTTCAACAATTTGGAGCAGCTAGGCTGGGGTTTAAGGATTTTCACTATATCGGATCTTTGGATTGGTGACACACTATTTTTGGGCATCCCTGTTACAAAAGAAGTAGTTTTGAGGAGTTCATGTAGTTGGGACTTACGTATAGAGTATGATATAAAGAGTGGCCAGTTACACAAAAGGGTAATTGATGTTGATGTCCACAACATTTCATATCGACCAACCCTATTCACTTACAACATGAAAAGGAACGAAAACATTAGGTAGTTACTATGGTGGGGTTACTCATTGATCTTTGAGTATTTTTTGTTCAAGTGATTAAGTTCATAGAAGTGCTGGGTGTATCACTGATGTGAGTCTTAGCCTTTGTTGTAACGAATTGGGCTTAAGTGGTTAGTAGTTGACATTTGTAATGCTACATCTCAAGTTTGTGTAATTCCTAGTACTGAACTACTCAATAAAAATGCCTTTGTTTTAACAAATTAATGCTTTTTTTTTTTTCGTTTGGTTTCATTGTTCTTTGAAATATTGAACTCTTTGGAGGTTTTTGCCCATCTTGTATGTTAATTTAATAGTTTTATTAAATGCTGCCATAATAATGAGGATTGACTATTTTGAAATTGTCAAAAATTGTTATTTGTAAATTTTTAGTTTATGTTGGTTATGCAATACATTACATTTGATTGACCAAGGTTGGTCGATCAAGTTATTTATTGCTCGTGGTGTAGTCTACGTAAATGTAGTCTATCTTTATAAAAACTAAGTTTCTGAAGTGAATTAATGAAACCTTTCCTATGTGGAGAGAGATGGATTGATTTAGTATATCCTCAAATTTCTCATATTAATGACAACGCAGCTCACATTATATTACAGGTAAGTTTAATTCATAAATGAAGAAAAAAATTTCAGTTCAGTTTAATGCATTTTTCCATTATCCTTATGCAGTCTGCAACGTCTTTGTTTGCATTTTATTGAATTATAGAAATAATTTGATAAAGGAAATCCATTTAAAAAAGGATGCGGTTAGCATGAGGCCAAGCCTGCACATGTACAAATGTGGGCTTGGCAATGCATATTTTTAAAAATTTGCTTTGGTCCTAATTTTTAGAGAATCTATAATCTATAACATGGAGATCACGAATATGAAAAAATTAATGAATTTTAAAAAATATAAATAATAGTATTATTAAGAAAATATTTGGACTGTTAGTTATAATTGTGTTTAGATGGACCACCTATTTACATCAATCTTTAAACTGGATGCTTTATACCTTTCGAACACATATTGTAGAAATGCAGCCCAGCCTGCATGAAATACTTGTTCTTTAAAAAATTAACCCCATTTTGGATATTGATATACATTTAGATAATAGTGGGGTTGAGTGGTGGCCCTGACTTGGAAAATATCTTTTATGGAATTTCCTTGACTCAAAATATTCTAGGAATGGCTGTGAGATTTTAGCGAAGACAATGTCCTAAATAATGTGATTTTTACTCTAAAACAGACTCAACTTTGATTGAACTTAAGGCTGATTTTGTGAAGGATATCTTTGGATTTCTATTATTGATATTCAAAGGAAGGTGCACCATGCAGGTAATATGTTTTGCGCAAGGACATGTGTTTCTCTCTTTCATCAATGATGAATTAGTAGATTGGTTCTATCTCGGCTGAAATGTCCCCAATGTCCGCTTATAGAGTTGCAGGACACCTTAATTATCCGTCACAGATGGGAAGGAAACATTATACAACATACTATGCATGTAGGGTACAATTTCTCATCGGATCGGATGCTATACTCCTTGGTGTTAAAACTTGGGTCGGTGACCCGGATCGTTAATTCGGAAAATCAGGTTTGATCGTTGGATCGGTGGTCCAGATTGGAGAATCGGCTGGATCACCCGAATTTGGCCTTAAAACAAAAAAACACTAAAATTGAAGTTATAGTTTTTATTATTTAATATAAAATATGTAAATATTGAGAACTTGTCTCCTGTCTGAATGTTCATTGTTTATTAAATTCACTTCACAATCTAATTCATCTTCCCTATCTCAATTATCTAAATAAATAAATAAATATGTGACAATAAATAATCAATTTGACACTAAAATTATTTCTTGTTTCATCTCAATCAATTCAAAATATTTTAAAACATCATACGAGGCTTTACTAATTTTGATAGGGCTGCAGTTCTATCAAACCATTTTTCTTTATTACGTATGCCAACCTCTAAAGTTAAGTTAAAATACTCGTAGCAAAGTTTGAATGTAGTGAGAGAGAGTGTTTTTCTTCAACAGAGAGGAACTTTTTTGTTTGGTTTAAAGGGAAAGGTTTTTATACTTCTCCTATAGCATAAAAGATTTATGCTTCTCTTCTCATCCAGCTGTCCAATTTAGATCAAGTGAGCTACACACCGTTTGATCAAGCTCCGATGCCTCAGAGTATTTTAATTTTAATTTTTTTTACAAATTAGATAAATATGAAATTTGGTATGTATCATCCTCTCAAAAGGCAAGACTTTACTGAATGAATATTGGAAAGTATAAACTTTTGAACTTGATGGGCGAAGTTTACGAAACTTGAAGCCGAACCTTGAAATTTTGCTTGGTTTGAACATTGGAATTGTCATGATAGCGTTAATAACTTACTTTTATCTCTAGTAGAAATCTAAAAATTTAAAATATATTACACATCAATTAGATCTATAGGCACTAGAAACTCTTTAAAATTTACAATTTAATAACTTGTTACAAGATGCAGTAATTTTAAAAATTGAAACTTGTTTTTATCTTCATATTCATATATCACCTAGTCAAGATAACTAATTTCATGGTTTTTCCAACATGAGAATACTTTCTTCTAGAGGAACTTTGATGTGCAGTTTACTTCAATGGTATAAGATTGACAGGTTATGTAAAACTTTTCCTTGAAAATAAGAAATTGAATGGTTATTATATGCTCCAGGCTTGTTTCTATCTCTTGTTTTTATGGATACAAAACATGTGCGTCTCCTCCTACATCCAGCAATCTTAAATATAGGAGTGGTGCTCCGACTATACCTCAAAATAGATGGTGGAAAAATAAATTTAAAAATATTTTTTTATTTTTTAAAAATAAAAAATTTCAAATTCAAAATTCAAATGACAATTGAGATTAACAGATCTAAAAAACGTGGATCCGAAATCTATCTCAAAGATAGGTTTTAAAGGGACCGCACATCTACATGTGAGTCGTCTGACTCACCAAACACAGCCTTTTTGTATTTCTTTCTCTTTTGGTTTTTTAAATAATAAAAAAGAGAAATTTTTAATTATTTTTGGGAAATTATAGTGAAAAAAACTGTTTTTGAATTAAAGATAGTTTTAATACTTTTATATTTTTGTATTTTATGGTGAAGTGCCTTTTTGCTATCAATTTTTTTATTTTTTCTTAAAATTCCTCCAACACTTGAAGTACTTGAACCTTTTAAAATTCTTTTAAGAAGTTAGTTTGGCACAATGTTTAGGAGGACCGACTTCTCTGTAATAATATTGGTCAGACACTACAAGTACAAGATTGGCCTCTAACAAGTCTTTTTGTCTGTCTATCTTTCTCTCTGACCGACTTTTGGTAAAAAAGACTTGTTAGAGGTTGGTCCAACACTTGGATTATATGACCAAACATTATTATAGTGAAATTGGTCAATTACTCAAGTATTCGACATACTTCCCAAAGAATTTTTGATGTTGTATGTATTTAAGTACTGTACCAAGGGTATTCTTTGACAAAAATAATGAAAATTAACAACAGAACATAAAGGGATCCTGACATAAAAATGACATCATTGGGATTATTAGTATTTATATTAAGAAATAGGATTTCTACTTTTACCCAAAACCCATTTTATTTTCAATCCAAAGTTTTGGGCTTTGATAATCTCAACTATAGTGGCCATGAATATGAATAAATAAATTTATAGATACTCCCTAATTTGCATGTTCGAGGCATCCTCTTTTCCTATATTGTTTATTCCACACGATTAACCCAACATTGTTTTTGTTTTGCAATCAACACCCAAGTATAAAAACTAATTTATTTGGACAAAAATTACCCATTTATCCCCATGTTTCCAAAACAAGATGCCCAGCATGTCTCAGTCCGGCATAAAAGATGTGTCGGACTGACTTGTGCTAGACCAGCCCAAAGCTTGTGCTGACAAGGCTTTTCTAGAACAATCTCACTCCAAAGCTTGTTCTACTATGCACACGAAGGAGTATCATTTGAAAATTTAGTGAAAAATATGACAACTTACCTCAAAAGATGAATATGTTCATTGAGCTTCATAGACTAGTGAGTAATTTTACATAAAAATATTATAATTACAAATGGTAGGGCTTGAGATCAGCCCACTAGATGATAGCTACAGTAAATAACCAACGGCCCGAATTGAATATGAACCTATCTAATAGTAACGATTGTATTTTTTTTTTAATTTTAATACTTTTTTACAAATTCAATTCACTTCAAATTTTGATTGTCTACTCTTGAAAAATAGGGGAACCTAATAAAAATATCAAAAAAACATTTATAAAAATAAAATTGACCAAAATACCCTTAAAATATTGGTTAATTTTTTTTATTAAATAAATTTTTAAATATTTTTATTAGTATGCCTTGATGAGAAGAATAGACAACCATTAGATTGGCCCAGATTTTATTTGGGCCTATGGACTTATACTATTCCATTAGCTCGTGGATTGACATGATCATTTCCCATTACAATAATATGAACATAGAGAACAATAAAAAATAATACATAAAAGAAAATAAAAATAAAAATTAATAGAAAATTTTCATGAAAACATATTCAAATAATGTAAAATAATTCATTAATGAAATAAGTAGAAAATATCAACCGAGGATGATGAAGGACATAGTTAAACCCTATGTTAATATACATGACCTTCTTCAGCCAAGGTGTTATCCCCCACTCCTTCAACTCCATGATTGAGCGCGTGGCACGACATGAAAGGGCCAGAGGGACACCCCTCAGCACCAAGCCTGACAATAAACCGATAACGACTCCCCAAAATAAGAACAAAAACAATAACAAGGGGAATGCCTCTAGTCAGGTTAATGAGATTGTCATAAACTGACCGGCTCAAGGTTCAGCCACGCAGCACAACAATCAGAAGCAAAACCGAAGGGTCAGCCTAGAGCCAACGCTCAATATAATAACCAAAGGCGAGAGGATAATTTCACCTCTCTCAAAGACCCATTAGAAAAGGTGTTGGAATTACTCTTGGCAAGAAACATGGTTTATATGCCGCCACCATCTGAACCACCATTTCAAGTCATGGATAAGAGCAAGTGATGCAAGTGGCATCAAAACTATGCTCATGATACTCAAAACTGTATATATTTGAAACGAGTAATTCAAGGGTTAATCTACAGAGGGGATATCATTGTCGCACCTGGAAATCAACCTGTCGAAGAACCTAATCAAAAGATGGGTATCTTCGCAAATCCTCCCCCTAAAAATATGGTCACAACGACCGAAAAGTCGGGAGCTCAAGGCAACTCAAAAGAGAACGTTGTCATTCACATGATTGAGAGTGGAGACGAAGAATATGATCCCAGTCAATTTATATTTGCTTGTGATCATCACTTTCAAGAGTCTGAAAAAGATCTTTTGAGCCTTCTAAGAGGAAGCCCTTCACCTCCAAACCTCGATAACCTTCCCAAGTGGGACCAATATAACGATGATGACACACTAGAGATCGATATGGTCAGGATCAACAAAAATGGATCATCTTCCGAACAAAGGGCTAACACCCCAATGTCTGCCATTACTCTTGCTAGGGCTGACCTTATTGAGCTTCAAGCTGGCGAGGTTGATTCCCTAACCTGAAGAGGCCGAGTGTTCAAACCCATCCAATTAATAGCCAACACTCTTGATGAAAGAATTGGAAACACCTCAAAAGCCAAACAACCAGCAGGGGTCATAGATTACGAGCTGAATAAAGAAACTCAAGGATCCGCAGCCACCTACAATGTACCGGCTCATCTCGGGAGGATCCATGCTCAAATCTCCATCTTGGAGCTAGTCGCTAATTCACCAGCACACAGAGCCCAGATTGAAAAGGTCATCGCCAAGACACACATCTTGAGCAACATACAACCAGATGAGTTGTGCGGAATGATCAACCAACTAATGGCACCAATGCCAATCATGTTCATAGACGATGACATCCCAACTAGTTTCAACCGCTTTAATGTCCAACCTCTGCATATCACTATTTTCATGCATGATAGAATTGATAAAGATGAAAAAGAATTTTAAAAAACAGTGAACACCCAAGATAGCCCGATAACGGTGCACAATACCCAAGACGACAAATTGGACAACCAAGACGAAGATGAACAAAGCCAAGAGTCTAAAGAAATTCCTCAACTTAAAGAACTCACTTCTCATGTTTAGCAATTCAAGAAGAGGTTTGATGGTGACCCAACGGCTATAATCGCAGAGGCGATTGACGTAAACCTAAGAACTGAGAAGGATCCAAGGTTAACTAAGATTGGAACCTCCATATCTCCTGGGGAGTGGAAAAATATGATTTCCCTTATCAAGAAATATCGTGATGTCTTCGCCTGGTTGTATGATGATATGCCAGGGTTAGATCCCACATTTGTGCAACATCACCTAATATTCAACAAAGGGGCAAAGCCTGTAAGGCAGAAACTCTGACGTCAAAAGACCCACCTTGAGCTCAAAATTAAGGAAGAAATAGACAAACTGTTTAAGGTGAAGTTGATTACCCCCGTCAATTACTCAGAATGGATGGCCAACATAATGGTCGTACCCAAGAAAGACGGGAAGATCCGAGTGTGTGTCGACTACCGAGACCTCGACAAGGCATGCCCAAATGACAATTTTCCATTACCAAATATAGATGCCTTGGTTGACAACACTGCGGGGCACGAGATATTGTCATTCATGGACGACTTCTCAAGTTACAATCAGATCCTCATGGCAGAAGAAGACAAAACCAAAACATCGTTCATAATGCAATGGGGAACTTACTACTACTGTGTCATGCCCTTCGGCCTAAAAATTGCAGGGGCAACTTATCATTCATGGACGGCTTCTCAAGTTACAATCAGATCCTCATGGCAGAAGAAGACCAAACCAAAACATCGTTCATAATGCAATGGGGAACTTACTGCTACTGTGTCAAGCCCTTCGGCCTAAAAATTACAGGGGCAACTTATCAGCGGACAATGACTAGCATCTTCTACCACTTGATGCATATCATCATGGAAGACTATGTCGACGACATTCTGGTCAAGTCGAAGACCAAGTCTGATCATCTCACTAACCTGAGAACCATTTTTTAAAGACTCCGAAAAGACCAACTCAAACTCAATCAACAGAAATGTGCCATTGGAGTTGAACCTGGCAAATTACTGGGCTTTATAGTAAGCCAAAGGGCTATCAAGGTTGACCCGTCCAAAATATGGGCCATCACTGAATGTCCCCTCCTTGGAACATCAGATAAATTCGTGGGCTTCAAGATCGCATACAAGCCATAAGGCATTTTATTTCACAAATGGCAGACAAGTGCGCACCATTCAATAGACTACTTAAGATACCCCATTCATATGGAACAATGAATACCAAGAGGCGTTCGATCAAATTAAGGAATACCTCACTATACCTCTCGTCCTTAGTCCTCTTAATTCAAGCAAACCCCTATTCTTATACATAACTGTGAAAGATAAGACCATGGGGGCAATGCTCGGACAATACGATGACCACGGAAAAGAGCAAATGATATACTACATCAGCAAAACCATGGTCGACTATGAGACAAGATAAATGGATGTGGAGAAGCATTGCTTGCCGCTTGTGTGGTCTATGTAGAAAGTAAGACACTATGTCTTATCTCATTCAGTCAAACTCATATAAAAAATAGACCCCCTGAAGTACCTATTGGAGAGACCAGTCCTTAACGGACATTTGGCGAAGTGGAGAATTCTATTGAGCGAGTTTGAGATCGAATATGTTATTCAAAAATCGATCAAGATAAGTCATTACTGACCACTAGGATGAACAGGCACTGTCAAATAATATTCTTGTCAACACGGATCTTCTTGATGAGAATCTCTTCACAATTGAGGACTCAATTTGGGAGCTATACTTTTACAGTGCAAGGAATTAATACGGGTCAGGTGTAGGAGTCATATTATGCTTACCTGATAAGATTTTAATGCCAACAGCCATCAGATTGGATTTCCCATGTACTAACAACATTGTTGAATAGGAAGCCTTGATAGCTGGACTCGAGAACGCCATGGGAATGAAAATCCAGCAAATACAAGTGATTGCCTACTCATCATAAACCAAGTTCAAGGGATTTGGATGGCAAAAGAAGAAAAGCTCAAACCTTATCGAAAAAATGTGGAAAAGATGATCCCATACTTTAAGAAAATCACCTTTCATCACGTACCTAGGGAAAATAATCTGTTCGCCGATACCCTTGCAACCCTTGTTTCAATGGTCGATATTCCTCCAGAAATCACCACGCTGTCATTCTACATCAGGAACAAACATGACCCTTCCCCACCAAGGATTGAAGAAGAAATAGAACAAGAAAATGAGAATGATCGAAAAGTGTCTCTTGTGGTTTCAGATGCGTTAGGTAAAGCAAAACCGTGGTTCCACGATGTTCTATCCCTACTAAAAGATGGGTCATACCCTGAAGGAGCCACCAAAAAAGATAAAGAAGCCCTTCGAAGGTTTTCTATCGGATTCTTGGTAAGAGGTGATCTCCTGTTCAAGAAATCTTTCGAAGGCATCATTCTACGGTGTCTCGATCAACCAGAAATCGACCAAGTACTGATTAGAATTACACAATGAAGGAGGTCATTCTGGGGCAGCCGCCTTAGCTCAAAAAAATAGGCGCCAAGGCTATTACTGGACCACCATGGCCAAAGATTGTTGGAAGTTCGTTACGAGGTGTCCCGAATGTCAACTTTATGGAGACCTCATCCATGCACTGTCCGTACCACTCAACTCAACATCGCCCGTATGGCCCTTTGCCATGTGGGGTCTTGATATCATCAAAATGATTTCACCAAAAGCCTCAAACGGCCACCGTTTTATATTAATGGCAACAGAGTACTTCACCAAATGGGTAGAGGTCACATCATTTGTCAAAATTGAGGGACAACATGTTGCCTGTTTCATAAAGAACAACATTGTATTCAGATTTGGTGTTCCCGAGTCAATCATTACTGATAATGGATCCAAATTCAAAAATGAAAAGGTCACTAAGGTGTGCAAAAATTTTGGAATAACGCAAAAATTCTCCACACTTTACTACCCTCAAGGAAACGGACAAGCAGAGGCCACAAACAAAGGAATTCTCATAATTATAAACAGAATAATAGAAGGTGGCAAAGATTGCCACGAAAAGGTAAATGACGTGCTATGGGCCTAACGAACAACTGAGAAGCGTCCTACTGGCATGACCCCATACTCATTGGAGTATGGTATGGAAGCAGTGCTACCGATTAAAGTTGAGAAACCATATCTACGAGTGCTTATTCACAAAAATTCAGATGATGAACAAAAGATTGAAGCACGAATTGCTGCCCTTGTTGCTTTGGATGAAAAATGACTACGAGCAACACAGAATATCATTGCTTACTAGCGTAGAATCGAGAGGGCATACCAAAGGAAAGTTGTTCCTCGACAATTTAGAGAAGGGAACATGGTGCTCAAGAAAATCTTCCACACCCTTGCAAATCCACACCCATTAGATAAGTTCAAACCTAATTGGGAGGGGTCATTCGTGGTTACCCTAGTGCATGCAGGCAACTCGTACAAGATAAAAAATCAAGAGGGGTATGAACTCAATGACCCCATTAATGCAATGTATCTCAGAAAATACTACCCGTAACAGGCTCAAAAGAGTGGTGAAAACCTGAAAAGGCACCACAAAAAAAAATAAAAAATGGACATGGTGAAACCTGAAGAGGCATCATGGGTATAATAATAATAATAATAATAAATCTCCCAAAAAGAGCTTTCAATTCAAAACACTCAAGTATAAACAAGTACTTGCAAGTTCCAACAATACTGCAAAAGAAAACCCTAAGGACAAAGACTCCTCCTAAACCCTGCAGATTCTCAACAGAAGAAACTCAGAAATATGTAGGAGGGTGACATGAATGGAAAACCGAAGTGACTTCGACGAACCCTAGAAGAGCGTCGAGACTTCTCCAAGATGGAAGCCAAGCAAGAATCTAGAGAACTCTTCATGGATCTGCGAAGCACAAGATGAAAGCTCCAAAGGTAAAAAGACAACTTCAAGACCTTTGAGTTTTCACGATGCCACAAGGAAACCCTTTCATCATCTTCAGGTAAAACATAAAGAAAATGACCACCAAAGGGGCCACAAGTGGTAGAACTGTAAGGCCCGTCCCTTTTGAAAATACCTTTTCGATTTGACTTTTAAATCATCCATTTTCAAAAACAAAACCCTTTTAGAAAGGACTTCCTCCATCACTACAATAGGTTAAACTATTAGTCATTCTGGCCTCTTTCTCGAAGTCAACTTCTCCTATGCCTGTTATGAAGGATTCAAACTAGTCAGGCACTCCATGATTGTATGAGTATAACTACCAACTACGACATATCAGAGATGGGTGAACCTAGGGAATGATATTAGCTAGTCTGACAACGTTTTTCTCTCGACTGGATCCCCTAAGGCAAAATGAGGCACGCTCATCCCTGTGTGTGTGTACGATGACCCAATAGTCGGACATTCGAGAAAAAATCCCTACAATTAGGGGACTGAATGTATAGGACTTCAGTTTGAAAGGTTTGTGCAAAGAAAGTGTTCTACTACGTCTCAACAAATAAAATCGCACACTTCTGATGAACAAGAACCCCCCCAATGGGGCCAAGATGAGCAAAGCCCCCCCAACAGGGCCAATAATATATATATATATATATATATATATATATATATATATATATATATATATATTTCAAACTCCCCATTATAGGGGCAAAGTTGAAAAAGACATCCCAACAGGAGCAGCAACAATAAAAATATTAAAAATTAAATTTTATTTGGGCGACACGACCTAGTGTCGCCTAGCTTGTTGGGCGACACCACGCATATCACCGAATTCTTTTCTTTGCAAAACCTTTTTTTTTTTGCAAAAACTTGGTAATAAATATATATATATATATATATATATATATATATTGGGGTGAGCGACACCAGCCGTGTCGCCCAGACAAGGGCGAACCACCAGTGCCGCCTGGGCGACACGCCTGGTGTTGCCCAAACATTTTTTGCCAAAGACTTTTTTTTTGTTCCCTAGCATTTCCTACAAAATACATAAAAATAATAATAAATAAATTTAGGTGGGTGACACCAGCCATGTTGCACAGACTTGGGCGACACCACCAGTGCCTTCCACTTGTCGCCCAAAAAATGTTTCCCAAAAATGCACCCACTTGATTTTGGGGACTTTCGGGAACCAAATTTGGTTTTATCATGTATGTTTACGAGTGTTTTCAAATTTTTTAATTAATTTTCAAAAATTTCAATCGCTCCTCGTTGGCACAAGCCTAAACTTCCAACCAATTTTCCAAAAAAAAAAAATTTCAAAAAATTCAATAAAAAATAATAATTCGCTCCTCAGTGGCACAAGCCTAAACTACCAACCAATTTTCCAAAATTTCCAAAAAAATAAAATCAAAAATAAAATGCTCCTCTGTGGCATGATTCTAAGTTGCCAACCAATGTTTAATGAAAGACCTCAAACTCATGCGACGTAAAAGAGCCGAGACAGGAAAAACATCAAACTCATGTGATGTAAAAGAGTCGAGTTAGGTACCATCTAGCCCAATATAATGCAAAAGGACGGGTGTATCTAGGGCACGACCACTCTGTTCAATGAAAGGTGTCAAGCTCGTGCGATGTAAAAGAGCCGAGGCAGGTACCGTCTAACTCCGTATGATGCAAAAGGTCGGGTGTATCCAGGGCACAACCACCCAGTTCAATGACAGACGTCAAACTCGTGCGACGTAAAAGATTCGAAACAGGTGCCGTTTAGCCCCGTATGACGCAAAAGGTCGGGTGTATCTGGGGCACAACCACCATGCTCAATGGAAAAACATCAAACTTATGCGACGTAAAAGAGCCAAGGCAGGTATCGTCTAGCCCTGTATGATGTGAAAGGTCGGGTGTATCCAGTTCAACGTCAAACTCGTGCGATGTAAAAGAGCCAAGACAGGTACCGTCTAGCCCCGTATGATGCAAAAGGTCGGGTGTATCCAAGGCACAACCACCCTATTCAATGTATTCCGTTTATCCCCATATGACGTAAAAGGGTCGGGTGTATTCCATCTATCACTGTATTGACGTAAAAAGGTCGGGTGTGTGATCCATCGCTGCATTACGCTAAATTGCTTAGAGAGCTCTATGGTTGTAGGAGTTAAAACTACTAGCCAACCCTGTTTTTTGAATTACCTTTCTCTTTTCAAAAATTTCACTATATGTCTTGTGTTTTCAAAAAATTTAATTTCTTTGTTAAAATCATACTTGTCCTTGCTCCGAGTTCTATTTCAAACATCCCCCTACTTTCAAAACTTCTAAAATGTCTTTTAAAACAAAGGAGATTGGACACCCGTATATGATGATTACCGCGTTGTCGCGATTACCTCGTTGCTGCCTTGTCTCTCCCTTCGAGACGGCCGGATAAATCTCTTCCTGCAAAAACCCTTTTCCTATAGACAACCTTAGGAAGCCCTAAGGAAACCAAAGAATATTCCAGGGTTAAAATTTTCAAACTGCAAAACCTTTGAAGTTAAGTGACATGGCCAAAAAATCCAACTCGATTTTCAAGCTTGTGTAACTCATTGACTTTTCTGAGAGGAAAATTGCCCTAGGTGGGTGATCTCCGTGAGCGAAATAACTTGGAGTGATAGTTGGTGTACCCTCTGACCACGTGACATCAGGAAGAAATCTTTGACGTTGACCTGCCCCTCGAAGGACAAGGAACGTCAGAGTGTCTACTTCTTTACCACTCACCTGTCCCTCAAGAGGGGCAACTGTAGACACCCCATTTTAAATCTGGCAAATTCTATGGTTTCTCGATCCTTTAAGATCACACTTAACCTAGTAAACCCAAATCCATAGTTCACACAACCTATCTTGTGACCCCGAATCAGTCTGCCTACCTGGAACCCTGCAGAAGTCTTGTTTTGACTCGAAATCTTGCAAAAACCCTGTTTTACCAAAAAATCATTAAAAATAGTAAAAAAAACTCTGTTTTGACTCAAAGTGTCTCTGAGAGATTCACAAGAAGCTGAGGAATACACCGAAAGATAAAAAACTTAATTTGGACAAGCTTTGATTTGGGTGATAGTGGAAGTGTCACCCAAGTCATCTTGCAAATGCCCTATTTTACCAAAACATTCATTAAAAATAGTAAATAAAATGTTTTGACTCAAATGTTTTCTGGTAGCTTCACAAGAGGCTGAGGAACACACCTTAAAAGAAAATTTTCAATTTGGGGCATTTTTAGTTCGGGCAACACTGGTAGTGTCACCTAGCCTAAACTAGGCGACACGCCCCCCTTTGCCCCAAATTCATTTTTTCTATTTTAGGTCATTTTCTTAATAATTATTTTGAGCGACATTGCCAGTGTCTCCCAAATTTGTACCCTTTTTTTTTATATGTTTGACTCGGGATTTGTTGGTTATGGATGTATATCGTTTCCAACAGGTCCTGAGCCCTTGTATATCCTTTTTCGTGGCTACTTAAGGGTAGATGAAGTTAGAAACGGGAGATAGACAAATTTCTTCTGAAAAGGCTGAAAACCCTAGGAAAGAGTTTGCTTCAGAAACCCTAGCCTCCTAAAACCCTAACCTTAAGCCAAAAGCCTATATCTCTTGGGCACAACAACCCTAGTTCTAAAACCATTTCCAGGGCACAACAACCCTTCTACACCAAAGATTTCCTTGTCAACATCTGAATCAAAGAGGCAAAGAGAATGCCGGTGCTGATACGGGCGAGCCCTAGAAGGCTCGGGAGTCCCGGGACATCCGGCTCGATTTGGTATTGTTTTTTCTTCTTTGTTTCTTCTTTTTTTACTATTTTTACTCTAGTTTATTTATTTTGATCTGTTAATTTGCTTTAAAAATCTTATTTTAGTATTTTGGATCATGTTGGCTCTACCACAGATCTGAAAGTAGATATGCTAGTTTCCATGCAGATCTGGCCTAAGATCTGAATTCGATTTGTCCCACTTTCTCTACCACTGTATTTTCATAAGTTTAAGGTGTCAAAATCAGAGAGATCTTCCTCAGAAGATCTGTTAGATTTTCATTGTAAATAGGCGATCCTTTCATGAATGGCGGCAAGCTGTGCTCATCATTGATTGTGCACGACACTGAGCTATGCCTGTCGATGATCATACACAGTGATGACTTGGGCAGGAAAAGGTTGGTGAACAATGATGACGCCTGGCTTATGAAATCTGTTGAAAGCCAAGTCCTCCATCACAACTGTGAGCTCCTTGTTGTTTTGTGGAAGGCCCTTCACTATGAACAGGGTATGCTCTTCATCATAGGCCAGCTCCTTGCCAAAGAAGTCTGTTTTGTATGTTTAATATACTCTATCCAAAGCGCTTCCACCTTCTCCCGATGCTAGAGCAACTCTTGGCTTGTAACCATCCTCTTTTCCTTGGATGCAACATCAGCGCTAGGTGTCAACTGCTCTCTTTTCCTCTGAAGCAAGAGCAACACTCGAACTGTTCTCTTTTCCTCTAAAGCAAAAGAGACTTTTGATAATATATCCCTATAACATCCTTAATTATAGGTTTCTGATTGTGGCTTATAAGTTCTTCAATGAAAGAGTTGAGCTTTGCTAAATTGTCTTGCTTGTTTTCTTTTTATCATATTTTCCTTTATTTTATCCTTAACTCTTTTTTTGTTGCACATTGAGTCTTTTGAGCGTGTATCATGGATAATACTTCTTTAGGTATCGCCCATTGATGGGGGGCATTGCCTCCTTTCCATCAGGATGTGCTAGTATGTAAGCCCCATTTGGCAAGACCTTCTTGGCTATAAAAGGGCCTTCCCACTTAAGTTCAAAATTTTCTTTGCACTGCCCATGCATAACGATCGGCCTTTTAACGGCTAAAACCAGATTGCCCCGAGCAAATGAGCAGACCTTGACTGACTAGTCAAAGGCCCTCTTCATTCTCCCTTGGTTGAGTTCGAGGTTCTGTTGAGCTTTCAACCTCTTTTTGTCAAGTGCATCTAACTCTTGATAACGAAGCTTGACTCTCTAATCTTCGGTCAGTCCTTGATGTATGGAAACACGCAGCATGGGGATTTCAATCTCTAAGAGCAATACTACTTCACCCCCATAGACCAAGGAATAAGGAGTGGAATTGGTGGCATTTCGTGTGGTGGTGCGATAGGCCCACAACACTTCAAGAAGCTTCTCTTGCCATTTTTCTTCGCCTTTGATAACGAATTCCTTAAAATGCTGCATAGGGTCCTATTGAAAGCCTCAACTAAGTCGTTCGCCCGAGGGTGGTACATAGTTGAGTACTTCCACTCGAACTGAACTGGTTAACCAAGTGATCTATGTGATGACTTCTGAATTGAGGGCCATTGTCAGATGTAATCCGGTCAGGCACCCCAAACCGGAATATGATGTGATGTCACACGAATTTGGCCACCGTCGCCCCAAGAACTTGCTTGAAGGGGACCGCTTCAGCCCACTTGGAGATATAGTTTGTTGCTACTAGCATAAAGACATGACCCATTGCAAAAGGAGAGTCGATAGTTCCTACAATGTCCATACCCCTTGGTGAAAAGGGCCATGATGCCACTGTAGGGTGTAGGGGCTCTGGAGGCTGATGAATAAGGCTCGAGTGCATTTGGCACACCTGGCACCTCTTGGCATAGTTTCAGGAATCAGTAGCCATCGAAGGCCAATAATAGCACAATCTACGTATCCGTTCATAGAGCTTAGGGGCGGACTGATGCAATTCATAGATGTTTGAGTGTACATGTTCCAAAACCTTATCTACCTCTTATACGTCTACACATCTGAGAAGAATACCGTCAAAAGACCGTCTGACGAGAGCATCTCTTTCAAGGAGGGTGTACTTGGTAGACATTCGACGAACATTATTGCGTTCAGCATGATCTTCAGGCAGTCTACCATGCTTTATAAAGTTAATGATAGGCTCTCTCCAATCTTCCACCGGCTCGATTTTCGCACATATTGAGTCGAAGAACTCCTACTCCTGTTTCTGAACGTCAGCTCCGTGACTCTGTGTCATTTCCTGCTCGACCTTAATAACTTCTTTGGCTAATAAAAGTGCCCCGAATGGATAAGGTGGACACTCAGGGAAGAGAATTTTCTCATCATCCGCGTCCACTTCGGTTCTCAATTCAATGTGTCTCCACTCTGCTACCCAAATGGGCGTGGGCCCTGGGGAGGACAATTGAATGGTAGCTCCAAGCTTTGCGAGTGCATCAGCCTACGAGTTTATCCTCCTGAGGATATGGCTTAAGGATACATCATCAAATTGAGCCATATACGATTTTGCGGTATCTTGATAGGGCTTAAGAGTGTCTTTTCTCATGTCATAGATCCCCTTGAGCTGCCGTATCACCAATTTAGAGTGGCCGTAGATTTGAGCTGCTCTAAGTCTAGATCCAGGGTGATCTCCAACGCGATAATAGGGCCTTGATACTTTGTTTCGTTATGGGAATCAGCTTCGGCGAGAGAGAAGAATAGAGGAAGTACCCCTCCTTTCGAAGTCAGGAATACCACTCCGGTGCCTCCTCGATCGGATTGGAAGGCTCCGTCGAAGTACATCTCCCACGCGTGAGCAAGTTCAGTGTAGAATACTTCTTCATCGGGGAGATCATTTGACAAGGGAGATTCTGTAGGGACTGGATGCATTGCAAGAAAATCAGCCAAAGCTTGACCCTTGACGGCCTTTTGTAGTACATATGTGATGTTGAATTCCATCAGCAATAATGCCCACTTAGAAAGGCATCCCGAAAAGAATGGGCGTGTCATGAGAAACTTTACATGGTCTGCTTTTGAGATAAACTTTACTTCATGACCAAGCAAGTAATTACAGAGCTTTTGTACCATGAAGATTAAGGCCAAGCACATCTTCTCGATAGGGGGATGATTCTTCTCAGCCCCTGGCACCCTGCAGCTGAGCTAGTATAGCACGGTCTCTTTCCCCTTGTCATTGTTCTGCGCCAATAGTGCCCCGAGTGACTCGTCAAGAGCAGCCACATACAGGATGAGAGGTTTTCCCAACACCGGTGTAGAGAGCACTAGAGTATTGAGTAAATACTACTTGATGTCATCAAGCACCACTTGACATGCTTCATCCCAGATGAATGGGGTATCCTTCTTTAACAGGTGTGTAAAAGGCTTACAGCGACCTGAGAGGTTCGAGATGAACCTACATATATAAGCCAGCTTCCCTTGAAGGGACCGTAGCTCTCGCAATGTAGTTGATGGCGACATTTTCAAGATTGCCTTGATCTTGACTGGCTCAATTTCCAGCCCTCGGTGTCTAAAATTGAAGCCCAAGAACTTTCTAAACTCATGCTAAAAGCGCATTTCAACGGGTTCATCTTGAGCTGATGAAGGCGTAACCATTCGAACACCTTTTAAAGGTCTCACATATGAGCATCTTTCCTTTCAGACTTCACCAGGAAGTCATCCACATAAAATTCCACCTCCTTGTGCATCTTGTCCTTGAAGATGGTCGTCATTGCTCTCTGATACGTAGCACCGACATTCTTCAACCCGAAAGGCATCATCTTGTAGTAGAAGACCCCTTTTGGAGTCAAAAATGCGGTGGCTTCCTCATCTTCTAGTGTCATCCATATCTTATTATACCCGGAGTATCCATCCATGAAGGAGAAGATATGGCAGTGAGCTGTGGAGTCAATAAGCATCTCTGTAAACGGCAACGGGAAGTCATCCTTCAGGCAAGCGACATTCAGGTCATGGATGTCGATGTAAACCCGAATTTGGCTGTGTTTCTTCTTGACTGGTACAACATTCGCCAACCACTTTGAGTACTTGACTTCACGAATGAAGACTGCTTGCTTGAGCTTGCTCACCTCAGCATCGATCTGCATTTCGAGATCAGGCCTGAACCTCCTTGATTTCTGCTTGACAGGCTTGACGGATGGATTGATGCCGAGATGGTGGACTGCGACTTAAGGATTTAAACCAGGCATCGCATGGCAATGCCAGACAAAGACGTCCCAATTTTCTCACACTAAGGTAGTAAAATTCTCTTTCTCCTCTGGCGACCTATTTGCTGAGATGAAAGTGGGCCTGGGGTCGGCTTCATCCCCTAGATTTATCTCCTCGAGTTCATCGATCATGGCTTGACTGCCTTCTTCCCATTCTTCTGGGGCCTCCTGTACCTCCTCATCATTGGCTTCGGAGGGCTTCTCGTTAATCTCCAGTGAAGACACCAATAATCCTTACATTTCTTCTTCTAGCCAGGCTTTGCTATGGAACGTGGCTCTTGCATCCTCATCTTGTTTGCCGATGAAAGGATCAACTTTGAGCTGGGCCGATGTATTTGGTTGAAGGCATTCACTCTGAGGTACCTGGAATGGTTGCGACTCAGTGATTGTGTAGACAGCTAATGCCTCATGAGGACCTTCTCGATGTTCCCCTGTATCCACCATGAATCTAGATAGTATGGTAAGTTGAGGGTCAGGTTTAGGTGGAGGATGTTTATTTTGGCCTGCTGGCTAACTTGGTTGTGCAGCTAGCTTGGTTTGGGCAGTCTGGGTGGATTGGGTGACAGGGATTTGTTTTCGTGGAGTGGAGGTTTGAGGTTGAGACATAGGAGGTGGTTGGGTGTATGGGACCAGAGGCATCCCAAGGAACTTGAGGATGGGTGGATTGTCTAGGGTATTTGGGCAAGGAAGGAGTGGTGGACCAGGAAACTTCAGAACCTTTGGCCTCTGAGGTAGAGATTGCAGCGTCTTCCCCGATCTCAGGCTCATTTGCCCCATGCTGAGTGATATTTCCAAGATCTGCACAATGTGACAGACTTCCTGAGTATAGAAGGTATGTCCTCTTGATTCTCTCAACCTCTACTCGAAGTTAGGCTCAGGAGGCCACCAGGGTTTCTTCAGTTTAGACCTCTTGTGCTTCTCAGTGGAAGAAGATGGATTTGCCTTGGCTCCAGAAGCTAGGGCCTCAACAACTGTTAAGAATCTGACCGCTTGGGTCAGAGACTTTCTTAGCCGCCTCCAGTGTGACTTGCTGATATTAGTTCCCTCGAGTTCACTATCAAGGTCCTCGAAGTCTGTACATTTTCGGATTGTACCTACAATAGTTATAGAAGAGGAAGGAGAAGAACAAGAAGAGGAAGAAAGGGGTTAGTAGGTGAGGGATCTTATTCTTCCAGCGAGCAGCCCTTGGCACCCATCTCCTCCTGGTTTCCTTTGGAAGTGCTTGATCCAACTTGCTAGGTTTGTGAGCAGCCTTAGCTTGATGAATTGCCTCTCGCTTTAAGGACTTTATTCTGCTTCGCCCGTGATAGACTCTCCAAGGCTGAGAAGTCGACGGTTCAGTCGGATCGGAGGAATCATCATGAGAATCTTGCACTGAAACACTCTCTTGGATGGGAGTACTGACATGCGGGTGTTATTCTATAACGGCGTAAGCGATGTGACCTCTCCGCACTTTCTTCGTAACCACAGCTTAGAACCCATAGCATTCGTTCAGCTTGTGGCCCCATATCTGATGGTACGGGCACCAGTAGTTCTCTGTTCCCTGAGAAAGGTACTTGGGCTGCCTCGCCAGCTTTGGTGTGACGAGTCCTTGTTGAAGCATCATACTGAATAGAGCCTAAAGGATATCTGATGGTAGCTCATCGGAAGAGCACGGGCCTTCGTCTTCCTCTTGTACTGTCACCGCATGGCAGGCCTCAGCTGCCCCGAATGCTTTCTTAAGTTCTTCGAGCTTTATCTAACCCTTTTGGATCATAGCCTCGATGAAGTCTTTGAGTGTGTAGCATTCCTCTGTGGGGTGGCTTACCCTCTGATGATAAGCACACATGTTTGCATGCGTATCAAGACCAGCTTGATCAGGAAACTTGATCTCAAGCAACTCAATGATATTCTGCTCCAGTAATAGTCAGAGTAGTGCAGGAACCCATTCCTTTTCAAAAGGATAGACCTTGTTCTTATGCTTGGCCCAATACTCATTTCGATTAAGGTTTGTAGGTGAGGGTACCCGGTTGTATGACTGCTGCTGCTTGCCTCCCTGAGGCACCGTTTGTATCTTTGTTGTGCATACCCCTTGGGAGAGATCCAAAGTTTGAGGGGCAGCCTTCTTCAAATCACTAACAGTGACGGCCGCACTGATTACCCCTATTTGTTGATTGTCGAACGTTGGTCCGAGAATTACCATTGCCCCGGTTGTTTCCCGAGCTTGAAGAATGTTGACGTGACCCACCAAAGTGGCATGACAAGCTCTCTATGCGAACTGATTTAGAGATCAGCTCTGACATGAAGGTCGGATTGGAGGCCTCTCAACATGTAGGGCAATCTCAGGTCGCATGTTTTGTATACAGGTCTAGACTGCTTCCTTCTCAGACATGGGATTGGAATGATAAGCAGCCAAATCCCTCCATCTTGCTATGAACTAATCTACGTGCTCATCTGACTCTTGGGTCAAGGTGAGAAGCTCGATGGTTTGGACCTCTCTCTCGACTTCATATAAGCCCTGGTAGAATACTCGCTCCATTTCCTCCTAAGTATGTACTGAATTTGAGGGAAGCCGAGCTGTAACAATCCTAAACTTTCAAAAAAAAAAAAAAGAAAATAAACTTTTAATACATGATGATTCGTTTGAACATGATGGTGTTTAGGGACCATCGCTACTTTTCAAAGCTTTTCGTTTAAAAGCTTTGTGTTTCCTTGCTCTTGCCACGTCCACTAAAGGACGTGGGCTTTAGGTGTTTAAAGCGTAAACTAACGCTCACACCTGTAACGTAATAAAAGCTTGAGGTGTTTAAAGCGTAAACTAACGCTCATACCTGTAACGTAATAAAATAATAAAATAATATGTTAGTAGAATTTAAATTCAGAGAGGTGAAGACTCCTACCTTAGAAAACTTTTGAGATTTTTTCTCAGGTCGAAACAGTGAACTCCTCTCTCAAGCCGAATTTTTATCGGAAGCTCCCTCTCAAATATTTGTGAGTAAGTGACATCATCTTCCTGAAAAATAATCTGTTTAATAAAAATTGTGATATTTTATCTATGTTAGAAATTTTGAATGCTGTAAATTATGAAAAATAAATTTATTTATTTTTCTTGTTTAATGTTAGAAATAAATGTGATATTTCTGCTTTTAGTAAAATTGTGATATTTCTTTCTACTGTTTTGAATATTTAGACATTGTAAAATTCATGTGCATATGACTGCCTTATTATTTAAAAATTGACATTTTTGCAATTGATTGTAGTATTGTTTTGAAATGTTTATTTGTGGAATGATATCCCATAAATTGTGATAATTCCGTATTCTTGAATTTCTATAAGAGTTTTTCTATACATATTAAATTGGCAATTATGCTAGAATGCCTTTACAAACTGCTACCTTTCTAAATTTGAGCCCAAAATATTTTATTGGTTATTTTTGAAATGTTATAGAGAGTGACTGTTATCAATGGTTTAAGTGAAATTCATATTAATGATTTATGATATGTTGAGTACATGATATTGCTGCTTTCGAATGTATATGTTGAGTACATGATATTGTTGTTTTCGAATGTTTAAAGAGATTTAGAAATAATTTAAGTATGCAAGTGGACTCATCCGGTTCGCCGGTGAGGTATAAGTGGACCTATCTGGGACGCCGGCAGGGATTAAGTGGACCTATCTGGGACGCCGATAGTGATGAAGTGGACCCATCAGGACGCTGATGGGGTATATAGGTGACCTACTTGGGACGCCAGTAGGGTATTTTGTGAAATCCTTTGAATTATGCACTGCCGTTAAAAGTGTTATAAGCATTTCAATTACTTGGATTGTACTTAATTATGCATTTATTGAAAGTGAAACTGTTGATGCATTTCTGTTAATAGATCTCATTTTGGAAAATATTGATATCTTTCAATCATGATTATTTTTAGGATTATGATGATCACTTACTGAGTAGCCAAACTCATCAAACTATGATAAACATTTTTCAGGATAACTGCGGTTTCATTTGAGTGCTCATCAGGATCAACTTTGGAAAGATATTGAAGTTGTGCTTAAACTTTTTTTTGTTACTTTTTAAAAATTCGCCATTGTAAATTTATCCTAAAAGAGATATATATATATATGTTTTGACTTCCACATCTCAGGAATATCAGTATTGTAAATTCTTGGGGTGTGACACGAGCATACCACTGAAAGGTTAGGCCATCTACAGTTTCAACAAACTGACGGAGGAGGAGTCTCCCATCAGTCACTATCTCTCGAGATCCAGCTTGGAAATGTGGGATATGCTGGTACGAGGATGTTGTACCATTGAACAGGGGAAGCTTCCCCTTTTGGTAATCCAGGGGAAACGGAACTTGATTAATGTAGGAGGGGTACGACTTTTGGTAAAGTTTTGTCCCCTAAATTCCTGAGATCTGTCTGTTCTTCAAGCTGTGGCTTACCATGACATCGTTGTCTGCCTGTGAGACAGGGTGAGGGATGGAATTATCTTGTGAGGCAGGAGGAGGAAGCTGCCTTAGAGCTGCATCATCCGAGTGATGGGAGTTGGCCTCATGATGGGACAAATTGGCTAAGGACCACACGCTTTCCATGCGGTCAATCTTCTCCATCATTGCTCGCGCCATGTGTTCAAACTTATCCATGCATTCTTCTTGGCTATGGTTAAGTTTGTTCACAACCATAACGCTAACCGTTTCTTCAGAGAGGTCAGCCTCAGGTGCAGTTGAAGGCTTCCGAGCTTGGCTGGTCATGCGCGGCAGATCTATCAGCAAGGGCTCAGCATGCCCCAAATGAACTCAAGTCTTATACACTGACCGCGTGAGGACCAGCTCTCAACGGTCTTAGGACCGTGGCTGCTGGGCGGTCGGGTCATCTTCTATGACGTTGACCACCGAGCAAGATTCTCACACCTCTTCTTCGGCTCTGGGATTCGAAGAGGGTAAAAGGGATTTTCAGGAAGGAGGTCCTTGGGGTCGCTCACCTCTACTGTCCTGGTTGGCTCCTTAGTTAGTATCTACAATCATCTGTCTTGCTTGATCTTGAGGCTGGGATAGACCTCTCTTTAGAACTGAGACTGGGGTTGGTTGGCCCACCCTTTTGGAGCATGAGAGGGCCATGTCCATAAGGTGGGGCAGTGAATGTGGACCAAGGACAGGGGCCAACTTAGGCTGCTACCTCGGGGGTTTTAGAACTTCATCAGGCATCAGGCCTTTGCCTCGAGCTCCTTTGTGGGCTCCAGAGGCATGACCGACCTGATGGGGCTGGCCCAAGATGATACTCTTAGGGAAAACCTTTAAGTACCAAGTCTTGAGGTATCCATCGGGAGGAGAAAGGGTAGAGAGAGAAGGGATCGACTCTCGACGGTGTCTGAGTCGAGAGCGAGAAGCGGTCCGTGAAGGTGGCACGGATGTGCCCCTTGAAGTAGCATTCCAGGTGACTTGGGTATAGCTCGAGCTCGAACAGGTGGTCTGGCTTTAGGAGGTCGAGAACTGGGAGCAAGTGTTTGTAAGGTAACAGGTGGGAGTCTGCCCCTTAAAGGGTGAGTAAGTGTGTGCTTAGAGGGAGGACGAAGGGGTCATCCTACGTGTACTCGGGTCAGAGCAGGAACAGGGTCGCCCTAAGTGGTGGTATGCACATGCATGCATACAGGTTTCAGGCCAAGGACGCCTGATCCTGGATGCTTACTCGAGGTAACACTAGGGTTGCCCTGAGGTGTAGCTCGAGTGGATGACCCACGAGCCTTAGGTTGTGTGCGTGACGTGGAGGCTTCAACGTCTCTGCCTCGATGTGTTGAACTTCTAAGCATAGAAGCCCGAGGTGTTGCAGGAACATGGAGGGCAAACCCACAGGAGCAATGGCAAGTTTCTTGCCTTTTGCAGAAGAGGACAGGGTAGCCTTTTGGCATACCTCAGCAGTATGACTGGCAAGAGACTTGCCAGTAATAGGGTGCACGCTGTGAGTAGTAGCAGATGTGCTACCGATGCAAAGTTTTGGTGGTGGTTCCACCACAGCTAGGAGATGGGGAGTTAGGGACCTTTAAGTCCCTTCTCACACCTATCCAGGTCAAGACTTGGGAGCTAGACACTGGGTCTTCACTCAGTAGGAAGGTTGGGAACGAAGCTGGAGGATCTTGTTCTCGAGGGGAACTCGCGAATGCATGGATGAGGAAATCCCCGATCCAGATGAATGGGTTAAGGAACCTAGAAGCCATGTGAGTGCAATGCAAAAAAACAAAGACACTTCTGATCGATAGCACGCTCATTTCTTGATAAATTTCCTTAGTTTCTTCGTTGAATTGCACTGAGCAAGCTGTCGCGATCGCGTTGCAATAAACACGGCTCCATTTCATTCCCAAATGAAGATTTTACAATTTTGGGTTTTTGGCCGGAATTTGGATTCCGGCAGTTAGAATTCTGTAGAAACTTTAATATCTTCGTACGCAAAATCTAACCAGCCATCATGCACTGAGTTTGGATGAAACATAGTCCTGGACCTTACGCAGGTAACAACTGGTTTCATGTCGATCGGATGTGCGAGCACCGTGATATGGCCGCTCGAGTGAGATTCGCTACTGCTGATTTTCTGTAACTCTTTTTCTCGAATCGTCATCTTCTCTTTAGCTTTTCTCCCTGCTCGGACATCGTCATGGGAGGTGCAGCATATCAAAATGCTCCTCTTGGAGAGACGAACACGCTCACAAACTTTGAGTGCAACTTGACTCGTAACGAGGGACATATGAGTCCTGAAAGTTACTGGTTGTGACTGTGAAAACCAATCCCCTTTAATAGAGACTGGTACAGGGAAAGCGCACAAAAATAGCGTGTGGCCTACCCCTCTTCAATCTTTCACCCATAACTTCATTCTGGAGTGTCCATTTAAGCTGAAACTTGATCGTGGGAGTTTTCGACCGTGCCGGATCCAATGGTGGTGGTCTCACAATTATTTGACGCTCTGAAAATAAGGTTCCAGTTATAGGGTCTGTTTCTGGGTGCTAGAGGTTGATTTTTTCAATTGTTTCTTTGTTTGTACTGCCTTAAACACATCGGATTGTGATGAACCTTGGCAGATGGTCTTTTGGGATCCTAAGAAAGATCCTCACCTGTTCTGGGGAAATTCTGAGACTGTTGAGAATTCCATAGTAAATCAGGGCTTTATTCACCGGCTACTCTTTTATTCCGCATCGGGGACCCAAGGTGCTGAAAAATGCTTTCAAACACTATGCCTTTATGTTGTACAGATTTGGTTAAGGTTTTGAACAAAGCATAGTTGGAACCTTGATAAGGAATTTATTGACTAGTTCAAGGTGTGATTCTTTATTTTCTCTAGTTTCCAAAAAAGGTATTCCGTATTTATTTCTCTATTTTGATTAGTTTTCTTAATTAATTTATGGAGCTTAAGTTTCTTTTTTGTAATAGGATTTTTGGTTCACTAATTATTAAAGGCTACCTAATACCCTAAGCTTTAAGGCATGATTTAGGTGCAATGTTATCATATTCTCTTCTCTTCTTCCAAAACGGCCAAACTCTTCTCCTTCAGGTCTTAAACTGAAGTGCAGCGAATCACCACCACAATATAGTGAACACATTAGTAAAATTCTTAAAAGTAAGCCCCTTAATACATATATTGTTTTTGTAATTTAAAATATACTTGTAGACTTCCCTCGATTCTTTCGAAAAGTAGAAGTGCTCCCCTTTTGTATCCAAAATGAAGATCGTGTCAAAGCGAATATGATAACATTGTTTAGGTGGAAAGTATAGGAAATCTTAGAGTTCCAAATATGGCTAGGAGTAGGCTATCAAATGCTATAAATGAATGTATTGGGTCCAAGACCAGCAAATGAAGTTCAAAAGTTGAATAAACAGTGGCTTCTTTAAACTTAGGTGGTGTACTCTAACAATGGGTTGTTAATTCCTCATAATCTTATATTGTTGATTCAAAGAGGAATCCCTAATTTTGTTCTGCAAGAAACCCTTAATTTCCTGTGATGGTGACAATATAAAATTTTAGGTTATCTTCCTTGTTCTTGGACATTGTTGATTCTATAAAAGCCTAGGTCATCTACTCCTTCATGTTGCTGATTCCACAAGACTCTAACATTGTTTGGTTATGAGTCTATACAATTAGAGAGCCTCCTCTTTCAAATAGTCGTTCCCTCAGCAATCCCCCTTCCCTTCCCACCCTTATAAACCCTGATCTCTTACTTTAATCACCTCACCACCAGGTGCATGTAGACCACATGACTTTGCCTGTCTATTTCTTGTTTCATAAAATAGATGACGCTTTCCATTTCTCGAAGGAAGAACTTCAAAGGAAGGCCTCTTATGATGCCTATCCCATATGGAGGCCCTTTATTAATGAAGCGTTTCATATAGAGATCTGTTCATAACTGAGTTTTGACAAAGTGACATTTCAATCCTTAAATATTTTTTTTGTAGTCTTTTACTAATCTCCTTCTGTGGAATATTGAAGCAGTATTAGATGAAACATTAGCAATTGAATGCCATTTGGAATTCATCTTACATAAATACTCATGAAATTCCTCTTCACAGTCTCAATACTGCGAAGATGTTGTGTTCGCATTTAAGAAGTTGCATGTAGAAATGTTTGTCGCTTCCCCAACCATTTAGTAAATGTTGCACACGAGTTTATAGCGCTCTATATTTGGCAAAATTAATGTTTGTTTCCCCTCGTGGGCTTTTGTTGCTCATCCGAAATGCTATCATGACACTTTGAGCAGGAGAAGCAAGGATAGTTAACCGCTAAGATTTGTTGCTGCATGAGGGAGCATCATATGCTCACCAAGCTTAATCATTTCTAAATTTAGAGCCTTGATCATATAAAACCTCCCTGGAGTATGAGTTGCTCTTGTTCCAACATGCAATGGCATGAACTTGCTGAAGTTTAATTTTCAATTACATGACATGCATTAATATTGTTAACAGTAGTTGATTTTGCAGTTAGACTTGATGACCTGCAGCCATCTTGTAAGAGTTGATGACTTTACTATCAAAATTGATGAGCAAAAGAAACTTGTGGATGATACACTTTTATAATGCATTGCCCATGTCTGATACTTGAGAAAACATAGAAAAGTAATAAATACGAATTCTCATTGCGATTAGAGCTACTTATAATTGATTAGGGATATAAATAGAAAATATCAGTCATGTAAGTATGATGACCTACATTAAATCCAAGAATTTAGAACATAACCTGTGTCAACAATTTTATCTTTTTTTTTGCTGGTTTCTATTTACTTGGCCAATAAACAAACTTAAAGTGAATGAATTTCTTGTTGTTATTGGGAACAAAAGAGATACACATCTACAATAATCAATTTGTAAAGCAATACATTGAGTCTTCTTAATTTTTTTATTTAAATTTCTTTCCTTACTTTCTTGATTAGTTCATAAATAAGAATTCATTAATTTTGGATGATGAATCAAAAATGTGGTGATTCCTGTTCTATCAAAGTTGTACAATATTTGGGATTTTTCCTCAATTTCTGCAGGCAAAAAAAAAAAAACCTCGAACTTGTCAAACTTTTTGATGCTCAAAACTACCTTGTGTTTCTGCAATTTCACCCATTTTGTATATCATTTCACATTTGTTGAAATGTAAAAATATTGATTCAAATTTTGAATTCATTAACTCATAATTTAGGAATTGTGAGGAAAAGTTTCCTGTAACTTTGTTCTAAACAACGATTTTTATTGTAATTGAAAACTCAGAAATTTGTTGAGTCTGAAGTTCTTGGTATCATCAAGTAGTTCTTTTGCTTCTATTCAAAAGTATGTTGTATATAACGATTGCTTCATTTAAAAATGTTCCAAATTTAATTGAATTTGGGCAATTTTGTTGTGCGAATGTGAATTATTATCTAATATGCCACAAGTGCAAGTGCCCTACGTATGTGAATTACAGTGGTATAAACACAACCCTCTCTACCACCAGTCTTTGAGAACGGATTGTGGAGATGTATTATGCCTTCACTCAAAACAAATTGTTTTCCATCAAATCGAGGTACAGATCTTCTCCAAGTCTCCTCAGTAATGGAGCAGCAGGAGGGGCATGTGCATGGCTAGACCATGCGCTTTGTCTGCATTCAAGACAGGTCTTCCAATGAGTGCGAAGAGGAAGAAGAAGCAACACATATAAAGACATCGTCTGAGATAGATATAGGGAGGAGATGGAATAGGCAGAACTGAGGTGATGCTCCATAAGGAAGCCACAAAGGATACATCGAGAAACCTCAAAATCAAGAAATTTGGATTGTCCTTAGAAAATCTGGTAAGTGAAGTGGCCTTAGTTGAAGTTCAAGAATTGTGTAGTCAACCATTTATTACCAATTTTTTATAGAAAAAATTTAAAAAAAACCCCAAGATTATACTTTCTATGCAACTTACCCCCAACCTAACTTTTTATCTCACTTTTTTTTTTTCCAAAATACAATTTCTATGCAAATACCGCCCAACCAAATAAAAAAAAATTAGAATGCCTAAACTACCTGCCCTTACTTTTACCTTACCCACACCTCTCTCTCCTTTATCCCACCAAAACAGGGGCTCCGACACTGTGAAAGTGCGGTCCGGCAGTAAGGCTCCGGCACTATGTAAAGTGTTGTCCGGCAGTTGCAAAGGCCGGTTCGGTAGTTGCAAAGGGCGGTTCGGCAGTTGCAAAGGGTTGTCTGACAGTAGATGTTACTGGATTCCAAGGCTCCGGCACTATGTAAAATGTGTTCTGACAGTATTCAGTTTTGCTCTGATAGTTGTCTAAGAGCAGTCTGGCACTTGTGCGCTCTGGCAATGTGATGGTGTACTCTGGCAATGTGCTACTGAGGTCCAAAAGTCAATCCAAAATGATTTTTGTGTACGGGAAGGGAATTTCCATCTAAAAAAAAATGAACTTTTTCCCTTGGGGGTAATTGCATAGAATGTTTGTTTTAGGGAAAAAACTGAGAGAAAAAGTTAGGTTGGGTAAGTTGCATAAAAAAGGGTGATCTTGGGATGTTTTGTAATTTTCACCTTTTTATAGTTAAACTAAACTTTAGTTCTACTTGTCGGTTTGTATTATCTTGGTCATTGTCAGTGTTAGAGATCTCATCAAGAACATTAAGAATTCAAATGAAAGGTGCCCATTTGTGATAATGTTATGTTGTTTAACCTTAACTACTGATTTGTAAATTATCATGTGTGTTTTGGCATTCCATTCTATAATACCTTAGTTTTTATGTTGAAAACGGGGTTATAGTGATTTGATATTTTCATTATTGCTTTAGATGATTGAAGTTTGTAACCTCTGTCCCTGTGCAGTCTATAATGTCTTCGTTTCGAATTTATTGAAATATGGAAAAAAAGTTGATGAAGGAAATCTTTTTAAAAATTTACCTCCATTTTGGATACTGATATACATTTTGAATAGCAGTGTGGGTTGAGTGATGGCCTTGACTGCTACTTCGGTTTTAAAGTGGCAATAAAAGGCACCGCTTGAACTTCAAATGGTCCCATAAAAAGCTCCCCCAGAGCGTGTTTTGGAACAGCATATATGTGAGGTGGTCTAACTTTGGCCAACAAAATGAATATGAATTAGAAAATCTCTTTTATGGAATTTCATTGACGCAAAAAATTCTAGACATGCCCATGAAATTGTATCCAAGACTATTCTAAAGAATCTGATTTTTAATTTGTCAAAAAATCAACTTTGATTGAACTTGAAGGATGCTTTGTGGGGGCTATCTATGCATTTCTGTTATTGATATTTAAAGGGAAGGTGTATCATGCAAGAAACACGTTTTGTGCAGGTAGATCGTGTTTATCCCTTTCATCAACTGTCGTTGGAATTCTCATGCAGCACCTTTAAATTTTGTGCTGCACCTTTAAATTTTGCTTGGTTTGAGCGTTGGAAGTTTTATGATAGTTTTAATAACTTACTTTTATCTCCAGTAGAAATCCAAAATTTAAAATATATCATACATCAATTAGATCTATATGCACCTCAAAATCTTGAAAATATATGGTCTAATAATATGATACAAAAATGCACTATCTCCAGGTCAAGAGGATCAGTTTGATGGTTTTTCTGACATGAGAAAACTCTCTTCTAGAGGATATTTGAGGTGCACTTTACTTCAATGGTATAAGCTTGACCTCTTACGTAAATTTTTTCCTTGAAAATAATTCTTTCTTTCTCTTTTTTTTATGGCCACAAAACATGTGTCTCCTCATACATCCAACATCGATCTTAGATATGGGAGTGGTGCTACAATTATGCCAAAAAATAGATGGTGGAAAAATAAATTAAAAGAAAATTTATTTTATTTTTGAAGAATTAAAATTTTCAAAGTCAAAATTAGAATGACAATTGAGATTAACAAATCTAAAAATTTTGGATCCGAAATCAGTCTTAAAGATGGGTTTTGAAGGGGACCGCACATCTACATGTGAGTCGTCTGACTCACCAAACACTTTGCCTTTTTTGTATTTCTTTCTCTTTTAGTTTTCTTAAATAATAAAAAATATAAACTTTTCTTATACTTTTTGGTAATTAAATTGAAAAAAAACTAACTTTGAATTAATGATAGTTTTAATATTTTTATATTTTACGGTGAAGTCCCATTTTGCTATCAATTTTTTTTATTTTTCCTCAAAATTCCTCAACACTTGAAGTACCAGAACCCTTTCGAAATTCTTTTAATAAGTTAGTTTAACACAACGTACACAACGACCAACTTGCCAACAATAATATTGGTCGGACACTATAAGTGCATTGGCCTTTGACAAGCTTTTTGTCCAAAAGTCTATCTTTCTCTCTAACAGACTTTTGGTAAAAAAAACTTGCTAGTCGTTGGTCCACATGACCAACAATATTGCAAAAAAATTGGTCAAATACTTCAAGTATTGGACCTACTTCTCAAAAGAATTTTGGATGTTGCATGTATTTCAAGTATTGTACAAGGGTATTTTTGAGCAAAAACAAAGCAAACTAACAACAGAACGCAAAGGGAATTTAACATAAAAATGAAATCATTGGAATTAGTTGTAATATTAAGAAATGGGATTTTTACGTTCACCCAAAATCCATTTTATTTTCAATCCAAAGTATTGGGCCTTGATAGTCTCGACCATAGTAGCTACAAATATGAATAAATAAATTTATAGATACTCCCTAATTTGTACTTTCTAGGAATCCTCCTTCCCTACCTTTTTTATACCACACTATTATTCTCAACACTATTTTTCTTTGCAACCAACCCTTGGGTAAAAAAGTTGATCTATTGGAACAAAAATATCCCATTTAAACCCATGTTTCTAAAACATGACGGCCAACATGTCTTGGTCTGGTACAAAAAATGTGTTGGACTGACTAGTGTCGGACGGCACAAGTTGAATATAGAGAAAATCCGGCACAAAAAATGTGTATGTTCGGCTTTGTACAAGTCATGTCGGTCTGGTGCAAAAATGTACCGGACCGGCACAAGTTGAATATAAAGCCGGTGAGGCACAAAATATGTGTAGAACCGGCTCTGTACAAGTTGTGTAGGTCCTGCATAACCAACTTAGAGAGAATGCGAAACGTAGCCAAAACTAGGGTATTTTGGGAAAAACAAGAAAGAAAAGAAGAGTCAACTTTTGTATTTTGCAGGTGGTTGGAAACAAAAACAATATTTGATTAATAGTGTGGCACCAACAATAGTGGGGGAATGCTTAGAGGTACAAATTAGAGGGTATCTATAATTTTTTAAAAAACTTAATTTCAAAATTATATTTATGTACATAAATTTTTAGAGCAACAAAAAAGATGGATCTATTGTTATTAGTGATTTAAGAGGTGCTTTGCATTCTAGATCCAAGTCAAGGGACTCATAGCACAAGGATTGACAGTCGATTTCTCCCATTTCGAACATTGACCTAGTAAGAATTGAAAAGAGGTTTTAGATCATATTTGCCCTAAACCCTTTATCATTTAGGGCATATTTGTTTCGCATGACAATATTTTTTTGGAAATATTTTTACGTGAAAGAATTCCCTCATGTGATTTTCTGTGGGATTTTCATACCAATTGGTTTCAATACATCTTTTCACCCCAATTAACAGTTAATTAATGTGAAAATATTCCCATACCTAATCACACACAAAATAAAATTCATGAGAAAATATTTTTTTAGAAAATATTTTGACACGAACCAAATGTGTCCTTACTGTTACCGGCCTTACCTTCTTTCTAGATCCCTAAATTTGCTATTTTTTAAAGTAACATATATCTCTTTTATATAATTTTCACTCTTACCATAATAACAATTGCCCACCCCACTTGATGCACTAAAACCCCATCAAGTTCTTTTTAGTAATACGGGCCCTTTCTAATTTAATACCACGATCTTTGTAAGTACAATTTATTTATTTATTTTCAACAAATAGGTCTGTAAGTACAATGTAACACGTAGAATTGAATAAATGTTCATAACATGCAAAACTATGAATAAGTTCTTCATATGACTTAATATATTTATTCCAAAATATATGTAGAGTAAAATATTCACACGATGCAAGGGTATTTACAAATGACAAAATTCATATTAGGTGGAAACCTTAAACTATTGAAGTAAGGTGGACCTCAAAAATCCTCTATAAGCGAGCATTTTGGTTTTGAGAAAACCTCTAATTGACCATCTTAACTTCGAGATATATAGATATGAAGAAAAGAAGAATTTTATGTCCTAAAAATGATGCATCTTGTATCAAATAATCCGGACTATCAATTTTCAAGATTTTTTTATTGTTTATAGATTAGTTCATTACGTACAATTTTTAGGATTTTGAATTTCACAACTAAGGATGAAAAGAGATTTTCAAGCCAACATAAAAGTTACTCATTCCTAGGCAAAATTTAGATGTGCGCCTTAGTCCTACAGTATATGAAAGACGCTTGTATAACCTTCACGCAGTAAGAAATCCTCACATTATTGCTATTAATAATGGAGCGACTAAGGAAGTTATCTATATTCTTATGCCAATGCAAAGATCTAAACAAGTCCTACAACATCTTTTTCCACAAAGAGATATAATAAAGGGTTTAATATTTTTTTATATAAAAAGATTCTAAGGAAATCTTTACAAATGCGAAGAAACAAGCAAAGAAACCTTAACAAAAAGGGAAATGTATACAAAAATGGCTAGAATTAGAAAACCCCTTAAAGAGATAGGACCTATAAAAATTAGAACATTTATACAAACTGAAAAGACTTTCGTATGCACCAATAAAGGGTGAAATTTTTTATTTTAAGTTTTTCCAACTTCGTCATTCAAGTGTCTCAATGATAATTATCCTCAATATATTTAATTTATTTAGTTTTTATCAAGATATCTAATTGTAAATTTTAAACACAGATCAAGAAGATCTATAAATGTATGAAAATCTTGAAAATTGATGATAATATATTGCAATATGCACTATATTTGAGACTTGAAAACGTCATTTTTCTCATATCTATACATCTCGATATTCAGATGATCAATGAGATGTTTTTTCAAAGTCCAAACAGCTTTTTTTTAGGCCTTTTTGAAGTGTACCTTAATTCTACATTGTAAGGTGTACATTTTAAGGAATCGACTTTATGTAAAGTTTTTTTTCATTTAATAAAAATACATACGAAGAAGTACATTTTTGTACATAATTTGCACCAGGTTGATTCTTTACATTGTTCATGATTATCAATGTTGTGTTTGAATAACATGATTTCCATGCAATATTTTCAAAATTTCTTACACAAAACAAAATGTTAAGTACTTAATAATTTACTTGAATTTTATTAAATTAAATATTTCAAAAATTAATTAAAAAAAAAAATTTCTATGTCTTCCTTACTTTTTAAAAAATTGTTTTAGATAATTTTTGTATTTTATGAATAATATTTAGACGTTCCAAATTATGATATCTATGTTGTAACTTCATTATTAATTTATGTTTTTTTGTGCCTCATAGAAATTTATGATTTATTTTTATTTCAAAAAATTTCAATTAATTGAAGATAATTATGTTGCTCCATAAAAAGGAAGCCAATGTCTTTTGAAATTTGATTTGAAGTGCAAAACATTATGCTAAAACATGATTTATGGCTTATTTATAGTTTTTCATTAGGGATTTTAATTTTTTTTAAGAATTATATCCATTCATTTTTTTTCTTCTCACATGTATTCGTGTTTTTCTTTCTATTTATAATTTCAGATAATAAAATCTATTTTAAAAAAATTTAACCTTCTAAGTGATGAACTTTTAAGGCTTTTAAATTTCACTTGTGAACCAATTTTCGAGTTCTTTCAAATAAAATTTAATATATAAAATGTTTCAATCTATCAAAATGGTTTATGACTAATTTCTACAAACATCATTACATTATTTTAATTGTTGAGTTCTTTTAAAAAACTCTACTGACTCTTTTTTACCAAAAAAAGGCAAAGAAAGTCATATTTTTTGCATTTATTTTATTATTTAAATAATACTATAGACTTACTTATTAATATTTTTAAAAGCATTTTCATACAATGAGACCATTCACCTATTACACAAAGAGGTCATAAAAGGCCGTAATTATTGAAGGTAAAGCTGTACCTTATAGGGAATAGTTGAAATTAGGGGGCCGAATAAAATACTTAACCCAAAAAAAAAAGGGAATGATTGAATACTACCCAAAAAAATAGAGAAGATACCAAATGAATACTTACCCAAAACATGGGGGCAATACCATATAACAGATATATGACATTTGGGAGATGAATGAATACTTACCCTAAAAAAGGGGGATGAATGAATACCAACCAAAAAAAAAAAAAAGGAGAAAAGTAAATGAATACTTACCAAAAAAAATTGGTAATGAATGAATTTCACCATGATTAACCCTAGAGAAAGATCAGTCATCTCTGCTAAACCGTAGTAAACCATGGTAAATTGCTCTTTTCTCCTCATGTTTCCATTACCCCTTCTCTCTCTACCTTTTACTCTTTCTCTCTCTTCCTACTTAATCTCTTCAAAACTCTCGGAACAAGTGGACTCCTCCCTTCTTTCATAGAGACAGCGAAATGCGTTTTATGTTTTCCAACCTTCCGGATGATATGAAGAACAGATCCTTGCGGCATTGCCTGTGAAGTCCATCTTTATATTCTAGGTGGTATGCAAATCACGGGAAAGGTCATTCTCCTCTCACTACTTTTCTATGAACCACCAATCTCTACATTGAGGTATTTCTCAATCTTTGTCCATTATGTAGATGATGAGCCTCAAATAGTTAGTGTGGATACTCACAGATATACCAATCCGTAGTCCTATGACACAATGGGATCAAGATATAAGAAGGGTAGTTGAAAATAATGGCATTATGTGCTGTACTTTAGATCAAGATCTGGACAATGGTTGTTGCTTTTCCATTGGAAATGCTCTAATGCAAAAGAATATCATTCCATAAAAAGCACCGCTTCAAGTGCATTACTTTGCATTTGTTTTTACCCCATTAAGCAGAACTTTAAGTTATTGGTAAAGTCCATGTGTCATTCCATTTATTGGGATGATCCTTTTTCTAACGCCTGTTACATATTTGATTCATCAATGGGGAGATGGAGGTCACCAAGAAATCTAACAAAACTTGAACCCTATGAGTTGTCGATGCTAATTTGCATTGGCACCAATTGCTATGGAGGTCTTTTAGACCGAAAAAAAAAAAGGGTGTTTTCGAGCTTGTTTTGACATAGAGAGAGAGAGAGAGTGAGAGAGTGAGAGGAATGCAGATCGGTCCACATTCTACTAGGAATAGGGCTTAGGCTTGTGTTGTTACCAATTGATCTTAGCAATATTATATCCTCATTATTAGAGCCTTTTTCCAATGATTTGGAGTTGGTTAGTTTGTCATTCCGCTCTATCAAAAGCCATACCCTCAGTGAGGTCATTAGTCCCCATAGCTCTTCTCATTGCTTTCAACTATGCCCTTTTGATCTTAACCATGACCCTTTTTAGCATATTTGAACCAACTTGCACCTCTTATTTTAGCGTACTAGAACCAACACACACATCTTAGTGTTATACAGAGCCTACACCGCATATGCCCTGCCACCTAAGCCTACTTTTTCTCATCTTGTCACCTATTGGGGCTTTAGCAATGTGACATCCCAATTTTAATTCCTGCAGTTGAGCTATCCAAAAAAGAATAGAAAATTCATACTCAATTAAGGCTTGTGGATGACTACTATTACAAAATCCAAGAGAGGGATGGTGGGCTCCGTCTAATACAAGTGACAAGAGATGTGCAAGCACAAGCATAGATTTGGGTTAAGTGGGTGAATGCGATGAAAGCTGATTTGAAGCAGTTGGATTTCAACAATTTGGAGCAGCTACGGCTGGGGTTCATGGATTTTCATTGTATTGGATCTTTGGATTGGTGACACACTATTTTTGGGCATCCACGTTACAAAAGAGGTAGTTTTGAGGAATTCATGTAGCTAGGACTTACATATAGAATATGATGTAAAGAGTAGTCAGTTAGGCAAAAGGGTAATTGATGCTAATGTCCACTGCATTTCAATGATCGGCCAACTCTATTCACTTACAAGATGAAAATGAAGGTAAAGTTTTGGTAGTAACTATGGTGGGGTTATTGATCCTTTTGTATTTTTTGTTCTAGTGATTTTATGGAAGTATTGGGTGTATCACTTGTTTAGGTCTCAACTTTTGTTGTAATTAATTGGGCTTCAATGGTTAGTAGTCGATATTTACAACGCTACAACTCAAGTTTGTGCAATTCCTACCGCTGAACTACTCAATAAAAAAACCTTTTTTGCAACAAATAAGTGCCTTTTGTTTAGTTTGGTTTCTTTTTTATTTGAAATGTTGAACTCTTTGTTGGTGTTTGCCCAACATGTATATTAATTTAATAGTTCTATTAATTCCTTCCATATTTTAGTGAGGATTGACTATTTTGAATTTGTCAAAAAGTGTTATTTGTAAATTTTTAGTTTTTGTCGATGATGCAATACTATATATATGATTCATCAAGGTTGGTCAATCAAGTTTTGTATTGCTTGTGATGAAGTCTACATAAATGCAGCCTATTTTTATGAAAACTATGTTTCTGAAGTGAATTAATGGTACCTTTCCTGCGTGGAGAGAGATGGATTGATTCATTATATTGTCAAATTTCTCAAATTAATGACTAAGCAACTCACATTAGATTGCAGTTAAGTTTAATTCATAAATGAAGAAAAAAATTTACGTTAAGTTTAATTCATGTTTCCATTATTGCTTTAGATGACTGAAGTTCTCAACCCCTATCCTCGTGTAGTTTGCAACATCTTCGTTTGGAATTTATTAAAATATGGAAAACAATAGATAAAGGATATCCATTTAAAAAAGGACATGGTTGGCATGAGGCCAAGCCCGCATAAGTACAAATGCAAGCTTGGCAATAAATATATTTTTTAAATATAATTTGATGCTAATTTTCAGAGAAGATATAATCTTTAACATGGAGATTATGAATATTAAAAAATAAAATAAATTTAAAAACAAAAAATAATAATTATATTAATAAAATATTTGGACCATCAGTTATAATTGTTTTTAGATGGACCACTTATTTGCATCCATCTTTAAGATGAATGTTTTATACCTTTGGAACGCATATTGTAGAAATGCCATCCTGCCCGCATGAAATAATTGTTCTTTAAAAAATTACCTCATTTTGGATACAAATATACAATTTGGATAATCGGCCACTTCACTCGCATTCGGCCTTAAAAAAACCCAAAATTTTCTTAAAATCTATTTTTCTTGGGTTTTTTTTTAAAGATTGGTACTAAATTATAGTTTTTTATTATTTAATCTAAAATATGTAAATAGTGAGAACTTGTCCCTTGTCTGGATGTTCATTTGTTATTAATTTTACTTCACAGTCTAATCATCTTCCCTATCTCAATTATCGAAATGAATATATAAATATGTGACAATAAATACCCAATTTGACACTAAAGTTATTTCTTGTGCCATCTCAACAAATTCAAAATATATAAAAAAGTCATCCGAGGCTTTATTAGTTTTGATAGGGCTGCAGCCCTATCAAATCGTTTTTCTTTATTACGTATGCCAGCCTCAAAATTTCCGTTAAGATTTTCATAGCAAAGTTTGAACGTAGAGAGAGAGTTTTTGGTTTATCGAGTAAAAGGTAAGAAATTACTGGATGAATATTTGAAAGGTGAAGTTTAGGGCACTTGAAGCTGCACCTTTAAATTTTGCTTGCTTTCAGAGTTCGAAATCTTATGATAGTTTTAATAACTTACTTTTATATGTAGTACAAATGTAAAATTTAAAATATATTAACACCAATTGGATCTATGTGTACCTAAAAATAATGGAAATATATGGTCAACATGATACAAGATGCGCTATTTTTGAAAAAAGAAACTTGTTTTTCTCTTCAAAACCATATATCTCTAGGTCATGATGATCAATTTAATTGTTTTTCCAACATGAGAAGACTCTTCTAGAGGATCTTTGAGGTGCACATTACTTCAAGGGTTTAAGGTTGACCCATTATGCAAATTTTTTCGTTGAAAATAATACTCTGAAAGATTATTATATGCTCCAGGCTTCTTTCTGTCTCTTTTTATCTTAAGGATACGAAACAGGTGCGTCTTCTCATACATCCAACATCCATCTTAGAGATGGGAGGGGCGCTTCCACTATACCTCAAAATAGATGGTCAAAAAATAAATTAAAAATGAAATTTCTCATTTTTTACGGATTAAAAATTTTAAATTCAAAATTAGAAGATAATTGGGAATAACAAATCTAAAAATTTGGATCCAAAATCTACTTTGAAGATGGATTTTGAAGGGGACTGCATATCTACATGGTGAGTCGTCTGACTCACCAAACATCTTTCCTTTTTGTATTTCTTTCTCCTTTGGTTTTCTTAAATAATAAAAAAGTTAAATGTTTTTAATTGTTTTCAGGTAATTATTGTGAAAAAAACTAATTTTGAATTGAAGATAGTTTTAATATTTTTATATTGCTATATTTTTATATTTTACGGTGAAATCCCATTTTGCTATCAATTTTTTATTTTTTTCTAAAAATTCCTCCAACACTTAAACTATGAGAACCCGTTCGAAATTCCTTTAAGAAGTTCGTTTGACATAATGTACACGAGGACCAACTTCTCTACAATAATATTAGTTTGACCCTACATGTGCATTAGCCTCTGACAAGTTTTTTGTCCAAAAGTTTGTTTTTATCTCTGACGGACTTTTGGTAAAAAAACAAACTCGCTAGAGATTGGTCCAACTCTTAGATCACATGAACAACATTATTGTAGAGAAATCTGTCAAATACTTCAAGTATTGAACTTATTTCTCAAAAGAATTTTGGATGTTGTATGTATTTCAAGAATTCGGACTATCAATTTTCAATATTTTTGAAGTGTTTATAGATTTGCTCGGTATTTACAATTTTTAAGAATTTGAATTTCACAACCAGGGATGAAAAGAGATTTTATGGACAACATAAAATTTAGCAATCTCCATGCAAAATTTAAAGGTGCACCTTAGTTCTGCAATATATGAAAGACACATGTATAAACTTCACTAAGTAAGAAATCCTCAAATTATCGCTATTAATAATGGAGTGACCAAGGAAGTTGTCTATACTCTATGCCAACACAAATATCTAAACAAGTCATGCAACATATTTTTCCACAAAGAGATGTTATAAAGGGTTTAATATATTTTTTATATAATATGATGCTGAGGAAATCTTTACAAATGCGAAGATACATGCAAAGAAACCTTAACAAAGAGGGAAATGTGACAAAAATGGTTAGAATTAGAAGCCCCCAAAAGAGATAGGACCTATAAAAATTAGAGCATTTATAGAAACTGAAAAGGCTTTGTATACACCTATAAAGGATGAGATATTTTATTTTAAGTTTTTCCAACTTTATCATTCAACTTTCTAAATGATAATTATCCTCAATAGATTTAATTTAATTATTTTTTTATCAAGATATCTAATTGTAAATTTTAAACACAGATCAAGAAGATCTATAAAGGTATAAAAATCTTGAAAATTGATGATAATATATAGTAATATGCACTATATTTGGGACTTGAAATCTTGGTTTTTCTTAAATCCATACATCTCAATATTCAAATGATCAATGAGATGTTTTTCCAACCTCAAAACAACTCTCTTTTGAGGGCTTTTTGAGGTGTACCTTAATTGTACATTTTAAGGTGTACATTTTAAGGTATCAGCTTTATATAAAAACAAATTCATTCAATAAACATTCATGGTATGGAGAAATACATATTTGTACTTAATCTGCACCATCTTGATTCTGTACATTATTCGCGATTGTCGATGATGTGCTTGATAACATGATTACTGTGCAACATTTTCAAAATTTTTACTTAATAATTTACTTTACTTTTTGTAAATTAAATATTTTAAAAATTAATTAAGAAAAGTTTTTTCTATGTCTTCCGTTCTTTTTAAAAAGTATTTATGACATGTTTTGTATTTTATGAATAATATTTAGATGTTTAAAACTATGATATCTATTTTTTATCATCTTAATTTTTAATTTATGTTTTTTTGTGCCTCATAGAAATTTGTGATTTATTTTTATTTTAAAAATTTTCAATTAATTGAAGATAATTATGCTGACTACAAAAAAGGAAGCCATTTTTTTTTTTGAAAGTATGATTTGAAGTCCAAAAAATTATGCTTAAATAAGATTTATGACAGATTTATAGTTTTTAATTATGGATTTTTATTTTTATTAAGAATTTTATCCATTCATTTTTTCTTCACACATGTCTTCGTGCTTTTCTTTCTAATTATAATTTTAGACAATAAAATCTACTTTAAAGTTTTTAAAACTTATAAATTATGAACTAAGGATTTTAAATTTCACTCTTGAACCAACTTTTTAGATCTTTCAAATAAAATTTAATATATAAAATATGTTAATGTATAAAAATGGTTTATGACTAATTTCTACAAACATCCTTACATTATTTGAATTGTTGAGTTCTTTTAAAAAACTTTGCTCACTCTTTTTGATCAAAAGGGTTTTCATACTTATTAATATTTTTAAACATACAATGAGACCATTCACTTGTTATACAAGGATGTCATAAAGGGTTTAATATTATAGATTTACTTATTAATATTAACCCTAGAGAGAGATCAGTCATCACTGCTAAACCCTAGCAAACCTTGGCAAATTACTGTTTTCTCCTCACTTTTCCTTTACCCCTTCTCTCTCTACCTTCCACTCTATCTCTCTCTTTTTACTTAATCTCTTCAAAACTCTTGGAACAAGTGGACTCCTCCCTTTTTTCATAGAGAGAAAGAAATATGTTTTAAGTTTCGTAACCTTCCAAATGATATGAAGAACAGATCCTTGTTGCATTGCCTATGAAGTCCATCTTTATATTCAAGGCGGTATGTAAATCATGGGAAAGGTCATTCTCCTATCACTACTTTTCTATGAACTACCGATCTCTACTTTGAGGTATTTCCGTATCTTTGTCCATTACGTAGACGACGAGCCTCAAATTGTTAGTGAGGATGCTCAAGGAAATACCAATCCCTAGTCCTATGACAAAATGGAGACTAAGAATCAAGATATCAGACGGATAGCTGGAAATAATGGCATTGTGTGTTGCACTTCATCTAGATCTGTTGTTGCTATGCCATTGGAAATGCCCTAATGCAAAAGAATATCATTCCACAAATAACACCACTTCAAGTGCATTACTTTGCATTTTCTTAGACCGCATTGACACAAAACTTTATGATATTGGTAAAGTCAATTTGTCATTCCATTTATTGGGATGATGCTTTTTCTAGGCCCTGTTACATATTTGAATCACTAATGGAGAGACGAAGGTCACCAAGAAATCTAACAAAACTTGAACTCTATGAGCTATCGATGTTAGTTTGCATTGGTACCAATTCCTAAGGAGGTCTTTTAGATAGAAAAAACAGGTGTTTTCAAGCTTGTTTTGACATAGAGAGAGAGAGAGAGAGAGAGAGAGAGAGAGAGAGAGAAAGAGTGTGAGTGAGTGAGAGGAATATAGATCGGTCCATATTCTACTCGGAATAAGGCTTAGGCTTGCGTTGTTACCAATTGATCATAGCAATGTTATATCCTCATTATTAGAGTCTTTTTCCAACTATTTGGGATTGGTTAGTCTGTCATTCCACTCTATCAACGACCATACCCTCAGTGAGGTCATTAGTCCCCATAGCTTTTATCATTGCTTTCAACTGCCCTTTTGATCCTAACCGTAGCCCTTTCTTTGCATACTTGAACCAATTCATACCTCCTATTTTAGCATACTAGAAGCACTTCACACATCCTAACAAGTGTTATACTGAGCCTATACTGCGCATGCCCTACCACCTAAGTCTTCTTTTTCTCATCTTGTCACCAGTTGGGGCCGTCAGCAATGTGACATCCCAATTTTAACTCACGCAGTTGAACTATTCAAAAAAGAAAAGAAATTTCATTGTCCATTGAGGCTTGTGGATGACTGCTATTACAAAATCCAAGAGAAGGATGATGGGCTCTATCTAATACAAGTAACAAGAGATATGCAAGCACAAGCATAGATTTGGATTCGAGAATAAGTAGGTGTGATGAAAGCTGATTTGAAGCAGTTGCATTTCAATAATTTGGATCTTTGGATTGGTGACACATTCTTTTTTGGGCATCCACGTTACAAAAGAGGTAGTATTGAGGAGTTCATGTAGCTGGTACTTACATATAGAATATGATGTAAAGAGTGGTCAGTTAGGCAAAAGGGTAATTGATGTTGATGTCCGCTGCATTTCAATGATTGACCAACTCTATTCACTTCCAACATGAAAATGAAGGTACACTTTTGGTAGTTACTATGGTGGGGTTATTGATTCTTTAATATTATTTGTTCTAGTGATTAAGTTCATGGAAGTATTGGGTATGTTGCTTCTTTAAGTCTCGACTTTTATTGTAATGAATTGGGCTTGAATGGTTAGTAGTCGATATTTGCAATGCTATATCTCGAGTATAAAAAAAACCTTGTCGTAACAAATAATTGTCTTTTGTTTTGTTTCGTTTCTTTTTTATTTGAAATGTTGAACTCTTTGGAGGTTTTTGCCCATCTTGTATGTTAATTTAATAGTTCTATCAATTGCTTCCATTTTTTAGTGAGGATTGACTATTATGAAATTTTCAACAAATATTATTTGTAAATTTTTAGTTTATGTTGGTTATGCTATACTATATATTTGATTCATCATGGTTGGTCGATCAAGTTTTTTATTGCTTGTGGTGAAGTCTATATAAATGCAGTACTCCCAGGTTTTAAAAATTGGGTCGGTCACCGAGATTGTCAATCTGGAAAGTTAGGTTTGATCGTCGGATTGGCGGTCCGGATTGGAGAATCGGCCAGATCACTCGCATTTTTCTTATAGTTTGTAGTCCATATTGGAGAATCAATTTGGATTGGAGAATCCAAATTGGCGGTCCGGATTGTCAACCTGAAAACTTTCTTAAAATCTATTTTTCTTGGGTTTTTTTAAAAAATTGGTACTGAATTATAGTTTTTTATTATTTAATATAAGTTAGGCAAATAGTGAGAACTTATTGTCTATTAATTTCATTTCACAGTCTAATTCATCTTCCCTATCCCAATTATCGAAATGTATAAATAAATATGTGGCAATAAATAACCAATTTGACACTAAAGCTATTTCTTGTGCCATCTCAACAAATTCAAAATATATAAAAAAACTCATCCCTACTAATTTTGTTAGCGCGGCAGCTCTATCAAACCGATTTTCTTTATTACATATGTCAGCCTCAAAAGTTCCGTTAAGATTCTCATAGCAAAGTTGGAACGTAGAGAGAGAGTCTGTTTTTCTTCAACGTAGAGCGATAAACTTTTTGGTTTACTAGTGTAAAAGGCAAAACTTTTTTTTTTTTGATAAATGTAAAAGGCCAAACTTTACTCGATGAATATTTGAAGGGCAGTTGAATCTGCACCTTTAAATTTTGCTTGGTTTGAGCGTTGGAATTCTTATCATAGTTTTAATAACGTATGATGCAGAGAAAAAAAAAAAGTTATTATTGTTACTTTTTTCGAGTTTAGTTGGAATTCTTATAATAGTTTTAATAACTTATGATGGAGAGAAAAAAAAAATAAGTTATTATTGCTTATCTTTTAACTCAAGAATAGGAGGTGTCTAGGGATAATTAGGTGAGCATTATTTGTGTGTGAATTGATATTCATCAATTGGTTGGTTAATTTAGGAGTATACATAGGATAAGATTAAATAAGTGAGATCCACCCGTTCAATAATAAGGTAACGTTTTGCCTCTAGGGGAGGCTTTGGATAAAACGTGCACTATCTAACCAATTTTTGCAGTACGTGATGTTAAGAAATAGGGATAAGAAAGAAAATAGGTTAAGAGAGAGAAAATAGGGAGAAGAGATAAAATAGGAAAGTGTTTATCTTCTTTTTTTTAATTTATTTAAGGGAGATTTCCTTTTTAATTTATTTAAGGGAGATTTCCTTTCATTGCAATGAGTGAATGAGTTTAATAGAATTTGGTCTCGAGATTGTTTTTGGGGTGGATTCCCTTGCAGACCTTTGAGATGGGATATATTCTCTCAACCTTTTTTTTTTTTTTATTGTTGTTATTCCCGTCTTATTTTATCTGTGCATCAACTTAGTTTTATCTATAGTAGAAATCTAAAAATTTAAAATATATTATACATCAATTGGATCTATATGTACCTAAAAATCTTGAAAATATATGGTCAAATAACATGATACAAGATGCACTATTTTTAAAAATTGAAACTCGTTTTTCTCTTCAAAACCATATATCTCCACTTCATGATGATCAATTTGATGGTCTTTCCAACATGAGCCGATTCTCTTCTAGAGGATCTTTGAGGTGCACTTCAATGGTATAAGGTCGATACCTTATGCAAATGTTTCTGTTAAAAATAATAAGCTGAAAGATTATTATATGCTCCAGGCCTTTAAACATGTGCGTCTTCTCAACATCCAACATCTATCTTTGAAATGGGAGTGGCACTTCTACTATACCTCAAAATAGATGGTGGAAAAATAAATTAAAAAAGAATTTTTTTATTTTTTGTGAGTTGAAATTTCAAATTCAAAATTAGAATGATAGTTGAGAATAACAAATCTAAAAAAATTTGGATCCAAAATCTATATTTTATATTTTTATATTTTACGGTGAAGTCCCATTTTGTTATCAACTTTTCTATTTTTTCTCAAACTTCCTCCAACACTTAAATTGTGAGAACCCTTTTGAACTTCCTTTAAGAAGTTCGTTTGACACAATGTATATGAGGAGCAACTTCTCTACTTCTCTACAATATACAAGTGCATTGGTCCAAAGGTCTATCTTTCTCTCTGACAGACTACATACAAGTACATTGGTCCAAAGGTCTGTCTTTCTCTCTGACAGACTTTTGGTAAAAACATCTTGCTAGAGGTTGGTCCAACTCTTAGATCACATGACCAACAATATTGTAGAGAAATTGATCAAATACTTCAAGTATTGGACTTATTTCTCAAAAGAATTTTGGCTGTTGTATGTATTTCAAGTATCGTACCATGAGTAGTTTTGAGCAAAAATAAAGAAAACTAACAACAGTACAAAAAAGGACTCTAACATAAAAATGAAATCATTGGGATATGTTGTTATATTAAGAAATGGAATTTTTACGTTCACGCAAAATCTATTTTATTTTTAATCCAAAGTTTTAAGCCTTGATAGTCTCGACCATAGTGGCCAAGAATATGAATAAATTAATTAATAGCTTACCTAATTTATACTTTCTAGGCATCCTCCTTCCCTATATTTTTTATATCACTCTATTATCTCCAACACTATTTTCTTTGTAGTCAATGCCTAAGTTGAAAAGTTAGTTTATTTGGACAAAAATACCTCTTTTTAACCCATTTTTTTAAACAAGACAGCGAACATGTCTTGGTCCAACGTAAAAACTGTGTCGGACTGACGGGCACAAGTTGAATATAGAATAGAATTAGCACAAAAAATGTGTCGGTTCGGTAATGTACAACTCACGTTGGTCTGGTGCAAAAATGTACCAGACTATCACAAGCTAAATATAGAGCCATTCAGACACAAAATATGTGTAGGACCGGCTCGGTACAACTTGTGCTGGTCCAACACAACCGACTTAGAGTGAGCGCGAAACATGGCCAAAAAGAAGGTATTTTGATAAAAAAAAAACGAAGATGAGAGAGAGACAACTTTTGCATTTGGGGGGTGTTGCAAAAAAAAAAAAAAAACAATATTTGCTAATAGTGTGGCACCAACAATGTTGGGGAATGCTTAGAAGGTAAAAATTAGAGGGTTCATAATTTTCTCAAAAAAATTAATTTTAAAATTATATTTATTGAATCTACTGCACAAATTTTTAGAGCTACAAAAAGATGGATCTTTTGTTATTAGTGATTTAAGATGTGCTTTACATTCTAGATCTAAGTCAAGGGACTCATAGGAGACTTATCCTTTTTCGAATGTTAACCTAGTAAGAATTGAAAAGAAATTTTAGTAACGTATTCACCCAAAACCCTTTATCAATTAGGGTATATTTGTTTAGCGTGAAAATATTAATTCCCTCATGTAGTTAGGTATGGGATTTTCATATGAATTAGTTTTAGTACATCTTTTCACCCTAATTGGTAGTTAATTAGGGTGAAAATATTCTTACACTTAACCACACAAAAAAAATTTATGCGAAAATATGTTTTCAAAAAATATTTTTATATAAACCAAATGTGCCCATAATGTTACCAGCCTTACATTCTTTCTAGATCCCTAAATTTATTATTTTTTAAAGTAACATACATTTCTTTAGTAATAGGGTCCCTTTCTATTTTAATACCGTGACCACTCTGTGAGTACAATTTATTTATTTATTTTTGACAAATAACTCTATAAGTACAATTTAACATATGCAGAATTGAATAAATGTTTATAATATACAAAACGATGAATAAGTTCTTCATATGACTTAATATACTTATTACCCAATATATGTAATGTACTTATTACACAATATATGTGGAATAAAATAGTCACACTATGGAAGGGCATTTACAAAGGAAAAAGTTCATATAAGGTGTAAACCTTATACAATTGAAGTAAGGTGCACCTCAAAAATCCTGTATAAGAGGGTGTTTTGATGTTGGGAAAATCTCCAATTGAGTATTTTAACTTTGAGATATATAGATACGACGAAATAAAGAGTTTCATGTCTTAAAAATAGTGCATCATGTAAAGAATAATTTGGACTTTCAATTTTCAATATATGTTAAGTGTTTATAGATTTGCTTAATATGTAAAATTGTTAGGATTTTGAATTTCACAACCAAGGAGGAAAAGAGATTTTACGGCCAATATAAACTTTAGTCATCTTAAAGCAAAAATTAAAGGTCCACTTTAGTTTGGCAGTATATGAAAGAAGCATGTATAAACTTCATCTAGTAAGAAATCCTCAAATTATCGCTATCAATAATGAAGCGACTGAGGAAGTTGTCTATACTCTATGGTAACGCAAAGATCTAAACGAGTCCTGCTATATAATTTTCCACAAAGAGATGTTATAAAGGGTTTAATCGTTTTCTTATTAAAAAAGATCCTAAGGAAATCTTTACAAATGCGAATAAACAAGTAAATAAACCCTTACAAAAAGAAAAATGTGTACAAAAATGGCTAGAATAAGAAATCCCCAAAAGAGATGAGACCTATAAAAATTAAAAAATTTATAGAAACTGAAAAGCCTCTTGTATTCCCATTTAAAGGGTGAGATTTTTTCTTTTAAGTTTTTCTAACTTTATCATTCAACTGTCCCAATGATGATTATCCTCAATAGATTTTATTCATTTATTTTTTATTTAGATATCTAATTGTAAATTTTAAAACTCAGATTAAGAAGATCTATAAATGTATAAAAATCTTTAAAGTTGATTATATTACAATGTGGGACTTGAAAACTTTGTTTTTTTATATCCATACATCTCGATATTCAGATGATCGATGAGATATTTTTCCAATCTCAAAACAACTTTCTTTTGAGGGCTTTTTGAGGTGTACCTTAATTGTGTATTTTAAGGTGTACATTTTAAGGTATCGACTTTATATGAAGTTTTTTTCATTGAATAAACATACATGGTATGGAGAAGTACATTTTTGTATTTAATCTGCACGATCTTGATTCTGTACATTATTCATGATTATCGATATTGTGCTTGAATAATATGATTACTGTGCAACATTCTCAAAATTTCTACTTAATAATTTACTTTAATTTTTGTAAATTAAATATCTCAAAAATTAATTAAGAAAAGTTTTTTCTATGTCGTCTTTTTTCTTTAAAAAATTATTTATGACAATTTTTATTTGTGCTTTTTGTGCCTCAAAGAAATTTATGATTTATTTTTTATTTTAAAAATTTTCAATTATGCTTACTATATAAAGGAAGCCTTTTTTTTTTTTTTTTAATTATGAGTTGAATTGCAAAAAATTATGCTTAAACAAGGTTTATGACTGATTTATAATTTTCAATTAAGGATTTTCAATTTTATTAAGAATTATATCCATTCATTTTTTCTTCTCACATATCTTCGTGCTTTGCTTTCTAATTATAATTTTAGACAATAAAATCTATTTTAATGTTTTTTAAACTTCTAAAAGTCCATTCATTTTTTCTTCTCACATGTCTTCGTGCTTTGCTTTCTATTTATACTTTTAGATAATAAAATAAATTTTAAAGTTTTTAAAAATTCTAAAATATGGACTAAGGCTTTTAAATTTCACTCATGAACCAACTTTTTAGTTCTTTCAAACAAAATTTAATATATAAAATATTTCAATCTATCAAAATGGTTTATGACTAATATCTACAAACATCCTTACATTATTTGAATTGCTCAATCTTTTCAAACAAAAGTAGGCAGAGAAAGTCATATATTCGGCATTTATTTTATTATTAAAAGAATATTATAGATTCACTTACTAATATTTTTAAAAGGGTTTTCATGCAATGATACCATTCACCTATTACACAAGGAGGTCATAACTGGACGTAATTATTGAAGGTAAAACTTAATCATATAGGGAATAGTTTAAATTAGGGGGCTGAATGAATACTCACCAAAAAAAAATAGGGGTGAATACTTACCAAAAAAAAGTGGAATGAATGGATACTTATCAGGAAAATGGGGCAATAGACATTAGGGGGATGAATGAATACTTACCTAAAAAACAGGATGATGAATGAATACTTACCAAAGTAAAAAGAGAAAATAAATGAATATTTACCAAATAATTGCAAATTGCTTTCTTGTCCTCGCATCTCTTCTCTTCACTTTTCCATTATCCCATCTCTCTCGACCTTCCACTCTTTCTCTCTCTCCCTACTTAATCTCTTCAAAACTCTTGCAAAGCCTTTTGAACCTGTTTTCAAAGCTTGCTAAAGTGCCAATGTTGCAAAGTTGGCACCAATTTTGCAAAAATAACGGCCAAAAATAAATTTCATGGAACAAGTAAACCTCACGGCCAAAGCAAAATACTCCGATATAGTAGTTTGCAAACCTCTTCCAGCAACGATATCAACGTCTGTTGCGCTCCGGTATACTTAATTCTCTTGTGAAGACGGTTGGTCTCTCGATCATAGAAGCGACATTGAGCATTGTGGGCGCACACATGATTATTACGGCCGTTACTTTTGCGGAACCCAATACTTATCACATGACTATTGGATGCAAGTTGTGCGCCATTAACGGTTCAGATTTCAAGAGTCGCAGCCCTTTACTATTAACATCACATAAGATGAGGAAATTCATATGGGTCATGAATTTCCTTAAGCGTCTTACATGAAGTGTAAGTCAAGGAATGAAAAAAGAAAAACAAGTTAGATTAGAATAACCAAGGTCCTGGTGACATGTTACCAAACTGACACGGCACGGCACATGTTACCAAGGTAGCGGTCGAATATATAACAGATAAACTAGAATGAGATAAAAACATGTACATCATGCTTTATCATTAAAGATAGGTTTGAATATATATGAATACAGTATAAGATGACGGCCTTGAATTTTCTCTCTCTAATTGCTTTCACTTTTAAATTTGCTTTCTACTCTCCCCAATGATTCTGTCAGAGAGAGAGACTCTGGAGTTTATCCAAAATTTTGGTCTTTTTTTTTTTTTAAACAAAATTTACAGTATGCTAGGTAAAATTTGCATTTATCAAAACCAAAACTTGTTGGAAAAAATATATATATAAACTCATGAAGAAATATAATGGCAAAACAATATGGAAGATGAACTTGGATTGCTCTGATACCATTGGTAACGAAAATTGATGGAGCGTGAGACCAACCCGAGATCGGATAAGAGGTGCCGTGAGGCTGGTGATCACAGAGCCCGGATTTTATATCCCTTCACTTTTAGAGAGAGAAGAATAGTACGCAACTGTATGCTTTTTCTGTGTTATATATTTTCATCCTCCCTTTGGCATCCCTTTTATAGGGAGAAGTATGGGTAACTGTTGTAGTTCTCCAACAGGTCTCTGAGAAAACGAAGGTTTATGTACATATGGATATATTGAATTCTCACAAATGTAGGCTAAGACCATAAAGCCTCATAGCCATACAAGGCCTCATAGCCATACATGTCAATATATTGAATTCTCACAAATGTAGGCTAAGACCATAAAGCCTCATAGCCATACAAGGCCTCATAGCCATACATGTCAATATATTGAATTCTCACAAATGTAGGCTAAGACCATAAAGCCTCATATAGCCATACAAGGCCTCATAGCCATATGTGTCAACAATTTCAAGGTTGAAATCCTTTATGATAATTTTAATAACTTACTTTTATCTCTAGGAGAAATCTAAAAATTTAAAATATATTACACATCAATTAGATCTATAGGCACCAGAAAATCTTGAAAATATACAGTATGATAACTTGTTACAAGATGCACTAATTTTATAATTTGAAACTTGTTTTTTTCTTCATAATCATATATCTCCTAGTCAAGATAATCAATTTAATGGTTTTTCCAACATGAAAATACTTTCTTCTAGAGGAACTTTGAGGTGCACTTTACTTCAATGGTATAATGTTGACTGCTTATGTAAAACTTTTCCTTGAAAATAAGAAACTAAATGATTATTATATGCTCCAAGATATCTCTTTTTTTTATGGATACAAAACATGTTCATTTCCTCCTACATCCAACATCAATCATAAAGATGGGAGTGGGGCTTCGACTATACCTCAAAATAGACGGTGAAAAAATAAATTTAAAATTATTTTTTATTTTTAAAAATAAAAATTTTCAGATTCAAAATTAGAATGACAATTGAGATTAACAAATCTAAAAACTATGAATCCGAAATCTATCTTAAAGATGGGTTTTCAAGGGGACCGCACATCTACATGTGAGTCGTCTGACTCACCAAATACTTTGCCTTTTCGTATTTCTTTCTCTTTTGGTTTTTTTATATAATAAAATAAAAGAACTTTTTTAATTATTTTCTGGAAATTATTGTAATAAAAACTATTTTTTGAATTAAAGATAGTTTTAATATTTTTGTATTTTATGGTGAAGTCCTTTTTTGCTATCAATTTTTTTATTTTTTATTAAAATTCCTTCAACACTTGAAGTAGTTGAACCCTTTTAAAATTATTTTAAGAAGTTAGTTTGGCGCAATGTACAGGAGGACCGACTTCTCTATAATAATATTAGTCAGACACTACAAGTTTAAAACTGGCCTCTAACAAGTTTTTTTGTCCAAAAGTATGTCTATCTTTCTCTCTAACCGACTTTTGGTAAAAAAGACTTGCTAGAGGTTGGTCCAACACTTGGATCACATGACCAAACATTATTATAGAGAAATTGGTCAACTGCTCAAGTATTCCACATACATCTCAAAAGAATTTTGGATGTTGTATGTATTCAAGCATTGTACCAAGGGTATTTTTGGGCAAAAATAATGAAAATTAACAACATAACACAAAGGGATCCTAACGTAGACGTTTACCCAAACCCATTTTATTTTCAATCTAAAGTTTTGGGCTTTGATAGTCTCAACCATAGTGGCCATGAATATGAATAAATAAATTTATAGATACTCCCTAATTTAGATACTCCCTAATTTGTACTTTCGAGGCATCCTCTTTTCCTATAGTTTTGACTCTACACTTTTAACCCAACACTGCTTTTCTTTGCAACCAACACCCAAGTAAAAAAACAAATTTATTTGGACAAAAATTACTTATTCTAACTCATGTTTCCAAAACATGATGCCTAACATGTCTCCGTCCGGCATAAAAAATGTGTCGGACAGACTTGTGCTAGACCAGCCCAACTTCAATGTAGAGTAATTTTAAAATAAAATAACTACATACCTTCAAGTGACAAGGCTTTTCTAGAAGAATCTCACTCTAAAGCTTGTTCTACTATGCACATGAAGGAGTATCATTTGAAAATTTATGAAAAATATGACAACTTGCCTCAAAAGATGAATATGTTCCTTTAGCTTCATAAACTGGTGAGTAATTTTACATAAAAATAATTACAAAAGGTAAGGTATGAGATCAGCCCACTAGTTGATAGCTACAGTAAATAACCAACGGCCCGAATTGAATATGAACCGATCTAATGGTCACTATTGTATTTTGTTTTTGAATTTTAATATTTTTTTTACAAATCCAATTCACTTCAAATTGTGATCGTCTACTCTTGACAATAGGGGAACCTAATAAAAATATTTAAAAAATAATTTATAAAATAAAATTGATCAAAATACCCTTAAAATATTGATTAATTTATTTTTATTAAATAATTTTTAAATATTTGTATTAGTGTGCCTTGATGAGAAGAATGGATGACCATTAGATTGGCTGAAATTTTATCTTGGCCTATGGACTTATACTATTCCATTAGCTAGTGGATTGACATGATCTTTTCCCATTACAACAATATGAACATAGAGAACAATAAAAAACAATACATACAAGAAAATAAAAAATAAAAATTAATAGAAAAATTTCATGATAACATATTCAAATAATATAAAACAATTCATTAATGAAAGAAGTATAAAATATAAACCGAGGATGCTGAAGAAAATAGTTAAACCCTATGTAAATCTACTTTACATATATGGGCGATTGGAGATGCTTGCTCTCTAGAATTCTTGGATTCTTATCTCCATTCATACTTCACAATTCACATATAATGAAAGTGCCCCATAAGTTTTAACATGTTAAAAAAAAGAAAATTATTTATTCCCTTGGATGACACAAATGGAAATTTTAGAAAAAATATTTCTTAAATTTGCTCTATGCGTGGGTAATCTTCTCTCTTTATACTTGTATTCTTTCAAAGTAATTTACTATATTCAATTATATATAAGATAAATAAATGTATCGTCTTTATTTAAACTTAAAAGGAATACCTAGATGTTCTCCCAAAGTCTGTCTCCCTTAAGTCTATTTACTTCCTTGATTTTCTTTCTATTTTTCTCTCTCTTCCCCATGTACTTTCTCTCTCTCTACCCATGTACTTTCTCTCTCAATATCCTCTCCACATCTCTCTTGCCCATGTACTTTCTCTCTCTCTTCCCATGTACTTTCTCTCTCAATATCCTCTCCACATCTCTCTTGCCCTTAAAGATAAGGATTAGGTTTCTCTCTCTCCATTACAAATGGAAAGCTATCTATCCCCGTTATTCTCCCTCTCTCTCCCTACTATATATAAAATATTTCTCAAAATGGTTTATGACTAATTTCTACAAACATCTTTATATACTTTGAGATGTTGAGTTCTTTTAAGAACTATGCTGACTCAGAGAAAGTCATGTTTTCTTTATTTATTTTATTATTTAAATAAAATAGACTTATTTATTATTATTTTTAAAATGGTTTTCATAGAACGAGACTATACGCCTATTACACAAGGAAGTCACAATTACTTATAACCTTCAAATGTGAAGCTTGATAGTTTGGGTTTCATACGAAGTTCGAAAAATATTTTGAATTTTGAGCTGGGTCAATAGAATAAATGCACTCACTCAATTTCACATCCAATGGTCAATATTAATTGTGATTACCTTATGCAAATGGTCACATGTGCTTTTGGGTTTTCATTTAATTTTACCCTAAGGACTTTTTGGTCATTTATTTAATTAGATTTTTCATTTTATTTTTATAATTTCAACACATTTAAGGTGACAGGATATGCCACATGTCATAAAAAAAAAAGAGAAAAATTTCAGATAAGGTTGACACCTTCAAATGTAGAAATAAGGTGCACATCTAAAATCCTTAAGAAAATGGATTTTGTAATATTGATAAATTATATAATGGATCATCTCAATAACAAGATGTATAAATATGGGGAAAAAAATGAGATTTGAAGTCCTGAAAACAATACATCTAGTATAATATAATGTCTGGACTATCCACTTTCAAGATTTTCATATATTTAAATGTTAGCTTGATTTGAAATATTTTTGGAGTTAAAGCTATTAGAGACCAAAATAGATTTTTGTACCATCTTTAAAATTTTCTAATACCAAATTACCTCTCATAACAAAGTCTCAAGGTGCACATTACTTGGATTGTTTAAGGTTGCAACGATAAGCAAACATCACCCAAAAATTAAAAATTATAAACATTTTGGCATGATATGACGAGTGAGACCATCTCAACCGTCCATCCATAGAGCCAAGTTACATGTGGTTTACACGTGGATATGCCATTTCGTGGGTGTCACCCATGTAAAGCAGTCACATAAATAAATGGTCACAATTATGTAAGATCAGAGCTTCACCATATAGGGAATAGTTGACATTATCCTAAATGGATGCAAACATTACTTTGATTGTTCAAGGTTGCACATAAACCAAACTACATCCAAAAATTAAAAACTAAAATTTTTTTGAGTGAGACCATCTTAGCTGTCCATCCATATTACCCAGTGATCTATAGTTACACGTGGATAAGCTCTTCGCGTACATATGGTGTTGCCCCCTACAAATTTTTTGCATAAATAAAGGGCCACAATTATTCAAGGTAAATGTGTTACCATATAGGGAATAGTTGGCACGGGGGATGAATGAATACTTACCCTAAAAAAAAAGGGATGAATGAATACTTACTCGAGAAAAAAAAAAAGTGATGAATAAGTACTTACCAAAAGAAAAAGAAGGGGATGAATGAGTACTTACCCAAAAAAAAAGCAATGAATAAAGTTATTCTTTATAAACCCTAGAGAGAGATCTCTGTAAACCCTAGGTCATGCAAACTATAGAAAATTGACTCTTCTCCTCACTTTGCTATTACTTGTTCTTTCTCTGCCTCCTGCTCTCTCTCCCTTCCTACATAATCTCTTCAAAACTTTTGAAGTGGACTCCTCCCTTCTTTCCTAGAGAGAGAGAAATGTGTTCTAGGGTTTGCAACCTTCAAGATGATATGAAGAACAGATCTTGCTGCATTGCCTGTAAAGTCTATCTTTAGATTGAAGGCGGTATGTAAATCATGGGAAATATTATTATCCTCTCACTACTTTTCTTTGAACTACCAATCTCTACTCTGAGATATTTCTCTATTGTTGTCCATGATGTAGATGATGAGTCCCAAATGGACTGTGTCGATGCTCATGGAATTACCAATCCCTCAGCCTATAACGAAATAGAGCTTAAGAATCAAGATATAAGCTGGGCGGCTGGCAATAATGGCATTGTGTGGTACAATTTAGGTCTAGATCTAGACAATAGTGGTTGCTTTGCCACTGGAAACCCCCTAAAGCGAAAGAATTTTATTCCACAAAAAACACCACTTCAAGTGCCCTACTTTGGATCTTTCTTTGACCCCATTACACAGAACTTCCAAATATTGGTAGAGTCCATGTATCAATCTATTTATTGGGATGTTTATTATTCTAGCACATGTTACATATTTGATTCTTCAATGGAGAGATGGAGATCACCAGGAAATCTAACAAAACTTAAACTCTATGAGCTATCGTTGTCAGTTTGCATTAGCACCAGTTGCTATGGAGGCCTTTTAAATGGGAAAAAAAGGTATTTTCTAACATGTTTTGACATGGAGTGAGAGGAATGCATAACAATCCTTATTCCACTAGGAATCGGGCTCAGGCTTGAGTTGTTAGTAGTTAATGTTAGCAATGTTACATCATCATCGTTCAAGCCTTTTTTCAACTACTTGGGGTTGGTTAGTCATCCTTTCTGGTCTATCATGGGTCATTTCCTCAGTCACTTTGGGCATACCCCTAGCCGCGTTATAGCCTACTTGAACCAACTTACACCTCCTAACAAATGTTGTACTGGATCTACACTGCACATGCCCAGCCACCTAAGTCTACTTTTTCTCGTCTTTTCACCTATTGGAGCTGTTAGCAATGTGACATCTCAATTTTAATTCTTGTAGTTCAACTATCCAAAAAAAATAAAAAAAAAGATGCATAGTCCATTAAGGCTTGTGGATGATTGCTATTACAAAATCCAAGAGAGGGATGGTGGGCTTTGTCTAATGCCAGTAACAAGAGATGTGCAAGCACAATCACAAATTTGGATTAAAGAATAAGTAGGTGAATGTAATGAAAGCTGATTTGAAGCAGTTGGATTAGAACAATTTGAAGAAGGTAGTGCTGGGGATCAAGGTACTTTCATTGTATCAAATCTTTGGATTGGTGACACTATTTTTTAGCATCCATGTTACAAAAGAGGTACTTTTGAGGAGTTCATGTAGCCGGGACTTGCCTATTGAATATGATATAAAGAGGGGTCAGTTAGGCAAAAGGGTAATTGATGCTTATGTACGTTGCATTTCAATGATCGACCAACCCTATTCACTTCCAAGACAAAAGGGAAGGGAAACTTTAGGTAGTCACTATGGTGGTGTTACTCATTGCTCTTTTAATAGTTTTTGTTCTGGTGACTAAGTTAATAAAAAAGTTATGTGTGTCCCTAGTGTAAGTCTCAACCTTTGTTGTGACGAATTGGGTTTGGGCTTGGGCTTGAATGGTTAGTAGTTGACATTTGCAATGCTACATCTCACGTTTGTACGATTCTTACTATTGAACTACTCAATTAAAAAACCTTTGTTGTAACAACTAAGTGCCTTTTGTTTGGTTTGGTTTCATTTCTTTGAAATGTTGGATTCTTTGGAGGTTTTTGCCTATCTTGCATGTTACTTTATTGGTTCTATTAATTGCTCCCATATTTTAGAGAGGACTGTCAATTTTGAAGTTTTCAAAAAATGTTTTTTGTAAAATTTTATAGTTTATGTTGGTTATACATTTGATTCATCACGGTTGGTCGATCAAGTTATTTATTGCTCATGGTGAAGTTACCTAACTGTAGTCTATCTTTATGAATGACTAAGTAGCTCACATTATATTACAGTTAAGTTTAATTCATAAATGAAGAAAAAAAATGTATGTACATCAATAAAATGTGGTTATAAGGTTTATGTTGTAATCTACTTTTAGAACATACAACTTTTCACTAAGATTTTCGTCTTGAAGATTTCCTTAAGATCTATGTCCTATACTTTATATGGATTCTCCTCAGTTAACGCTTTTGACCTAATTTGTTTGTACCCTAATAATGAATTTGGTGACCAGTGTTTTGTTTGGATTCTTCTTTTGCCAGTTAAAACACGTGTTGTAGAAAATAATGAATTTGATGACTAGTTTTATATTTGTTTTCTTTATTTGCCAATTAAAAAGCATGTGTTGTACATTGTTAGAAGGTACAAACTTTCACATTTGGGTGATCCAAAGCTTATTACATAGATCTGTGCAAGATCTATGCCTTTACATTGTATAGATTTGGTTAAGGCTTTTGAGCAAATCATAGTTGGAACCTGATAAGAAATTTATTGACTAGTTCTAGGTATGATTCTTTATTTTCTCTAGTTTCCAAAAAGGGTATTCCCTATTTATTTCCCTAGTTTGATTAGTATTCTTCTTTGATTTCTTGATATTAAGTTTTTTTTTTGTAATAGGATTTTTGGTTCACTAATTATTTAAGGCTACCTAATACCCTAACCTTTAAAGCATGATTTAGGTGCAATGTGATAATATTCTCTTCTCTTCTTCCAAAACGGCTAAACTCTTCTCGTTGAGGTCCTAAACTGAAGGGCAGCGAATCACCACCACACTATAATGAATACATCAGTAAAATTCTTAAAAGTACCTCCCTGTATACATATATTTCTTTGTAATTTTAATATTATGCCTAAAGACTTCCCTCGATTCTTTCGAAAAGCGGAAGTGCTCCTCTTTGGTATCCAAAAAGAAGATCGTGCCAAAGCAAATATGATAACCTTGTTTAGGTAGAAAGTATAGGAATGCTTAGAGTTCCAAATACGGCTAGGAGTAGGGTTATCAAATGCTATAAATTAATGTATTGGTCCCAAGACCAGCAAATGAAGTTCAAAAGTTGAATAAACAGTGGTTTCTTTAAACTTAGGTGGTGTACTCTAACAATGGGTTGTTAATTCCTCATAATCTTATATTGTTGATTCTGCGAAGAATCCCTAATTTTGTATGGTGTTGATTCTGCAAGAAACCCTTAATTTCATGTGGTGGTGACAATATAAAATTTTAGGTTATCTTCGTTGTTCTTGTACATTATTGATTCTATAAAAGCCTAGGTCATCTACTCCTTCATGTTGCTGATTCCAAAAGACTCTAACATTGTTTGGTTATGAGTCTATATAATTATAGAGGCTCCTCTTTCAAATAGCCATTACATCAGCAATCCCCCTGCTCTTTCCACCCTTATAAACCATAGTCTCTTACTCTAATCACCTCACCGTCAGGTGCATGTTGACCACATGAGTTTACACAAGTTCTCATGAGATCCATCTTCATAGTCTATAGTGGGAAGATGTTGTGATCCCATTTAAGAAGGAAGTGGCATGTAGAAATGCTTGTCGCTTCCCCAACTTCATATAGTAAATGTTGCACACCAGTTTGTAGCATTCTATATTTGGCAAAAATCATGTTTGCTTCCCCTCGTGAACTCTTGTTGCTCATCCGATACGCTATCATAACACTTTGAGAGGGATAAGCAAGGATAGTGGACCGCTAAGATTCGTTGCTGCATGAGGGAGCATCATATGCTTACCAAGCTTAATCATTTCTAAATTTAGAGCCTTGATCGTATCAAGCCTCCCTTGAGAACGAGTTGCTCGTGTTGCAACATGCAGTGGCATAAACTTGCTGAAGTTTAATTTTCAATTACATGACATGCATTAATATTGTTAACAGTAGTTGATTTTGTTGTTAGACTTGATGACATGCAGCCATCTTCAAAGAGTTGGTGACTTTACTGTCAAAATTGATGAGCATAAGAAACTTGTCGATGATATACTTTTATAATGCATTGGCCATGTCTGATACTTGAGAAAACATAGAAAAGTAATAAATACAAATTCTCATTGCGATTAGAGCTACTTATTATTGATTAGGGATATAAATAGAAAAATATCAGTCATGTAAGTATGCTGACCTCTATTAAGTCCAAGAATTTAGAACATAACCTGTGTCAACAATTTTTTCCTTCTTTTTTGCTGGTTTCTATTTACTTGGCCAATAAACAAACTTGAAGTGAATGAATTTCTTGTTCTTATTGGGAACAAAAGAGATTCACATCTACGGTGATCAATTTGTAAAGCAATACATTGAGTCTTCTTAATTTTGTGATTTAAATTTCTTTCCTTATTTTTTTGATTAGTTCATAAATAAGAATTCATTAATTTTGGGTGATGAATCAGACTTGTAGTGATTCCTGTTCTATCAAAGTTGTAAAATATTTGAGATTTTTCCTCAATTGCTGGAGGCAAAAAAAAAAAGCTCCAACTTGTCAAACTTTTTGATGTTGAAAACTATCTTGTGTTTCTGCAATGTCATCCATTTTGTATATCATTTCACATTTGTTGAAATATGATATTGATTCAAAATTTGAATTGATTACCTCATAATTTTAGGAATCGTGAGGGAAAGTTTCATGTAACTTTGTTCTAAACAACGCTTTTTTTGTAATTGAAAACTCAGAAATTTGTCGAGTCTGAAGTTCTTGGTATCAACAAGTAGTTCTTTTGCTTCTATTCAAAAGTATGTTGTATATAACGATTGTTTCATTTTAAAATGTTCAAAATTTGATTGAATTTGGGCAATTTTCTTGTGTGCATGTGAATTATTATCTAATATCCCACAAGTGCAAGTGCCCTACGCATGTGAATTGCATAGGTATAAACACAACCCTCTCTACCACCTGTCTTTGAGGATGGATTGTGGAGATATATTGTGTCTTCACTCAAAACAAATTTGTTTCCATAAAATGGAGGTAACGATCTTCTCCAAGTCTCCTCAGTAATGGAGCAGCAGTAGGGGCATGTGCATGGCTATACCATGCACTTTGTCTGCATTCAAGCCCATGACAGGTCTCCCATTGAGCGCACAGAGGAAAGAAGAAGCAACATAAATAAAGACATCCTCAAAGATAGATCAAGGTGCTAGGGAGGAGATGGAATGGGCAGAACTGAGGTGATGTTCCATAAGGAAGCCACAATGGATACATCGAAAATCCTCAAAATCAATAAATTTGGACTGTCCTTAAAAAAATCTGGTAAGTGAACTGGCGTTAGTTGAAGTTCAAGAATTATGTAGTCAACCATTTATTATAAGTTTTTTATAGGGAAAATTACAAAAAAAACTCCAAAACTACACTTTATACAATTTACCCCCAACCTAACTATTTCTTTCACTTTTTGTTTTCCCAAAATACACTTTCTATGCAAATACCCCCCAACTAAATAAAAAATTAAAAAAATACCTAAACTACCCTCCCTTACTTTTACCTTACCCACACCTCTCTCTCCTCTGTCCCACCAAAATAGGGGCTCCGGTACTGTGTAAATGTCGTCCGGCGGTAGGGCTCCCATACTATGTAAAGTGCGATCCGGCAATTGCAAAGGGCGGTCCGGCAGTTGGTGTTACTGGATTTCAGGGCTCCGATATTATGTAAAGAGAGTTCCGGTAGTACTCAGTTTCGGTCGGGTAGTTATCTTAGGACGGTCCGACGCTTGTGTGCTCTGGCAATGTGAGGGTGTGCTCCAGCAATGTGCTACTGGGATCCAAAAGTCAACGTCAAATCTGGCCAAAATGATTTTTCTATACGAAAGGGCATTTCCATCTAAAAAAAATGAACTTTTCTCTTGGAGGGTATTTGCGTAGAAAGTTTGTTTTGGGTAAAAAAGTGAGAGAAAAAATTAGGTTGGGGGTAAATTGCATAAAAAATGTGGTCTTCAGGTTTTTTGATAATTTTTCCTTTTTTATAGTTAAACAAAACTTTAGTTGTACTTGTCGGTTTGTATTATCTTGGTCATTGCCAATGTTAGAGCTCTCATCAAGAACAATAAGAATTGAAATGAAAGGTGCCCATTTGTGATAATGCTATGTTGTGTAACCTTAACTACAGATTTGTATGTGTTTTGGCATTCCATTCTATAATACCTTAGTTTTTATGAAAACTAGGTTATAGTGATTTGATGTTTCCATATTTGCTTTAGATGACGGAAGTTTGTAACCTCTGTCCCTGTGCAGGTTGTAATGTCTTTGTTTCGAATTTACTGAAATATGGAAAACAGTTTAAAAGGAAATCGTTTAAAATTTTACCCCCATTTTGAATACTTATATACATTTTGAATAACAGTATGGGTTGAGTGATGGCCTTGACTGCTACTTGGGTTTTAAAGTGGCACTAAAAGGAACGGCATGAACTTTAAATGGTCCCTTACAAAGCTGCCCCAAAGCATGTTTGGGCATAGCATGTATGTGAGGCGGTCTAACTTTGGCCAACAAAATGAATATGAATTGGAAAATCTCTTTTATGGACTTTCATTTACTCAAAAAATTCTAGAAATACCCATGGAATTTTATCCAAGACTGTTCTAAAGAATCAGATTCTTACTTTGTCAAAAATTCAATTGATTGAACTTTAAGGCTGATTTTGTGAGGGTTATATATGGATTTCTGTTATTGATATTTAAAGGGAAAGTGTACCATGCAGGAAACATGTTTTGTGTAGGTAGATGGTGTTTATCCCTTTCATCAACTGTCGCCAATAAGGAATTGGGAGATTGGCCGTATCTCACATGGAATGTTAGCAATGTCCATTTATGGAACTGTAGGTCACTTCAAATATTCATCACAGGTTGACACAATGTACAAGAGGACCAACTTCCCTACAATAATATTAGTCTACCGCTACAAGTGAGTTGGCCTCTTACAAGCTTTTCGTCCAAAAGTCTGTCTTTCTATCCGATAGACTTTTGGTATAAAAAAAAATAAAAATAAAAAAATAAAAATAAAAAAATAAAAAAACTGAAGCCCAAGTTCCAAAGGAGTGGTGGCAAACTTGCAACCTGTGAGACCTGCCCGTAGATTGAACATTCATTTGATCTTGATCCTTGTGGAGTGGAAAAGGCACTGTACTGGATCTGCAAGGACTTCCTGATAATACCCATAAATGGGCACCCGCTCTTTTCTTCTTCTTTTTCTTTTCCTCCCTCACAAGGAAGCATTCTCCCGTCTTTTCACTCCGGGCTCTTTCTATGACGAGGAAGAAGAGATAGCAGAGAGAAAGATGGAGGATTTGGATGATTCGATGTCGCGCTAGCGCGAAAGCCGTTGCGCGGTTCTTGCTGGGGAAGTTCCCGTTTTGGTGCTTCAGATTACATGATCAAGCCGAAGAGCATCCGGGTCCCCGACAATTAGAAAATATCTTGGTCCAATTCGTCTGAGTGGTTGGTCCAACACTTAGATCACATGACCAACATTATTGCAAAGAAATAGGTCAAATACTTCAAGTATTGGACCAACTTCTCAAAAGAATTTTACATGTTGCATGTATTTCAAGTGTAGTACCAAGGGTATTTTTTAGCAAAAATAAAGCAAACTAACAACATAGCACAAAGGGATTTTAACATAAAAATGAAATCATTGGAATTAGTTGTTAAATTAAGAAATGGGATTTTTATGTTCATCCAAAATCCATTTTATTTTCAATCCAAAGTGTTGGGCCTTGATAATCTCGACCATAGTAGCCACGAATATGAATAAATAAATTTATAGATACTCCCTAATTTGTAGTTTCTTGAAATCCTCCTTCTCTACTTTTTTTATTCCACATTATTATCCCCAACGCTATTTTTCTTTGCAACCAACCTTTAAGTAAAAAAATTGATTTATTTGGAAAAAAATACCCCATTTATCCCTTGTTTCTAAAACATGACGGCCAACATATCTTGGTCTGGCATAAAAAAATGTGTTGGATTGACTTGTGCCGGACCAGCACAAGTTGAGCAGATACGGCACAAAAAATGTGTATGTTGGGCTCTGTACAAGTCACATCAGTCTGGCGCAAAAATGTACCGGGCCGGCATAAGTTGAATATAGAGCCAGTCAGGCACAAAATATGTGTAGCGGCTCTGTACAAGTTGTGCCAGTCCAGCACAACCGACTTGAACCAACTTGCACCTCTTAACAAGTATTGTATTGAGCCTACACTGCACATGCCCAGCCACCTAAGTCTACTTTTTCTCATCTTGTTATCTATTGGGGCGGTTAACAATGTGACATCCCAATTTTAATTCCTACAGTTGAACTATCCAATAAAAGAATAGAAAATTCATAGTCCATTAAGGCTTGTGGATGACAGCTATTACAAAATCAAAGAGAGGGATGGTGGGCTCTGTCTAATCCAAGTAACAAGAGATGTGCAAGTACATGCATGGGTTTGGATTAGAGAGTAAGTGGGTGCATGTGATGAAAGCTGATTTGAAGCAATTGGACTTCAACAATTTGGAGCAGTTGCGGTTGGGGTTCAAGGATTTTCATTGTATTAGATCTTTGGATTGGTGACACTATTTTTGAGCATCCACGTTACAAAAGAGGTAGTTTTGAGGAGTTACATATAAAATATGATGTAAAGAGTGGTTAGTTAGGCAAAAGGGTAATTGACGCTGACGTCCACTGCATTTCAATGATCAACCAAACCTATTCACTTGCAAGATGAAAATCAAGGTAAACTTTTGGTAGTTACTATGATGGGGTTACTGATCTTTTAGTATTTTTTGTTCTAGTGATTAAGTTCATAAAAGTGTTGGATGTGTCGCTTGAATAGTTAGTAGTTGATATTTGCAACGCTACATCTCAAGTTTGTGTGATTCCTACTGCTGAACTACTCAATAAAAAAACCTTTGTTGTAACAAACAAGTGCCTTTTATTTGGTTTGGTTTCTTTTTTCTTTGAAATGTTGAACTCTTTGGAGGTTTTTACCCATCTTTTATGTTAATATAATTGTTCTATCAATTCCTTCCATATTTTAGTGAGGATTAACTATTTTGAAATTGTCAAAAAATTTTATTTGTAAATTTTTAGTTTATGTTGGTTATGCAATAATATATATTTGATTCATCAAGGTTGGTCGATCAAGTTTTTTATTGCTTGTGGTGAAGTCTACATAAATTCAATCTATCATTATGAAATCTATGTTTCTGAAGTGAATTAATGGAACTTTCCCTACGTGGAGAGAGATGGATTGATTCATTATATCCTCAAATTTCTCATATTAATGACTAAGCAGCTCATATTAGATTACAGTTAAGTTTAATTCATAAATAAATAAATAAAATTAAGTTAACTTTAATTCATGTCTCCATTATTGCTTTAGATGACAGAAGTTTTCAACACCTATCCTTGTGTAGTTTGCAACTTCTTCGTTTGGAATTTATTAAAATATGGAAAGTAGTAGATAAAGGACATCCATTTAAAAAAAGACGGGGTTAGCATGTGGCCAAGCCCGCACAAATACAAATGCAAGCTTGGCAATAAATATATTTTTTAAATATAATTTAATGCGAACTTTCAGAGAATATATAATCTTTAACATGGAAATCATGAATATGAAAAAATATAAAATAATTTTAAAAACAAGAAATAATAATTATATTAAGAAAATATTTGGACCATTAGTTATAATTGTTTTAAGAAGGATGTTTTATACCTTTGGATACATATTGTAGAAATGCGGTCCAGCCCGCATAAAATAATTGTTCTTTAAAAAATTACCTCAATTTGGATATTAATATACATTTTGGATAATAGTGGGGTTGAGTGATGGCCTGCTAATCGGATTTTATAGTTTCACTTAAAGGAACAATATGAAGTTGGAAAATCTCTTTTAGGGCTCATTTAAATAGGAGGAAAATAGGATTCTTAGATATTTAGGAAATCTATGGATTTTCAATATCAAGGATTTTTATCACGGATTCTTCAAATCTCTTGTTTGGATAAACTATAAAAAATTCCTTGCAGGGAAAGGTTTCTACACTTCCCCTACAGCATAGAAGATCTATGCCTCCCCTAATATCCAGCCGTCCAATTTTGATCAAGAGAGCCACTCACCGTTTGATATTGGATTCGACATCTCAAAGTATTTTGTTTTTAGCTTTTTTTACACAAATTGTATGAATATAAAATTTGGTAAATGCTATCTCATTGGGGCGCAACTATAAAAAATATTAAAAATAATTTTTCGATAAAATATAATGACCAAAATACCCTTTGAATCTTTGGGGGGTATTTTGGTAATTTTATTTTATTGAAAATAATTTTTTTTTTTTTTCACTATTGCGAATTTAATATAGGATTGGACGTCCAAAATTTGGTGTCAACATAGTTTATATAAAAAAATTAAAAATAAAATAGTGTAGAGACGTGACATTGTGATTGGGGCAATCTTAGCACTCCATTCAGAGTGGACGGTTGGATAAGACGAAGTATATAAGTTTTATGCTATAGGAGAAGCATATAAAGCTTGCCTTTCCTTGCAATCACTTCTGTCCATTGTTTGGTAACAAAACTTGATACAATTTCTCTCTCTAAAATTTTTACATACTTTCTCTCTTTAAAACTCAAAATTTGGGATAGTGTATCTATGAAAATTTTGAAATAGTTTCTCTCTCTAAAATTTGATATGGTTTGTCTTTCTAAAATTTAATATACTTTCAATCCAAAATTTAAAATTTGAAATTGTCTAAAAATTTTGAAATAATTTATCTCTCTAAAATTTTTAGGTGCTTTACTCTCTCCAAAATTTAATATAGTTTCTCTTTCCAAAAGTTTAAGATACTCTATCTCTAAAACTTAAAACTTGACATAGTTCTCCTCTTCAATAATTTTGAGATAGTTTCTCTCTCTAAACATTTTTAAGTAGTTTCTCTCTCTAAAATATGATATAATTTTTCTCTCAAATTTTAAGATACTTTCTCTTTCTAAAAGCTAAAATTTGAGATAATTTCTCTCTAAAAATTTTGCGATAGTTTTTTTTTCTAGAAATTTTATATACTTTTTTTTTTCTAAAAATTTTTATGTACTTTCTCTCTCTAAAATTGGATATAGTTACTCTCTTAAATTTTAAGATGCTTTCTCTATCTAAAACTTCAAGTTTGAAATAGTTTCTCTCTCTAAAATTTTGAAATATTTTCTCTCTTTAAAATTTGATATAGTGTCTATCTAAACTTTGATATATTTTCTCTCTCTAAAGTTTAAAATTTGAGATACTTTCTCTCTCTAAAACTTAAATTTTGAGAAAGTTTCTCTATTTAAAAATTTCATGTACTTTCTCTATTTAAAATTTGATTAGTTTATCTCTCGAAAATTTTAATATATTTTTTCTCTCTAAAACATAAATTTTACGATAGTTTCTCTCTCCAAAAATTTGCAGATAGTTTCTCTAAATAAATTTAGGTAGTTTTTCTCTCTAAAAGTTGATATAATTTCTATTTTTAAAATTTTAATATATTTTCTCTTTCTAAAATTCAAAATTCGAGATAGTTTATTACTAGAACTCAAAATTCGAGATAGTTTCTCTATCTTAAAAACGAAATATTTCTCTCAATAAATTTTTTTGCCCGTTTCTCTTTTTAAAATTTATAAGAGTTTCTCTCTAAAAGTTTAAAATACTTTCTCTCTCAATAGTTTTAAGAATAATTCTCTCTCTCTAAAACATAAGATTTGATATAGCTTCTCTCTCTAAAAATTTTTGAGATGGTTTCTATTTCCAAAAAATTTTAGTTATTCTCTCTAAAATTTGATATAGTTTCTCTCTCTAAAAATTAAAATATAAGATTGTTTCTCTCTCTAAAAATTTTGAAGTAGTTTTTCTCTCTAAAAAATTGAGATAGTTTCTCTCTCTAAAAATTTTCATGTACTTTTTCTCTCGAAAATATGATAGTTTCTCTCTAAAACTTAAAATTTGATATAGTTTCTCTCTCTAAAATTTTGAGATAGTTTCTCTTTCTCTCTCTAAAATTTTAACATACTTTCTCTTTCTAAAATTTTAACATACTTTCTCTCTCTAAGAGTTAAAATTTGAGATAATTTCTCTATCTAAAATTTCGAGATAGTTCATCTCTCTAAAAAAATTTGGCACTTTCTCTCTTTAAAAATTTAACATACTTTTTCTCTCTCTAAAATTTTAACATATTTTCTCTCTCTAAAAATTAAAATTTTAGATAATTTTTCTCTCTAAAAATTTTGAGATAGTTCCTCTTTAAAAAATTTAAGTACTTTCTCTCTCTAAAATTTTCATACCTACCAAATGCCCCTTATGTTTTGGGTCAAGGGAGCCAAGAATCCCATGGGCCTTGGAAATGCAAAAAACAGGTTTTAGTGTAGAAATGAAATCATAGAAAAATAGGTCGTATTTTTATAATTTTGATTTTCCTGATTTTATGTATCCTAGTTATTAAACAATCCTAACAGTGGATTTTAACAATATCCAAGATAGCAGGAATCCATACCTGAAAATCCATGTACCCAAACAGGCCCTTATGGATTTTCACTTACTCAAACAATTCTGGGAATGGCCGTGAGATTTTAGCGAAGGCCATGTTCTTAAGAATCTGATTTTGTGAGGGTTATCTATGGATTTCTATTATTGATATTCAAAGGGAAGGTGTACCGTGCAGGTAACTCTTTTTGTGCAGGTTGATGGTGTTTATCCATCAACGGTCATCAAGACATTGGCTGTATCTCGGCAGGAATGTCGCCAATGTGCATTTATAGAGCTGTAGGACACCTCAATCATTCATCGCAGATGGGAAGGGTACACTATACAACATACTATGCATGATGAGTACAATTTCTCATCGGATGGGATGCTTTACTTCCAGGTTTTAAAAATTGGGCCGGTCACCCGGATCGTCAATCTGAAAAATCAAGTTTGATCGTCAGATCGTCAGTCCGGATTGGAGAATCGTCCGGATCACCTGGATTCGGCCTTTAAAAAAACGGTAAAATTCCTAAAAATCTAGTTTTTGGGGTTTTTTTATTTTAAATATTAGTACTGAGTTATAGTTTTTATTATGGAAAAAGTTTATGTAAAGATGCTACCTTATAATTTAGAACTACGGATGCCCCTCAAAAATCCGTCGGAAAAGGTCGTTTTAATATTGAAAAACTATTTGCTTGATCATCTAAACATCGAGATGTATGATTACAAAAAATAAAAGGTTTTAAGTCTCAAAAATAGTGTATTTTACAATATATTATCTACACCGTCTATTTTCAAGATTTTCATATTTTATACATCTACTTGATTTTAACCATTTTTTAAATTTAAAATTTTATAATTAGATATAAATATAGATTTTAAGATAATCCTAATAACATTTTACATCAAAATTATATACCATGATAAAATTTGAAGGGCACCGTACCTCTACACCTGCGGACGTGTCCATATGAAAACTGCACCCTTTTATTAATTTATATAAAATATGTAAATAGTGAGAACTTGTCTCTTGTATGAATGTTCATTGTTTACTAATCACTTCACAATCTAATTCATCTTCCCTATCTCAATTATTTAAGTAGATAAATAAATATGTGACAATAAATACTCAACTTGAGACTGAAATTATTTCTTGTATCATTTCAATCATTTCAAAATATTTAAAAACCTTATCTGAGGCTTTACTAATTTTGATAGGGTTGCAGCTCTATCAAACCGTTTTTCTTTATTACATATGCCAACCTCTAAAGTTCAGTTAAGATTCTAATAGCAAAGTAAGGAGGGTTTTTGCTCAACGTAGAGAGAGAAACTTTTTCGTTTAGTGTAAAGGGAAAGGTTTTTTATATTTCCCATATAGCATAAAAGACATATTTTTCCACTCCCATCCAGCCATCCAATTTAGATCAAGTGAACCACACACCGTTTGATCTAGATCCGATACTTCAGAGTATTTTAATTTTAATGTTATCTACAAATTAGATAAATATGAAATTTGGTATATATCATCCTCTCAAAAGACAAAACTTTACTGAATGAATATTCGAAGGGATAAACTTTAGAAATTGATGACGAAGTTTACAGAGCTTGAAGCCGAACCTTTAAAATTTGCTTGGTTTGAACGTTGGAATTCTTATGATAGTTTTAATAACTTACTTTTATCTCTAGTAGAAATCTAAAAATTTAAACTATATTACACATCAATTAGATCTACATACAAGATGCACTAATTTTAAAAATTGAAAATTCGTTTTTATCTTCATATCCATATATCTTCTGATCAAGATAATTGATTTGATTTTTTCCAACGTGAGAATACTCTCTTCTAGAGGATCTTTGAGGTGCACTTTACTTTAATGGTATAAGGTTAACCCCTTACGTAAATTTTTTCCTTCAAAATAAGAAACTGAATGATTATTATATGCTCCAAGCTTCTTTCAATCTCTTTTTTTTAGGGATACAAAACATGTGTGTTTCCTCATACATGCAGCATCGATCTTAAAGATGGGAGTGACATCGATCGTAAAGATGGAGTGACGCTTCCACTAATCCTCAAAATAGATGGTGGAAAAATAAATTAAAAAATATTTTTTAATTTTTTTTAAAAAAAAATGTAAAATTCAATTTAGAATGACAATTGAGATTAACCAATCTAAAAAATATGGATCTGAAATCTATCTTAAAGATGGGTTTTAAAGGGGACCGCACATCTACATGTTAGTGGTCTGACTCACCAAACACTTTGCTTTTTTGTATTTCCTTCTCTTTTGGTCTTTTTAGATAATAAAAAAGATAAACTTTTTTAATTATTTTGGAGAAATTATTGGGAAAAAAATTATTTTTGAATTACAGATAGTTTTAATATTTTTATATTTTGTATTTAATAGTAAAATCCCTTTTTGCAATCAATTTTTTTATTTTTTCGTAAAATTCCTCCAACACTTGAAGTACCACAACCCTTTTGAAATTCTTTTAAGAAGTTAGTTTGACACAATGTACAGGAGGACACACTTCTCTACAACAATAGTGATCTGACAGTACAAGTACAAAACTAGCCTCTAACAAGGTTTTTGTCCAAAAGTATGTCTATCTTTATCTCTGACCGACTTTTGGTAAAAAGAAACTTGTTAGAGGTTGGTCCAACACTTGGATCACATGACAAAACATTATTATAGAGAAATTGGTCAACTAAAGTATTCGACCTACTTCTAAAAAGATTTTTGGATGTTATATGTATTCAAGTATTGTACCAAGGGTATGTTTGAGCAAACATAATGAAAACTAACAACATAACACAAAGGGATCCTGACGTAAAAATGAAATTATTAGGATTAGTTGTTATATTAAGAAATAGGATTTCTACATTCACCCAAAATCCATTTTATTTTCAATCCAAAGTTTTGGGCTTCGATTGTCTCAACCATAGTGGCTATGAATATGAATAAATAAATTTATGGATACTCCGTAATTTGTACTTTCAAGCCATCTTCTTTTTTTATATTTTTTATACTACACTATTAACCCCAACACTGTTTTTCTTTGCAACCAACCCTCAAGTAAAAAAACTAATTTATTTGGACAAAAATTACCCATGTTAACCCATGTTTCCAAAACATGATGCTCAACATGTCTCCGTCCGGCATAAAAAATGTGTCAGACTGACATTTTCCAGACCGGCCCAAGTTCAATATAGAGCGAATCCGGCACAAAAAAATGTGTTGGTTTGGCTTTATACAAGTTATGTCGGTCGAGTGCAACTATGTGTAGGATCGGCACAAATATGTGTCGGATCGTCACAAGTTGAATATACAGTTGATCAAACACAAAATATGTGTAGGACCAACTATGTACATCCGACTTCGAGAGAAAGTGGGGAACATGACCAAAAAGAGGGTATTTTGGTAAAAAAAAAGATAACTTTTCTATTTGGAGGGTAGTTGCAAAAAAAAAAAAAACACACACACACACATACACATACACACACACACACACATATATATATATATATATATATATATATATATATATATATATATATATATATATATATATATATATATATATATATATATATATATATATATATATATTAGGGTAATAGTGTGGCACCAACAATGTCTTAGAAGGTACAAATTAAGAGGTATCTATAATTTTCTCAAAAGAATTAATTTTCAAAATTATATTTAAATTGAATCTACTGCAACAAAAAATTACCGATGGATCTATTGTTATTAGTGATTAATGATGTATTTTACATTCTAGATCCTATTATAGGGACTCATAGTAGACTTCTGCCTTTTCGAATATTAATCTAGTAAGAGTGGAACATTAAATATGTCATTATGGCGACTACTTTTGCATGTGCTATTGAAAAGAGATCTTAATATCATATTTTCCCTAAATCCCTTATCATTTAGGCCATATTTATTTCGCGTGAAAATACCTTTTGGGAAATATTCTAGGGACACATAGCACAGGAACTCATAGTAGACTTCTGCCTTTTCGAATATTAACCTAGTAAGAGTGGAACACTAAACGTGTCATTATGGCTACTACTTTTGCATGTGCTATTGAAAAGAGATCTTAATATCATATTTTCCCTAAACCCCTTATCATTTAGGGCATATTTATTTCGCGTGAAAATACTTCTTGGGAAATATTTTACCTGAATGAATTTCCTCGTATGTTTAGATGTGGGATTTTCACACTAATTGATTTCAGTATGTCTTTTCACACCAATTGGCAGCTAACTAGTGTGAAAATGTTCCCACATCCAACCACAATTTTTTTTTGTCAAGTGAAAGTATTTTTTCGAAAATTATTTTCGCACGAACCAAATGTGCCCTTAATGTCACTCGCCGTACATTCTCTCTACATCCCTAAATTTTCTATTTTTTAAAGTAACACACATCTCTTTTGCATAATGACAAGTGCCCACCCCACTTGATACACTAAAACCCCATCATGTTCTTTCTAGTAATAGGGTCCCTTTCTATTTTTATATCGTGATCACTCTGTAAGTACAATTTAATATATATATATATATATATATATATATATATATATATATATATATATATATATATATATATATATATATATATATATATATATATATATATATATATATATATATATATATATATATAGAATTGAATAAATGTTCATAATAAGTTCTTGATATGACTTAATATACTAATTAAAAAATCTATATAACATAAAATATTCACACTACGCAAGGGTATTAACAAAGGAAAAAGTTCTTACTAGGTGTAAACCTTATACAATTCAGGTAATGTACACCTCAAAAATCCTCTATAAGAGAGTGTTTTAATGTTGAGAAATCCTCCAATTGACCATCTTGACTTTGAGATATATAGATATGAAGAAAAAAAGAATTTTAAGTCCTAAAAATAGTGCATCTTGTAACAAACAATCCAGACTATCAATTTTCAAATTTTTTTATAGATCTACTCAATATGTATAATTTTTAGGATTTTGAATTTCACAACTAGGGGTGAAAAGTGATTTTCAAGCCAACATAAAATTTACTCATCTCTAGGCAAAATTTAGAGGTGCACTTTAGTTCTACAATATATGAAAGACACTTGTATAAACTTCACACAGTAAGAAATCCTCAAATTATCGCTATTAATAATGGAGTGACTGAGGAAGTTGTCTATACTCTATTCTAACGCAAAGTTCTAACAAGTCCTACAATATATTTTTCCACTAAGAGATGTTATAAATTCATTTTTTTATGTAAAAAAAATACTTAGCGAATCTTTACAAATGCGAAGAAACAAACTAAGAAACTTTAACAAAAAAGGGAAATGTGTAGAAAAATGGCTTGAATTGAAAAGCGAGGACCCATAAAAACTAAAACATTTATAAAAACTAAAAAGGCTTTTTTATACACCTATAAAGGGTGAGATTTCTCTTTTAAGTTTTCAAACCTTTATCATTCAACTATCTTAGTGATAATTATCTTCAATAGATTTAATTTATTTATTATTTATCTGGATATCTAATTGTAAATTTTAAAACTGAGATAAAAAAGATCTATAAATGTTTGAAAATCTTGAAAATTGACAATATTACTTAGTAATATGCACTATATTTAAGACTTAAAATCTTTCTTTTTTCTATATCCATACATCTTGATATTTAGATGCTCAATGCGATGTTTTTCTAACTTCAAAACAACCACTTTTTAGATGCTCAATGCGATGTTTTTCTAACTTCAAAACAACCACTTTTTGAGGTTACCTTAATTGTACATTTTTAAGGTTGCGATGTTTTTCTATCTTCAAAACAAGCACTTTTTGAGGTTCACCTTAATTGTACATTTTAAGGTATCGACTTTATATAAAGCTTTTTCATTTAATAAAAATATATAGTACAGAGAAGTACACTTTTGTACTTATTGTGCACCCTCTTGATTCTTTACGCAAGTCATGATTGTCGATGTTGTGCTTGAATAACATGATCTCTATGCAACATTTTCAAAATTTCTTTGACAAAACTAAACGTTAAGTACTTAATATTTTACTTCAATTTTAGTAAATTAAATATTTAAAAAATTAATTACGAAATGTTTTTTCTGTCTTCCTTTCTTACACTTTCCAGATCCTTGCAGCCTCACCAAAATAGTGTAAAACTTACCTATTTTGGGTGAGTTTGGCATAGGGAGATCTAAAAGCGTCTGAATGGGCTGAAAATTGATATACATGGGTTTTGAACTTTCTGAATCCAATTAAAGTGGTCTGGTGTTTATCTGAAACGTGAAAATTAGGACTCTAGTTATGAGGTCTTTTTCAGGATGATAGAAGATGAATTTTCAAACTGGATATCAATCAGACATATCTTAAACTTGTCGGATCGGGCTGAAATTTGGCGAGGATCCTTAAGGCACCCCAAGCCACCATCCTATAAGTTTTGGGGTCATTCTGCTACTTTTCCAAAAACGACTTTATTTGATCAATGCTTCTGTAGTCCGTATGCATTTTTAGTACCGACGAGACCAGATTACGATTGACTTCTTCCTTATTTGTACCGAGGTCTAAGTCAGTCAAAAGTAGCCTATAACATAGATTTCAATAACCGTTTCTACAAAATTGGGTGGTTGTAGAAGTTGTCAAGAGCCAACAGCTCACACCCCACCATCCCCATCCATTGATAGACAGAAATGATGGATGTTGGGTCAATTTATATTGTTTCATACATATAGAATATTTTCCCTTTTTCTCATAGCGAAACAACAATGAACCTAAATCTAAGGGCCATGTCAAATACAAAAACCCTCACAATAAAAAAAATGATAAGTTTTTTCATACTTCATTAAAAAATATTATCATCTTTTTTTATTATCCTGCAGGACTGTTTGGATGGTGTGTGAAAATACTAAAAGGATATTCTATCGTTCCAAAATTGTCATGCCCTTCCAAAAGGTTTTCCTGTATCCCTCCCATCAGCAAAAATCCTCTTCCATAAAAAGTGCAGACCCTGCAACCCGAGCTTCTAGCTTACAAAATTTAGCTCTAAAATGAAGCATTTTGATCTCCCAATTTCAACTGCGGGCCTAGTGTTCCCACCTGAAAATCCTCAGCAGGCCCTGAAGGGGCACTCTTTGCTATTCTCTCACTCAACAAAAAGGGATTTACAGGTGGAGGAGATACTAAACTTTTTCCTCCGTGGATTCTCTCCACTCAAGCTCTGAAGGCCCACCATGAATGGCTTCATTAAAGCTCAAACCAATCTCTTTACAATGCTTTGAATGTAAAATCAGGCTTTGATTCTTCTCAAGACACTGCCCTAGAATCTCAGACATAGCCACAAGATAAATGGAAACTTTAACTCATTTTGCCCATTCATGTGACATGTCACAATGCAATATTTTTTACCCCATTGTTGTGATTAAGGATATGAGTTCACCTCTAGGGTTTTCTGGTGCTTCAGACTGTGATCGTTCATTTTGACCTCTGGAGTTGTTAAAGAAATCATTGGTTCTAAATAGAGAAAGATGAGCTCTCAAGACACTGGTTTTAGAGAGAGAAAGAGGAACACTCAAGCCACTAGTTCTAAAGAGAGTAAGATGAGCTCTCGAGACACTGGTTTTAGAGAGAGAGAGAGGAACACTCAAGATACTTTTTCTAGAGAGAGAAAGAGGAGTTATCGTAGTTTCACTTAGGCAAAGAATTACCTTATGGGCATGTCCCTCTATGGCTCCCTACTTTACTTGATTCTCTCACTAGCAGAAGTAGTTCAAAGAGAGAGAGTAGACTTGGAGTTTTGAAAATGAGTTTAACTGTGAGTCATAAGGTTCATTCGGTGCCGGTTGTTGGGTCACGGGGTAGGGTTTGCATAGGGTGAGAGAGCCGCACTTTCATAAATAAATAAATTGAGTCCGACTTGAATTTTTTTTACGATAACTTTTACCTTGATACTGCGGTATTTTTTATTTTAATCTAAAACTCTAGCAAAATCTTGCAATTGTTCAAACGATTCAACAAGATTTTTGGATTGCAACTTAAAAATATTGCAATTTTGGGTACATCCAAATTGGCATTAAGATATACTTTCCAATGCCCAAAAGTAAAGTGTGAGTCGACCGACTCACCTGTACATATGCATCCCCCTTCAAAATCCAACTTAAAGATGGATCTATCCCAAAAATTTAAGATTTATTAGTTTGAATTATAATGATAATTATGAATTTGGAATTTCTTACTTTTGGAAAAACAAATTTTAACTTTTTGAATATTTGTTTTTCACCAATCATATTGACAAATAGTGGAAGCATCTTTTTTTTTTACGTCCATGTCCCCTCTATTTCACCAGTCAATACCCGAGGCGACACATGTTTTGGTGAGTTGACTAATTCACCAAAATTGTGTCCTCTCCCAAAATGTCCCCTATGATGTCTTTTATTTTTTAAAAAAATGCCCTCACTTTGAACTTTTAATATTCGAAAGCATGTACTTCGCTTCAAAGCAAAATTTTAAAAATATTAATTCGGAACTTCAAGATATGAGATCATTTCTTCACTCTATAACCAAGATCCGAAGTAATTCTTTACTCCTAACCTTGAAGGTCCGAGGTAGGGATTCAAGCTGGGACTTATAAAGCCTTATTTTCTAATGCGTGGGGTATGAACATAAGGCAACGTAAGTCTATTGTTTGACTTATAAAGCCTTATATTTTAACTTGGGAAGTCTGTCAAAATACTCCTATGAGATTAGCTATTTAACATTTTACCCATATAGTCAACGATGTTCTAGAAAATGTCGGGCGGTGCCAAGGCCTAGACAGCCGCCTGCCTAGGTTTCTGGCCCAAGTGGAAGAACATGGATGGGAGATGCTCCAAACAAATATACAAAAAATGCATATTAAGGAATTCTTAATACATTTATTTATGTTTGTTTATTCTCAAAATTCTTGGTAGAGAACACGGTCCCCGCCTTTGTTTTCGAGCGTAAACTCGTCGAATAAGTAGGTAAAAAATAAGGTCCCATCAAATTACAATCTAGGCGAGAATCAGACCACAAGACCTTCTCTTGTTTGGACCGCTGGCAGAGTTGGCTTCCAATGCACTTTAATCTAAAGTTCGAGAGAAATTTAGAACTCGGGGTAAGGAAAAGTGGGAGGTTTGTGTAAAAGCCTTAAAAATAGAGAAAAGAAAGTAAATGGAAGGCAAATAAAGGAAGACAGGGGAAGAAGTACCTGAGGCTGGACCCTAGGCCCGATGCGTGGAGTTGGTGTCGGCTCAAAGTCAGTAATTGCATGGCTTTTCTCGGCCATTTGGGTTTCTACCATGCAAAGTGAGTATGGGTGGAAGGCGGTCTGAAAAGTCAGATTATTCGGACCACCTTCGGTTTGGATAGGGTTTAGTTTAGGTCCTAAGTCTTAGTACTTGGTGTTCGGTGGCTGTGGTTTTGGGTTGAATACGGTCTGGGGTGAAAGCGGCAGAGCTTCGACATTTTTGAGTGAAAAGACGGATCTTTTGGCTTAAAGAGAGGTCTCTTATTGATAGGCAAACCTTAAAATCATTGTTGAAGTCTGAAATTGAATCTAGGTCATTCAAATACTGACGTGGTTGGCAATTCCTCCAACGAGTTTGTCATACGCATTATGATAGCATTAATTACGGTCCATGTAATTAGTGCTTAAGCAACCTGTGATCTTGTGGTATGGTGCGATGTTGGAGACGGAGTATTAGAGATCCAACGACATTGGTAATGGCATTGACGTCATTGGGACTCTCATTCTCTGAAAACTGCCATGTTTCATGCTCTGGGCATTTTTCTATATGATGACTGGCCAATCAAGTTCTGATGGAGTTTGGAATGGTGTTGGCACAGTTTCCACCTGCGTCACGACCATTGGCCATGCGAAACCCAATATCAGGTTGATGTGACGGTTCATTCGATGAAACAGAAGGCGACGAGGCTGTCAGTGTCATTTCCTTACTGACACTTGACGTGTTAGTCCGCACATCGTTAGTCCGCACATCAAGGTTGCCATTGGCTGATTTGACATGTCAAAGCCCAATGTCATTGCCAATGGTGTTAATACACCTGACAACTTCATTGCTTGCTTTTTCTCCCAGTTGGCCTCAATATCCCTAGGCATGTGCTGTTATGTGTTGTGCGGCCTGTTTTTTAATTTCTAATAGCTATTTCTTCAACGGTATGGTTCCAGTCTATTTGATTTAGTTTTCAATGGTGTTCTTCAATGCTTGAGACTCAATCACGTGATCTGGGTGTTTAGGGTGTGGTTTGTGGTCAGTTAAGGTTTGTTATGATGAGTTTAGGCTTCAAGGTATCCTACCCGGGGAATTTTAGTCTCCCACGATTTCCTCGATCAAGATTTGGGTGTCTAAAGTTGCCCCTCTTTGTCGCTTATATCATACACGCACAGTGCGAGATAGGCCGGCAAAGAAGTAGACGCCCGAGACACGGAGCTAGCTGGTAAGGTGTGAGCAGTGTGAAACAACGTTGTTTCTTAGAAACCTAACATCAGTCGTCCTATGGCACATGTAGTCTTCAGGACTGGAAGGTGAGCTTAGCCCATCGTTCGAGGCGATCACTACACCCTCCGTTTGTCGGCTGAGGTCGTGGTGCAAAAATTTCGAGAAAAGAACAGTTTTCCAAAGTTGGAGGTGGATTAAATGAGAAGGCGGAGAAATTATGTTTGAGTGAGTTGTAAGCAACCTCGTGCCCAGGATGCTTTCCTAAGCTTTAAAGCTTAGGTGTTTTAGGATTGAGGTATTTTCCTTTTTCTCTTCATTCGGGTTTATGATGATATAGCGTTTTTCTTCATGGCATTTAGACTCCGGCAGCCTTTTGTGTATTTTGTTCCGCATTACCGGGGGTTGACCCGACTCCTGTGTTTTTTAAAACATTTCCGGGAGGATTTTGGAACCAGAGAGGGGTTTTTGAAACTGATATTGACGTTGGGTTACGATTTGAACCAAAAAAATTAAATTAATGTTTTTTGGAAATCACACACAAATTTTTAGAAATTCTCAAATCGGGTTGCCCTGTACCTGGGTTTTTAGAAAAAGTAGAAATTCTCGACTCTTTGTAAGAAATTTTTTATAAATTCACGACTCATAATATTTGGTGAAGTTTCCACATTGACGGCATTGACATATGCACCAACGAAGTTGGGACTTTTGTTCTGAATTGTAGGGGTATTTTGGTCTTTTTCTCTTATGTTATTGGCAACATCCCTTTAGGGAATCAGCCTCCCCTGGTTCAAAGCACTTAGATTCAGTCCTTATCTGACACTTTGGGTTCCCCATCTGATGGGACATGACCTTGCCCTTGACATGGTTGGTAATCCGTTGACGACATTGTCAACTTCGTCTGGTACTTCATATTTTAAGTGATAAAATGACGTCCTTGGAATCGCAGAACACCCATTTCCAAGGACTTCTAACTCTAAAAGCTCCATCTTTTTGGCCTCTTATTTTTTGTTTTATGCATCCGAAATCCATTTGGGACATCGTCGTACTATCGTCTTGGCTTGTGAATAGGACATCCCGTGCTTTATTGAGTACCAACCATTTCCATACGAGGCACCTAACCAAGTTGCTCACGACTTGGTGGCCGGCGAATGACCTCAATGGGTCTGGGGCTATCCTCTTATTCTGACTTGGTCCTGGGAGTGGCACAACTCTACATAAGATTGGGTGGAGTTGGCCACTTCTTGTTCTGTCCTTTCGATGATAGGAGTGTTTCGTGTGATAACCTCCCACATCTACTTTAATCTTCTGGAAGCATTGGCTGAGCGGTTTAATCCGCTCACCAACACTTTATTTCTCTTAACTGGCGAAGTCACACTCACCTTGGAGGAGCCGGCTCGCCGTCGATATTTATCTTGAATTATGGAATCCCTAATTTTAAGGGATTGGTTTCCTCTAATTTAGGCTTCCTATTTATTTGGGTAGAGCCTATTATTTAGGATCTAAGTTTATGGATGAGTCCTACTTGGATTAGGATAAAGCCTTAAGTCCACATGGATAGGGATAAAGTTCTTTGTTGATAAAGTTAGGAAAGTTGAGATTGGTTTGATGGTATTTGTTTTGGGGGCTTTATTCTCTTTATAAAAGGATGATTTTTTAGAGAGAAAAAGTATGTGCGGAAAAGTAGGTCATACATAGATGCACTTTTGGGTTTGTCCTCTCTTGTAGATAGAGAAAGTGCATAGAGAAAAATAAAATGAAACTTTTGGGGGGTTTTGTAGAGAGAGAAAATTGTAGAAAAGAAGGCTTTGTGGGAGATTGAGTCTCTGGTTCTCAAGTAAGTTGCCTTGTAATTTTTCTTTTTTTAGTAAAAAACATCGATCGTCTTCGCCCATGGATGTAATCACAATTATGACGAACCACGTAAATCCTGGTGTTCTTTTTTTGTTATTTATTTCCTGCTTTATTTTTGTTGCTTGTTTGTGTCAATTATTTTTCTCGTATTTTATTTGCCAAAAATCAACCCATTGGGTTTAGAGCTTCCGCGCACAACAAGTGGTATCAAAGCCCGGTTTGGGGTTGTCGATATGATAGTAAAAGTTTTGAATGACAAATTCGAGGTAGAGAAATTTGATGGAAAAAATAATTTTGGAATTTGAAAAATCAATGTTCGGGATTTGCTAGTGCAACAAGGTTTGCATAAAGCTCTGAAAAGAAAGTCGAAGAAACCAGAATCCATATCTGATGAGGACTGAGAAGACTTGGATATTAGGGCTATGAGCACTATTCGATTGTGCTTATCCAGTGAAGGGCTATCTAATATCGTCAATGAGGATTCGGCATCAAATCTTTAGTCGAAGCATGAGAGTTTGTATATGATGAAGTCCCTCACAAATGGACTGTTTTTTAAACAAAAATTGTACACCAGCGGATGAATGAAAGTACAGATATCCATGAACACCATAATTATTTTAATAAAATTATTTGTTAATTATTGAATATTGGTGTTAATATGGGTGATGAGGATAAGGCTATAATTTTTTTATTCTCACTCCCTCATTCGTATGAGCATCTAGTCACAACATTGCTCTATGGAAAAGATACCATGGAGATGAAGGATGTGACTTCGACACTTCTCTCTAACGATTTGAGAAAGAGACAAGATAATGCTCAACCACATGTTGATGGTTTAGTGGCTAGAGGGAGATCTGTTGAAAGAAGTGGAAAGAGAGAAGAAAAGTAGGGCTGGTCTAGATCCAAATCCAGATCAAGAAAAAGTAATATTTATTGCTATTACTGCAAGAAAGAAGGGCATGTTAAAATAATTGTTGGAAACTAAAAGAGAAAGAAAGACGAGCTTCTAAAGAAGCCAATATAGTTGATACAAGCTCAGTAAGTATAATAGATAATGTGTTGTCGATCTCGACAAATTGTGACAACTCTAAAGATTCATGAGTTCTTGATTTAGGATGTTCCTATCGTATGTGCCCTCGTCGGGATTGGTTCACTACATATAAGAGCATTAATGGTGGATCAGTTTTGAAGGGGAATGATGCAGCTTGCAAGACCATTGGTGTTGGGACAATTGCTATCAAGATGTATGATGGAGTTGTCATAACCTTGATTGATGTTAGACACATTCCAGATTTGAAGAAAAATCTTATTTCTCTAGGAACTTTAAACTCCAGTGGCTGCAAAGTTGTTGGAGAAGGTGAAGTTCTGAAGTTTCTTAAAGGTGCTCTGGTTGTGATGAAAGGCAAGAAGATCAAACTGAATTTATATGTACTGCTTGGGAATACTATCACAGATAGAGCCACAATTTTTGTATCAGATGATGGTGATTCTGACATGACTCAGTTGTGGCATTTGCCATTGGGCCACATGGGTGAGAAAGGTTTGGTGAAACTTAGCAAACGCAAATTGATCAATGGCATGAAGAAGTGCAAGTTGGACTTATGTGAGAGCATTGTGTTTATGGTAACCAGTGTCGGGCGCAATTTCGTACGTCAGAACATACCACAAAAGGTATTCTTGACAATAGTTATTCAGATGTTTAGGACCCTGCATCAGTTGTCTCAAAAGGTGGATCTCTATACTTTATTTCCTTCATAGATTATTTCTCTAAGAAGGTGTGGATTTACACATTGATGAAAAAGGTAGATGTATTTAACACATTCAAGCAGTGGAAAGTAATGGTCGAAAGACAGACTAGAAATAACGTCAAGTTCTTGAAGACTGATAACGGTGGATAGTACACTTCAGTGGAGTTTGTGAATTTTTGCAAGAGAGAAGGAATTGTTCGTCACTTCACCACACCAAAGACGCCGCAACAGAATGGAGTTGCTGAGCGCAAGAACATGGCACTTCTAGAGAAAGCCCGCAGCATGTTGAGTAATATTGGTTTGTCAAAGAACTTTTGGGCTGAGGCGGTCAATACGGCATGTTACCTCATCAACAAGTCTCCATCTACAACAATAGATTACAAAACTCCAGAAGATGTATGGTTTGGTAAACCTGCTCCTTATTCTCATTTAAGAATTTTTTGTTGTCCTGCTTATGTTCATGTGAAGGATGATAAGTTAAGTCCAAGGTCAAAGAACTGTATTTTCCTTGGTTATGCGAATAGGGTTAAGGGCTATAAAATGTGATGCCCAGATCCTAAGATGTTTAAGTTTATTGTTAGTTGTGATATTAAATTCGATGAGTCTGCCATGTTTAAGCACATTTAGAAGGGTGCAGAAAAGGAAAATTGTAGCAGTAGTGATGAAGTTGAGGTGGAGTTTACAACTCCAGAAAATACACCAAATTATGTACCAAAAATTCCCTATGGGAGAGTGGAGGAAGATTTTGACCATGAGGAGGTCGTTGAATCTACTCCACTTGAGGAAGATCCTTAGTTTAGAAAGGGAAAGAGAATAAAAAAGTTAGTTGTGCAGTACGATTTTGAGGACATGGTGGCTTATGCCACAAGCCAAGAGTCATCCACTTTTAAGAAAGCTACACAGGATAGTAATAGTAGCAGGTGGAGTGAAGCCATGGATGACGAAATAGAATATCTTCAAAACAATCGTAATTGGGATCTCGTGAAGTTGCCTAAGGGCAAGAGAGTCATTGGTTATAAATGAGTTTATAAGAATAAAGATGGATTACCTGAGACTAATGGTGATCGATTTAAGACGCGTTTGGTTGCAAAAGGCTATGCGCAGAAAGAAGATGTTAACTATAATGAGATTTTCTCTCCTGTTGTGAAGCACACTTCTATTTGGGTTTTACTAGCCATGGTTGCATTTTTTGATTTAGAGTTAGAGCAGTTTGATGTCAAGACTGCATTCCTTCATAAAGAGTTAGAAGAACATATTTATATGACTCAACCAAAAGGGTTTGTTGCTATAAGAAAGGAGGACCATGTCTGCAAGTTGAAAAAGTCGTTGTACGGTCTAAAGCAGTCTCCTAGACAGTGGTACAAACATTTTGATACATTCATGATTGGACACGGGTATGTCAGAAGTAAGTATGACAATTGTATCTATTTTAAAAAATTGATTGATGGTTCATTCATCTATTTATTGCTTTATGTGGATAATAAGCTTATTGCTATAAATAATTATTTAGAAATCAGTAAATTGAAGACTCAGCTTGCTAGAGAATTTGAAATGAAAGACTTACGTTCAATAAAGAAAATTTTGCGTATGGAGATTTGTAGAGATCGAAAGTTGGGTAGATTGTGGCTATCTCAAAAGAAATACAGTGAGAAGGTCCTCACTAGATTCAAGATGAAAAATTCAAAGCCCATGGGTACTCCTCTTGCTGCACATTTCAGATTGTCGACAACATTATCTCCAAGTTCAAATGCTGAAAAAGAATACATGGCACATGTTCCCGAAGCGAGTGCAGTTGGAAGTCTTATGTATGCAATGGTTTGCACTCATACAGATATTTCTCATGCTGTTAGTGTTGTTAGTAAGTATATGGCTAATCCAGAAAATGAGCATTGGCATGCAGTAAAATGAATTATGTGTTACCTAAGGGGTATATCAGATGTGGGTCTAATTTTTTATAGAGATAGTAAGTTTGGTGACAAGGTTGTTGGTTATGTTGATGCTGACTTTGCAGGTGATTTAGACTGTAGGAGATCTACGTTTACACTTGCAGGATCTCCAATCAGTTGAAGGTCGACGCTACAAACCGTTGTTACCTTGTTTACAACTAAAGCAGAATACATAGTTGTTATTGAGGCAGTAAAAGAAGTCATTTGGCTTAGACGACTTGTAAACGATTTGGGATTATGACAGGATATGACTGTAATTTATTGTGACAGTCAGAGTGCAATAGATTTGGCTAAGAACCAAGTATATCATGCAAGGACGAAGCATATTGATGTCAGATACCATTTTATTCATGAGATCATAGCTGAAGGTGATATCTTGTTACTAAAGATTGATACTAAGAAGAATGTTGCAGATATGTTGACAAAGCCGGTTCCATTACAGAAGTTTAAACTATGCTTCGACTTGACTAATGTGTTGCCCAAGTGAGCGCCTGTGGAGGCGCGTGTGAAGAAGACGATTGATGAGAATTTCTTTTGAAATTCAAGTTAAGGTGGAGATGTTGAATTCTTGAATCCCTAATTTTAAGGGGTTGGTTTCATCTAATTTTGGTTTCCTATTTATTTGGGTAGAGCCTATTATTTAGGATCTAAGTTTATGGATAAGTCATACTTGGATTAGGATAGAGGCTTAGGTCTACATGGATAAGGATAAAGTTCATTGTTGATAAAGTTAGGAAAGTTGAGATTGGTTTGATACTTGTTTTTTGGGCTTTATTTTCTCTATAAAAATATGATTTTCTAGTGAAAGAAAGTATGTGTGGAAAAGTAGGCTATGCATAGGTACACTTTTGGGTTTGTCCTCTCTTGTAGAGAGAGAAAGTGCGTAGAGAAAAATAGAAGGAAACTTTTTGGGGTTTTGCAAAGAGAGAAAATTGTAGAGAAGAAGGCTTTGTGAGAAATTGAGTCTCCGGTTATCAAGTGAGTTGCCTTGTAATTTTCTTTCTTTGATTTAGTAAAAAGCATCCATAGTCTTCGCCCGTGATGTAGTTACAATTATGACGAACTACATAAATCTTGGTATTCCTTTTCTGTTATTTATTTCCTGCTTTATTTTTGTTGTTTGTTTTTGTCAATTATTTTCTCGTACTTTGTTTGCCAAAAATCAACCCATTAGGTTTAGAGCTTCTGCGCACAACAGTTGCATCTCGAGGAGGAGCCGGCTCACATGTCAGGTCTCCTGCTCGCCGAGAGCATCTATCACCCCTGATTGAGAATGATGATCACACACCCATGTGTTGTCGTTTCCTTGATATCAAATTTCCTCCTCAGGTCGAGTGGATCGACCTAGACGCTTTAGTCTAAGCCCAAGCAGAGGCTTCTCCCGAGCTTAGGGTTCAGACTTTCTACTTTTGTCTAGTCGACCTTATCATGTTTTTAATAGGTCGTAGGACCATCTCATCTTCTCTTATCCTCTCCGCAACTACGTTTTGGGATAGTGGCGAGACTACTAGCGTACTGGAGCATCTTCTGAGGCCTCTATGGCCGGGTTGCTTAGAGAAGTCGGGATCATAAGGGGGAATAATACTTTTCCTCCAGGTGCGTTTTCTTATCTTTTCATTCGTATGCTTTTTGTACGTTCTTTCCTTTTTTTGGCATGTATATTTATTTTCTTATTTTGTTTCGGCCAGGTCAGAGCTTATTGCGTTTTCTTCTCTTTTCATTCGTATGATTTGTGTACCTTCTTTCCTTTTTTGGCATGTATATGCATTTAGTTTCTTATTTTGTTTCGGCCAAGTCTGAGCTTATGAGCATATCGCGGTAGTCTGACCCAACAAGTCTGGCCTACTGTGGTTGAAGCAAGGGGTCTAGCTTATAAGAATGACGGGGCCAGACCCTTTCCCCTTGACGATTAACAAAATGCATCAGACCAGTGATTAAAGAAAGCAGCGAGTCGCAACGGACTCGCCCGAGTCGGCACGGGAATCGGTCCCCCAGTGTCGATTCCACTGAAACACGCTGGATCAAAGAACTGATGATTCTGTATGGTAAATTGTCGCATTGCATCATGAATCGCCCGGTTCTTTGCCGCATGACATCATCACCTGATTTGCTGCATGGATGACGAGGCCCCTTGACGAATATCAGAATGCATCAGACCAGTGATTAAAAAATCGGCAAGGCACAACAAACTCGCCCGAGTTGACATGAGAATCGGTCCCCCCGTTTCGATTCCACTGAAACACGCTGGATCGAAGAACCGAAGATTCTATACAGTAAATAGTCGCATTGCATCATGAATCGCCCCGTTTTTCAGTGGATTTTAATAATTTTTTTGGATTTTTTTAAAGCTTAATCCGAACAATTTCGTCCAATTTTCAATCTGAATCACCGATTCACAGATCCAGATCTGTTTTCGAGATGCCCGATCCGACGCAGCGATCTATTTTTTAAACCACTGCATCAGACATTCTTACCTAGTTTAACTTGTGCATCCGGGGTTTGGAGGATGGCTTTTTTTATCCTCGTCTCCCGTGGGCGTTCGCACCTGACCTTGGCGTGCTCGAGTTTGTGTGAGGGTTATTTCCCTCATAGGGTTCTTCGGTAGCTCAGGTTCAATCAGGGGTACTTTGCCAATCAGAGTAACTTTGATTAGCGCCATTTCTACCCCATACGGGGTTATTCACATGGTCTCCTCCAATCCGCAACCATAGAGTTGGAGGAACCGATCGACGTCCTGTAGGGAACGTCTTACGAAGACTGATATTCCAAGGCCGAAACCCTCCCATACGTCGAGCCCCTTTTGCGAATCAGGATCCTTCTTCGATCGAGGAGGCAAGTGGAATGATGGCCTGAGCGACCGCTTGGCTCAAGCACCACGGTGGAGTTTCCGGTGCTTCTTTTTCGACCTGCGAGGAGGGAAGCAGCTTTTGCTTCCCTTTTCTTCAATTTTTTAGTTTGTATTTCTTTAGTTTGATTTCAAGCCCTGTACTTGTCCTTACGGACTTTTCATTTCAATGAGGAAGTAAGTGTGTTTGTGTGACTCATTCCTTTGCTCTTTGAATTTGTATTTACCCTGTGGATTGTTTGTTTCTGTGGCCAGTGGGGTGTGCTTAGTGTTCCTAAGAAACCCAGCTTGAATCGGGGTTTTCAGTGACCAACGCAATTGTCAATGACGCTGGAGAGTTCGATACTGTCGTCCGTTCGTCTTGTGCTTTTGGTCACTGGTTTGTTCCCAGTGTGCCTGAGGTGCCCCTGAGGTGTTCTTAGTGTGTTTGAGGAACCTAGGGCAGAGCAGGGGGCGGAATTGTCAATGGCGTTGGTGCCAACGCCATCGACCATCTCGTCGGGGTTTTCTGCTACTGCCTACTCTGTATTGATGCCCACTGATTGTTGTGTTGTCGGTGAGCGTTGAAGGGACGAGGGCCAATGTTGCTGGTGCTCCGTTTGGTCACCAGTTCGTCCGTCTTCCCCAACTTTTAAACTTCCTTCTTCTTTCACCACCTTTTCTCTCTTGAATCCCAAGAGTCATTTTCGATTTTTTTTGGGGTCTATATTTCCCTCTTTCTCTCTCCTATTCTTGCGTATCGTGAGAGACCGAGGACACCGGAAAAGTATCGGTCGGAAAAAACGCCGCCCGACGCCGGGAAATTTGCTGAGATTGGTCTGTGATGGCGGGGTGAGCAATGGTCGCTCGAAGGTCCGCAGATCGGCAGCGGATTGCGTGAAGACAAGGTTTGCCGAAAAGTCCCATTTGATCGGGGAATTTCAAATCTATCTCCGATCTCCGTTATTTCTCAATTTTTTTTTTTTTTTTTTTGTAGATGGGGCTTTTCCGGTAATGGCAAAACTATTCCGGGCAAAAGCCTTAATTTTTTTGTCGTTTCTGGGTCATTTTGGGCTCGGTTAGGCCGGATTTCGAGTGTTTCGGGCAGCCCGAGACGTGCGACTGGGTTGCTGACTTCGGGGTCGCCCATTTCATGTCCGCATGTCTTTTTGTGTTTAAGGGCTCTTTGGGGGGACAAGTGACCGGTTTTTGGTAGAGGTTGATCGAGCATTTGGATCGTGATTCAAGTATTTCAAGTATCGGATCTACTTCTCATAAGAATTTTGGATGTTATATGTATTTCAAGTATCTTATCTTACCTAGGGTATTTTTGAAAAAAATAAAGTAAAGTTCAAAAAAAAAAGTGCCCAAACTCGAGAAACCATAGTGGCCATTAATATGAATAAATAAAAAAAACTAAGAAAAATTATAGGTATCCCTAATTTGTACTTTTCAGGCAACTTCTTTCTTTATACGTTTAATACCACAAAGTTAACCCCAACACTAATTTTCTTTGGGTGCGGTTTGTATAGAGCCTAGACTCTAAACAATCAAATTAGAGCCTACCTTCAAATAGTATCAAGAAATGCGGTTTCAATATTGAAAATCTTAATGATAGCCTTAAAATATTTTGCATCTTTATTTATAAAGTTCAAAGCTTCAAAAATGGCATAGATTGACATATCTATGAAAACTTGAAAATCTTGAAAATTGATGGTCCAAAAATGCGTTACAAAATACACTATTTCCAAAACTTGAAGTCTACTTTTTTCTCATGTGCATGTATCTTGATGTCGAGATGATCAATTTGAGGATATTTGACCATCAAAACAACTTCTTCTAATAAAATTTTTGAGGTAGGCTCAAATTTGATTGTTTAGAGCCGAGGCTCTTTATAAACTTTTCCTATTTTCTTTATAACCATTCTCCAAGTAAAAAGGTTATTTTTTTTGGATAAAAAATGCCCCATTTTAACCCATGTTTCCAAAACATGACTCCAAACATGTCTCGGATTGGCAAAAAAAATGTATTGGGCTGACTTGTGCCGGACCAACACAAGTTGAATATAGAGCGGACCGGGCACAAAAAATATGTCGGTTCGGCCAAAAAAGTGTCAAACTGACACAAGTTGAATATAGAGCCGGTCAGGCAGAAAAAATGTGTTGGATCAGCTTTGTACAAGTTGTGCTGGTCCAGAACAACCGACTCCGAGAGAAAGTGGAAAACATGGCTAAAAAAGAGGGTATTTTTGTAGGAGCAAAAGTCAACTTTTGTATTTGGGTGTGGTTGCAAAAAAAAAAAAGGTTAATAATGTATCATCAAAAGTATTGAGGGAATGCCTAGAAGACACTTAAATGTTTCATGCTCCTGGGGACTCTTTGTATATCAATAACAACATTTTAAAAATATTGGCACTACAGAAAACATGCCATCTTAATCTTCTTTTTTTCTCTCCCCAAAATCTTATTCGACTCTTTTAGGTTATTTTTCCTAGGGTTTTACGAAATAATTATCTTAGGCTTAGGATTTAGGTTTACCGAGGCTTAAATTTTACTTTCATGCTAAGAGACCTAGAAATATAACAATTTCGAAAGAGATGTCTATGGTGGCCCCTCTTTGACGTGCTTTGTTTTTCAAGGAACAAACGGGCATCAAAGAAAAGGACACCTGTAATAGCTCTTGAACCTTTTTTTAGAATTTCCTTAATATTGAATGGTTAGAGGACAATGGTTTTTACTAGAACTTCCTTGAGATGTTGTCATCTTGCTCAGTATCCTGCTCGGTCATCTAGGACCACTTTTGCCTAGAGGGTTGACCTGGACACACTTAGGATGCTTTCCTCGATGGACTGCCCATGGACTCTAGGCATTTTTACCATGCCATCTAATCTTAGGCTTCGTTTTTAGATTTAATTTTGAAATTTGAACTTACCTTGTTCTTCCACAGATCCTTTTTCCTTTTTTTTTTAGAAATCTATAAATTCTATCAAGGATTTTGAATGCTTCTATTAGTCTTTTATAAGGGATTTTCTAGCTCATTATTTCAAGAGTTTAGAGAGGGCAAAAAATGCATTAACATCATCCGTGAGCTTCTCAACTCTTTTGTTTTAGAAATACTTTATAAATTTTGAAAATAGGGAGAAATTTTTGAAATAGAACCCGCTACAGAGCTTATAACTTTAACAAAAGGAATTTAGATTTTTGAAAGCATATATTGTAGATTTTGAAATCACCCAAATTGAAATTACCCTTGAGATGAAAATTAAATACTCAAAAAAATTTGAAAAAAGAAAAGAAAAAAATCTCTAACAGTTTAAGCTCATAGAACCATGGACCCTTCTAAGCAATTTTATATCATATGCAGCAATAGACATACACATTGGACCATTTAATGTCGTACGGGAATAGACAAATTTCTGATATTGATACACTCAACTCTTCTAAGTCATACGCGGATAGGCAGATTTCTGAGACAGAGATGACCGACCATTTTATGTAGAACGGTGATAAACACATTTTGAGTTTTGAAAATGATTTGTAGTTTAGGTTTATGTTGTGGAGTATATTTTTGAGGAAGGTTTTTGCTTTAAAGATACTCATTTAGACTCATGCGACCTTAAAGCATTTTTTGAAAACTGGAACAAAGAATTTGGAATTGTATTTTGAGAACTTATTTTTAAAAGCGTTCCCTCCTTTTTGCCAACTCTCTTTCTAAAACTCAATTTTGATGAAAAACCACTGTTTGAGAGAACTTTTGAAAATGATGAATATGGAATAGGTTAGTTAGGGCAAACTTTGTAATTTCTAGCGAGGCAAGCATGCCCCCATCAGAAGAATATGCTTATCAACGCAATTTACGTCACTGTCTTTAGTGCCCCTAGCGACATGATTTGCATACAGATTCCAAACACCTATTCTCTTGAGAATCTAATACATAAGCATGTTATAGGGTGTTTTTGACATGCGTATAAGGATGGAGCCAGTTGTAACCTGGTTTTTGGGTACCAAAAATACCTGTGGACTAAAGAAGCATTATATAAATAAGCTTATTATTAGGTGAACTTGAAAAGGTATCGGATCGGCCTTTAAAAGCATGTGAGGGCATCATTTGACCCCCTAAGGATACCCACAAAATTTCGTCTCAATCGAACAAAGGTAAGGCAAATCAAGATGAAATTTATTTCACGAAGCCTGTTCTTCGTCTCAATCGAACAAAGGTAAGGCAAATCAGGATGAAATTTACTTCACGAAGCCAGTTCCTATCATACTGAAAATGTACCTCATAATTAGAGCCCTATTATCAAGACTTTTGATGAGTGTCAAACCACCACCATTTGATAAAGAATGCCCCAAAACCCCTAGATACCACTTTTCGACTCATTTGGACCTAGACCATTGTGGGCCTAACTTGCCATAAATGGGTGGGTTTTACACTATTTTGGTGTGCCCTTGGTCGGGCCTGGATTTACCTAGCTCGGGCTCCCTCGGGGACCCAGGCTTGATGAAGCCCCTCTCGAACAACTACTTGACTCACGTATGCATGTGCGCCTCGTATACCACATGCGAAAAAGAATTTTCAACGATGAAAGGATTTTAAAGCAATAAGGAGGTGGACTCGAACACCTACCTCACCACGGTTGAGACCTTGGGATACCCCCGGGCTACTGCCCTCTTAGATCAATAACAAAAGCTCTTCGGTTGTGTAGCAACATGATTTGAATTTGGCCCCCTTTGAAATGAACACTTCACCTGGACTCTCACGAAAAGAGTGCTAATAAAATTCACTTATGATAAGCTCCTCTTTGATGTACTTATAGGTTAATGGTTCTAGTTTTGGGATTAGAGTGATAGGAAAAATAGGTAAAAGAGAGAATAAAGAAGAGGATGAGAGTAGGTTGATGAGAGCTTGATTTAGAGATAAGAAGAAGAAGAATAAGAAAAAGAAGAAGAGATAAAAGGAGTGAAGAGATGACTTGAAAATTGGGCAGCCACCCGCCATAACCTCTCCTAAGAGGTATTGCTGGAGACAAGGGAAAGCATCAGGCACAAACCCTTGGTACCTGGAGGATTTGAAAAGTGGAGTTATGGGACTGAGCCTGTTAGCATATTACTAACCCAAAAAGCCCCCTAAAAGTGATATTGGGAGAGAAGAGAAGAGAATGAAAGAGATGGCAATCCCTCACAACTCGAACACTATATAACCGCAGTTAGAGTGGTGTAAGGGTTAGAACTTTAAGAAAATATCTCTCAGGATGACCCAGCTCGAGTGATTGAGCGCAAGAGAATCAGTGTCTCTTGCGACTCAACAACACTGTGTGAGCTGATGTTTAGAGTAGCAGTCCAAGAATTAGAACCCTAACATACTATCTCAAGAAGACCCCGAATTGAGTGCTTAAGGGTGAAAAAAGTAGTGCGTAAGAGAGAGAATAAAGAAATAATGAAATAAAAACAAAATAAAATGAGTGAGAGATCAAGATATGAGTTAGAGAGAGAGGGAAATATTAGAGTGAGAGAGAAACGAGATAAAAGGGAGTAAAATAAGATAGACCCGCCTATGGTGCAAGTCCAGGTATCTTGGGTTGTAGGTTACAGTAACAGAGGGTGATGAGAGATGAGAGAGAGATGGACCCGTCTATGGTGCGGCTCCAGGCTTCTTAGGGGATAGGTTGGGGTGAGAGAGGGTGAGAGGAGATGAGAATGTAGAGTGGGAGAGATGGATCCACCTAAGGTGCAGGTCCGGCCTTTGGGTGAGGCTAGAGAGTGAGAGAGGAATAGGAAAAGCAGAGAGATGGATGGACCCACCTTAGGTGCGGGTCTGGGACTTTGGACAAGAGGAGAAGAGAGTGAGCAAGAGAGAAGGAGAAAGCGAGAGGAGTGGACACACCTATGGTGCTGGTTCGTGACCCGAACAAGAGTGAGATAGAGAGAGTAAAGGAAAAAGAGAGAGAGGGAAGTTGGGCCAACCCTAGGTGCGGGTCCGTGGCTTTCCAAGTGTGAGAGAGTGAAAGTGAACAAAGAGATAGGAGTGAGAGCAGAAGTGAGGGGGAAGCTCGGACCTGCCCTAGGTCCGAGAGAGAGAGAGAGAAGAGGGGGATGAGGCTCGGACCCGCCTTGGGTTCGAGCAGAGAGAGAAAGAGAGAGAGAAGATTGTAAGGGAAGAGCATGTGAAAAAGGATTTTGATTGTTCTCTTTTATTAAAAAAACCAATCATCTTCGCTTATGTCAGATTTCAGAACTCGAGAAATGGCATATTACTTTGAATCCTGGCTATCTATAAAATAAATGGTATTAGCACCCTCCAATATTGCTTATCTAATTTGGCTGATATTCACGGAAGCTTGACAAAACTAACTAAGATAATAACCTCTTCTAGAGATCCAATTTTTCAGTCTTTGGCATCTCCGTATGTTATCAATGTATTTCGCATCGTTAATCTACATATAGCAATTTCTCATATTGTTCACTCTTTAAAACATAATTACATATGTGCAATAATGCTGGAAGTCCTCTTTTGTTGGCTTCAACATCAAACTCTGCTTCTCTTTTCCCTGTTAGAAGACCAGTAGAGCACCGATTTTTCACATCGATTCAACAAATAACTATTGAGTTATTTATTTGATAATGTCAGGCATGTACATCTTTTTCATATAGTCCACTTCATTTTCCATAAGTCTTTCATCATATACATGTACTAGAGTTTTGATTCAAAAATAGAAAATATAAATTTCTAATGAAATAATATGTATTGTGTATAAATAAATGGCTACCTCAAAGCATGTACTTTTTATATCATTTTTATTTCTATGCACTTCATGATTTATATAGTTATGAACATCAAAAACGACAATTATTCTATATAGGGAAAAGTTTATATAAGGTTGCAACCTTAAAATGTAGACTTACAGATGCACCTCAAAAATCTATCGGAAACGTTGTTCTAGTGTTGAAAAGCCCTCTAATTGATCATCTCGACATCGAGACATATGAATATTAAAAGAAAAAAATTTTGAGTCCCATAAATAGTGCATCTTGCAACACGTAATCTAGACCATCCATTTTCAAGATTTTCATATGTTTATAGGTTTGCTTGATTTTAACTATTTTTGGAGTTTAAAATTTTCTAATTAGATATGAAAATAGATTTTAAGATAGTCCTAAGAATTGTTTACCAAAAAATTACATGTTATTATAAAATTTGGAGGTGCGTGTGGATTGTTTAAGGTTGCAACCAGGGTTTGAAAACTCGGCGAGTCCAACCGGACTCACCCGGTTCGACTCGAGAATCAGCAGTCCCCGTGCCGGTTCCACCACAAAATTGGGAATCGCCCGTGTCTAGAGAGAACCGGGCGATTCCCAATAGTGAATCGCCGAGTCTCGCCATTGACTCGCCCAAGAAAACGGGCTGTACAGTGTTCTTCACTGATTTCATCTTTTTTTGGTCATTTCTTATCATTTTTCATATTTTTCAGCTTATAATCGAATCTTGCAGGCTTTAATTCAAATTTTTCTACCATTTCAGTCAATAAAAGGTAGTAAAAATCACCGATTTTGATCAAAAAAATTTGAATCGAAGAGTGAGTTTTAGGGTTTCCGCCATATCATTGATTTCAAGCGAAAGAGGGCATCATTTTTTGTAAAACTTCTGAGTGATTGATTGTAAGAGTGTTGTTCATAAGTTTTTGTTCATAATTTGTAATTATTTTGGAGGAATACATATCAATTTTAAATTTGAAGGCACAGGTGCACGAAAAGCAGGTAAGAAACAGTGTTTTTTTTTTTTTTGGCCATTCTATCAAATTCACTCAATATTTTACAAATAATGCGTTAAATTTATAGGGTTTTGATTCGTTATCATGTTGTTTACCATCACATGTATTCAATTTGGTTTTATTTATTCAATTCGAGCTTGATTTTTGAGAAAAAAATACTGATGTCTGTGAAGAAAAAATGGACTGCTGGTTTTTTTTTTTTTCCATCATTCTATCAATTTACTCAATATTTTGCAAAGAATGTGTTAAGTTTATAGGGTTTTGAATCTTTATAATCTTGTTTATCATCACATGTATTCAATTTGATCTGATGTATTCAATTTGAGCTTGATTTTTTAGATTGAATGACTGATGTCTGTGAAGAACTACGTTTTTTTTTTTTTCCCTCAATTCAATCGATTTTATTTTATTTTTTAATAATAATGTATTAATATTATAGGGCTTTGATTCCTTATAGTGTTGTTTCTCAAAATATGTATTCAATTTGATGTAATTTATTTGATTTGAGGCGAATTTTTGAGTTGGAATGACTGATGTTAGGTGGGTCTGTGAAGAACTACCTTTTTTTTTTTTTTTTTTTTTTTTTTTTTTAAATTCATGATCAATTTTTTTGAAAAATCGTGATTTTCCAAAAAATTGTGAAAATCATAACCAGGTTTTGATTATCATGAGGAATTAAACAATATTTTTAATTTTTTTGTTAAATTTTTAGTTAAAAAAATTGCATGTTGATAGATTATTTATGCAAAAAAATATATGTTATTATAGTTTTAATGCAAAACTGTATTTTTTAATTTGTTGTTAATACAAAAAAATACATTAAACTGTATTATATTTTTAATGCAGTTTTGCATTAAAATAGTATTTTTAATTTTTAAAATTTTTATTGTAAAAAGTACATGTTGTTAAACTATATTATCATGAGGAATTAAAGTGAATATCATTATAAAAAAATCGTGGCATGTATGATAATTATATTATCTGATATTTTTCAATTTTATTATTAAATTTTTAATGCAAAAAATGTATGTTCTTGATAATTGAGTTGTAGCTATGTTTGGAGCTTGCATTTTTTATTATATTATCTTGCATATTTCAATTGAGTTGAGATTATGCGTACTATATCATTGTAAATTTTATTTATGGCATTGTGAATGACTATATCATTGTAAATGTTTTTTGTGTCAAATATACGTATAGTGGCATTATGGATGACTATATTAATGTAATTTTTTTTTTAATTCTAAGTGTGACTTATACAGACTTTTTTTTATCTATAATGTTGCATAAATATATATTTTTTCTCAGTAGAAGCTAATTCATGTTTGTCGAAATGAAGATTTGTGATAAGTCCATATGTATTGGCATTGTGAATTACTATACCATTGTAAATATATTTTTTATTGATATTATATCAATGTAAATTTTTTGTTCTATAGATAGTGGCTGATATAGGTTATTTTTATCTATAATGTTGCATAAATAAATTATTTTTCCCAGTAGGAACTAAAATATTTTTGTCAATAAAAGTATTTTGCATTAACTACAAATATAACTTCATGAACTACTCCTACATATTATCACTACACATGGTGATTATTTTTCATGTTGAACTGTTAGGTTAATTTTTAACCTTTTACATATTAAAGTTGAACTATGGCAAGATCTGTGGAAGACCCTGCATGACAACATGGCGTCAGACTTGATCCCAACAAAAAAGATAAAATTATTTGTAATTACTGCCAAAGAGTGATAAGTAGTGTGGTAAATAGGTTCAAGCAACACTTGGCAGGAGTTAAAGGAGATGTTTCTGCGTGCAATAGTATCCCTAATAATGTAAAAAAGCAGATGGCGGCATTTCTCAAGGTTACCAAAGGTAAAAAAATTACAAAGCAGAGGATGGATGAGGAGATAGCTAATTTATATACGCCATCAAACGGGAATGATCCAGAAGAGCAACATAATAATGACTTGGAGATGGCCACAAGAATGAGTTTATAAGAAACATATCAGAGGGAACGCGGGTTTAGAATGCCTGGTGGTTATGACATGGGCATGCATGGTGGGCCTAGCTCAGACATGCATGGCGAGCCCAGCTCGAGCATGTATGGCGGGCCCAGCTCAAATATGTATAGAGGGGTTGGTGGCAATATGTATCAAGAGGAATCAGACGTTGAAGAAATTGTTTCTAGTTTATCTGGGAGTTTCAATATTGCAGGTCATGGTCATATAGACCCATTTCTCTCAAAGCCTAAGTTAGAACAGATGACCCTCAAAGGCATAGTGAAAGGTACGAGAAACATGTTGCGCAGATATGTTGGTAAATGGTTCTACGATAAAGGGATCTCCTTTGATGCAGCCAATAGCCCATATTTTCCACCTATGGTCAACGCAATCCAGAGAGCCGGGCCCGGGGTAAAACCCCCGACGGCATATGAGCTCAGTGGGCCAATATTGGATGAAGAGGTGGAGGAAGTTAGAAAGTGAATTGAAGAATATAAACAGAGTTGGCCAAGAACAGGCATTATTCTCATGAGTGATGGTTGATTGAATAAAGTTAGCAAAAAGGAGTTTGTAAACTTCTTGACCCATTCCCCAAAAGGTACAGCTTTTTTGTTTAGCAAAGACGTATCAAAGACGAAGAAGGATGCAAACTTCTACGTACGACTACATGATCAGATAGTGGAGGAGGTGGGAGATCAGCATATAGTCCAGTTTATTACGGATAATGCGCATACATGTGTTTCTACGGGCAGCAAGTTAATGGATAAGAGGAAGCATCTAGTATGGACCCCGTGTGCTGCACACAACATCGATCTTATGTTAGAGGAGATCGGTGAAATCAAAATTATGAAGGAGACTCTACAGGAAGCAAGGCTGGTGTCAAGATTTATATATAACCATTCTAAAATTTTATTTTTGTTCAAAGAACAGTCTAAGAAAAAAGAGATAATCAGACCTGCTATAACTCGCTTTGTGACAGATTTCTTAGCTATAGACTCCATTCAAGAATTTGAAGGTACAATAAAGAGATTGTTTACCAATGAAGAGTGGTTAAATGACCACCTCTCGAAGTTCAGTACCGGGCTAAAAGTGGACAGTATAGTCTCAAATAGGAGGTTCTAGTCTCGATGTTCCAATATCATAGAGGTCGTTGCCCCCTTTGTCACAGTGTTAAGAATGGTGGATGTTGACAAGAAAGCTACCATGGGTATCCTTTATAAAGGTATCGAGAGGGCCAAATCAGCTATTGAGGAGAAGTCTAGTTTTGCTAGTAAAGTGATCGAGATTATAGAAAGAAAGTGGAATATCAAATTTGGAAGTCCAATTCATTATGCAGGTAAATATATATTTATATCATTAAAATATTTCATTCTAAATTATTTTTTTATGAAATTTTAAATGAAATTTCTCTATTTATATATTTTCCAGGTTACTACTTCAACCCAAAATTTTTCTATTTGACACCTGAACATCCCCACAAGATTATGGAAGGGGTCAGATACATTATTGCCAAGTTGGAGAGAAGCTATCAAAACCAGGTAGCAACAATACAAGAGGTATTATTTAATATTTGGGTAAGAACTTGATTGAGTTGTTATATTTGTGAGGAATAATGCAACTAAAACGAAATATTTTGTTTTATCTTGCTATGTATAGGGATGCTATAGGATCCTTCGGAAGTAGACTTGCCAAGAATTCACAAACTAAGATGGATCCAGGTTATCCCCTAACTAATATTTTGTTCATTCATATATTTAATCTTATGAATTGTTCTTGTCGTTACAATGTTTTTTACATTTTAATCCAGCTGAATGGTGGGAGATATATGGTTGTGATGCACCTCACCTAAAGAGGATAAAAATCAAGGCGCTATCCCAGACATATTTTGCTACTGCCTGTGAGCGAAACTAGAATACGTTCCAATGGTTGCACACTACTATGATGAGTCGACTTACTTCGGAGAAGCTTCATAAACTAGTCTACGTTCATTACAACTTAAACCTCCGAGAGTGACAAATAAGAAGGAAGCTTGAAGACTATGAGCCGATAGACTTGGATACAATATTTGTCACAGACACAGCAGAACAATGGGCAGTAGAAGAAGAGAAGTCAGTATTGCACAAGAGAGCGTTCCTTGAGGCTATCGGTGAGGAAGATCTTGAAGAAGGTGATGAGTAGCATGAAAGAGGAAACAACTCGCTAACATATCCACAATTGGTCAGAGATGTCGGTGAAATTGCACCTAATGAGGGATAGTGGGAAGGGGGTCTAAGGGAAAATGAGAGAGATGATGATTCTGAGGCCACCCAATCCCAGCCAAATTATTCACATATCGAGTCTCAACAACAAGAGGGTAGGGATGAGCACGATAGTGTAGGTGAGCATGAAGGATGGACAAGCTTCGGGGATTTTGGATTAAGACCACAACAAAACACTAACACTCGGAGATTTGGGTATAGTTAGGTGCCCACTAATTTGGATGATTCGGTTTTAGAACGAGTCAATGAATTGTCATGTGAATTCAATCAATGGCACCAGCTTAACTAAGATGAAGAACGACGTCGTCTGTCATTTCATTTTTAGATCGTATATTACGAATTGTATGCTTTATTATAGTCCATGTATGATGATATATTTAATCCATGATAATTCTATGTTTATCCTTTTGTGTGATGTAAATTAAATGGTAAATAATAGTTCATGCAGGGAAAGAACATATTAATATTCGCATATTCATGCAAAGAAATGAAAATTCTTAATGGAGTACCCTCATTTCTTATTGAATTTCTAAAAATAACATTTATAATGAATGTTAATAATTTTTTCGGATTTTTTTTAAGGTTTAATCTGATCGATTTAGCCGATTCCGGATCGTCGATTCGCCGATCCAGATGGATTTTTGAGATGCTCGATCCGGGTCTCCGATTCGCTTTTTAAACTATTGATTGCAACCTTATAGAAACCGCAACCTTATATATATGACTTGTTCCCTCTTATGTAACAGTTTGGGCCCGTGTTAGTGGACGTGAAAGGCATCATCATTCAGATATTCTCAAAGGCCAAATCATGGTACGATGGTTGCATTAGCTGCTCGAAGGTGATGCCTCTTGAAGCAATGGATGCCTTTGAATGTCCTTCATGCCACACTTCTAATGACAAGCCAAAAAATGAGTGCACCAAGTAATTGTATCTTTATTTACTATACTTATTCTTCTTAAACATATATTCTTGACCTTCTTTCAAATTGTAGACCCATGGCAGTTATTATTTTGAGGGACAACGAAAGCTATGCTCTTAGATGACTATGTTCAATAAACAAATAGAGTAATTAATCGGCGTATCTGCCGACGAAGTGGAGCTAGTTTTGGCTGCGGTATAAACTACCTCGTATATATCTTTTACATTTTGTATCAAAAGACCATTATCACTATAACTATTTATATGAGACTTCTATTAAACCATGAGCAGAGAGATCAAACGGTCGAGATCTTTCTTCATAGGATGAAAAACAATATATTTATTGCATCATAGTTTTCGAACTTGGGCGAGTCGACTCGGCCTTGGCTGAGTTCCTCAGCCTCGCCGACTGCCAAGGCCAAGGGCCCCCAAGTCCATGGTACAGTACCTGACGGTCTACTGAGTGAACAAGAATCGCTGAAAAAACGGCAGACTCAGTTCAAAAAACATGAAACTCGCCCGATTTTTCCATATTGGCAAATAAAACTCGTTTTCCATATTTGAAAACTTTCGTAAACTGAAAATTTGAAATTTGAGAGTGCTTTTCCATTTTTTGAACATTTCCGTGTTTTTAACAGCAATATTATCTTTACGATAAGATTTGGGTTCATAAACACCCAAATTGAACAACAATTATTCGTGAAATTATCAAGGTTTTAGGGTTCTTCATGCATAAAAAAAAATCTGCCAATCTCTTCCATTCCCTCTTATTTATCCGCTAAATTGATTGATTATGGGTTCATTTTCAATCTATTGAAGTTATCTATAAAAGCTCTATGTTGATTCTCGTGTTTATCAAGTTTAATCACCTTAAATTTACGGTTTTAGGGTTCTTTGCTCAATTTTTCTTTTTTTTTGCCGAACTTCAATGTTTTGAAGCTTTTGACAGAAGCTTCAAGAGCCCTATACCGATCAATGGCTTTCTTTTGCCATTATCGACTGATTTCGTGCATCAAAGAGGTAACATCATTAGTTTGTAAAAACATCACCAATTCTATTATTTCTCTCTAATGACTCCATAGTTTTTTATGATTTTTAGTTTTGAAATTATCTTCAAAAGGCCTATACAGATTCGTGGTGTTTTTGTTCCAATATTGACTGATTTCGTGCGTCATAGAGCTAATATCGATGAACAATCAAAAAATTGTAAATTTTAATATTTTTCTCTAATTTATCAACAATAATGTTCTAATTGTGATTATTATTTTAAGATATTGAAATAACTTGAAAGCCCCTCTATTGCTTTGTGTTTTTTTGCTTCAATAAATGTCACTTTTGCTAGAGTGCGCTAACATTTTTATCTCTTTTGTGGTTTTCAGACCTCACGATATGTAAGATTTTTTTTTTTTTAAGAGTTATAAAAAGAGGAGCTCCAAAGAAAATAGTAATTGTGAAAAAATGAGGGGTCGTTTTTTTAGAATTCACGAGATGTAAGATTTTTTTTTTTTAAGAATTAAGATAAAAAAGAGTTCCAAAAAAAAATTGTAGCCCCCTTCCCTAATTGAACTCAATACCTCTTATAGACTCACGCAACATACTTTTTTTTTTTTTTAAGTGAGTTATAGAAAAAAGTGCTCCAAAATAAATCCAAGCCATTAAGAATTATAGAGTTAAAAAATATATATTTTTACTAGAGTCATAGAAAAAGAACTCTAAAATAAAGCCAAGTAGATACCAAGGGTACTAACCAATTTGCCACACATAACTGTAGTACAATTGTGGCTGGCATTTTATATAGAGCTAGTCTTTATTTTCTCTAAAGAAAAAATAACCATGGTAACAATGGTGGCCTGCATTTTATGTAGAGCTAGTCTTTATAAAGCAAAAAAAGCCAAGTAAAGACCATGGGTACTAACGAATTTGCCACACATAACCATAGTAACAATCGTGGCCGGCATTTTATATAGAGCTAGTCTTTATTTGCTCTAAAGAAAAAATAATCATAGTAACAATGGTGGCCTACATTTTACGTTTTATATATTGCTATCTTTATTTGCTCTACAGAAAAAATAACCGTAGTAACAATGGTGGCCTCCATTTTATGTAGAGCTAGTCTTTTATAAAGCAAAAAAATAGTTTGGTGGCCGGCATTTTATATAGAGCTAGTCTTTATTTGCTCTAAAGAAAAAAAAATCATGGTAACAATGGTGGCCAGCATTTTATGTAGAGCTAGTCTTTATTTGCTCTAAACAAAAAATAATCGTAGTAACAATGGTGCCCTCCATTTTATGTAGAGCTAGTCTTTTATAAAGCAAAAAAGTAGTTTGGGGGTATTGGATCCCATGATTGCGGGTACAAGATAAGGATCGGCATACTAACACAAAATCAGTGCTTAATTTATAATTAAATTATGCTGCTTGTTTTATATATACACTTACTTTGCATGATTTTTTGTTTAAAAAATAAGAGCTTGACTCGCAGAGTACTTCGCCTCGGCCAGGGCCGAGTACCTTGATCGAGTCGATGTTTTGAACCTTGCATTGCATTATCAAAATTTGTGCACTAGCGAAGATACAGCACTGCAACCAAGTCACCTGGTTCAACTACTTATTTTAGAAGAAGATACATCAGAAGACAACTCTACATAGGAAAGTGTTGTCTCTTCGTGTAAAAAGAGGCCTTGGAACTTTATGATCTGTACATTCTTGTATATATTTAATCACTGTAAATTCTTGTATATATATTTTTCTAGCCTAGACAACATAAGTGTCTGCTTAGATGATCCATGTATTCATACCTAGATATCAGTTTCCTAGACCTATAGACTTTTTCATTTATTTCTTCATATAAACTCTTCTACACATTTGGTTAAATGTTTGCAGACATCTAATTTTAGCCTTATTTAGATAAACTTATGATTATTGCAACTTCCTATCGATTGTGAAAATTTGAGGTAAATTAGCCTAATATCACTTTTTTTAAATAAACATTCTTTTTAAATAATTATATATTATTTTTTCTAGTGTTGTATCACCTGATGTAGATATTCTTTTGTGAATTTCTTGAAGCTCGTGGTAGTTGGTGCTTTTGAACATCAAATATGCGACATAGTTGCCAGCATTTTTTCATAAAACTTTCAGATTTTATTTGTATAGATGTTTATATATGTTGATTCCCTACTTGCATGTATTTGTTCATTTATTGATCACTACATTACAAAAGCAGTCCACACACAAAACTTTTGTTTTCCACTTATGATTAATTTGTTTTGCATTAAGAAGGGCTCCTATGTTAAATCTGAAGCTGGATGATGTAAATGGGTTTCTTTCAACCTTGTGCTATGGTTATCTGTTAATTTAGGAGATGGACCCATTCACAATATCATGCCTCTACACTATTTTTTTTCTACAACACATTTTGAGACCAAACATTGGGCGTCCACTCCTCTCATAAACAACATCAGTGAAAAATATAAAAAAAATATTTTCAATAAAATAAAATAACCAAAATGTCCAACAAATTTTAGGGGCATTTTGATCATTGTATATCATCGAAAATACTTTTTAATATTTGTTTTAGGTGCTCCTTATTGAGATGATGGCACATACCAAATTTTATATTCATATAATTTGTAAAAAAACTTAAAAATAAAATATTATGAGGTATCGGACCTAGATCAAATGGTTAATGGCTTACTTGATCTAAATTGGACGGTTGTATACAATGTATATATATCTTCTATACAATAGGGTAAGTACATAACCTTTCCCTTAATTTTTATCAATTTATAGATATGTTGCACCATCAACTTAGAAATTACATCATAGGTAAATATTGGGATGATATTGTTTGAATCTCTCCCTCTCTCTCTCAACGAGGATCTTTCTCTCTCTCCCTATAAATATTCAATTGTGTATGTATGTTGCTATATCATAAATTATTATTAAATGTTCATTGAATGGCTTTTTTTTTATATATAGATTATGCAAACTTATCACATTTAGTTTAGTAATCTCGGATCCTATGGCTCTAAAACTTGTAAATGTTTGAGCCTATGTGAGGCCAGAGAATTTCATATGTTGAATGCATTATGTGTTGATATTGCTACTTGAACTTTAAATGAGAATACGACTTACCCTTTTTGTGATTTCAGTCGATGTTATACCACATTCAATCTAATCAATTATAGCTTTTCACGTATACTGCTATTATGCCGATATGTGACATCCATTGAGTAACTATTTTCTGGCAAATTTGATTTTCTTCTACTTCTTAACGGTGGCCAATATTCATCTCCATATGAATGTGGTATGCACTGATGGTAGTGAAATGAAGTTTTGATTGCTTAGTGAAATGTGGTATACGTTGATGTTATTCAATTCTCTATCTTGTTATGTTAACTAGTTAATCTGTAAGAAATATTCAGATTAGTATGCTCTATGTCTGCGTAGCTGGTCTACGATCTCTCGTTTCAGAACACAAAATATAACTTAAAGGTTAATTTCAGTGACTTTATTCCACTGCTAAAAACTTTCTTGAGTTACATGTTAATAACAGGAACTCTGAGAGGCTGAGGAATGGCCTAAAAGCGGAGTTCATACCTTTAACATGGGGTAAAAGAAAGTTGGCCTTTCAAACCAAAACCAAAATTACAGTTAACAAGCAAGATATTTTCGAACTCAAGGCAGGAGATATTTCTTCAGAAGTAAGTCTAGATACTCCTCGTTCATCCACCTCTGAACCTATGTTTTCAAAACAAGAACATCTTTTTGAAATTACCTATACTCCTGAGAAATTTTTTAAAACTCAATCTCAGTTGATCAATCCTTATCATGTTTATGATAAATCAAGCTTAAACTGGACTAAAAGGATTAAGAAACTTTGTGGAAAGAAAAACCCTGAGTCCATAAAAGAGTATGTCCAAGCCTCTTCTTTTGATCAACATCATATCCCAGCCACCCAGTCTAAACAATATGTTACAATAACCTACCACAACATCTTTTCCCTTTATGGTTAAAAGAAGGATATACCCATATCCATTTTGGAGCCATAAAATTGGCCTTAACCTTTCATGGCAGAAAAGGGATGGAAGCAGTAACAAGAATTGTTTTGTTAGATACAAGATTTCTTGAATACCAACATGCTTGTATAGGCACCATTCAAACAACCTTAAATGCAGGCACCATCTTTGTTACCTTCTTCCCAAATTTCAATATCCCTATAAAAGACCCCAATCTGAGTTCAGCATTCAAAGTCCAGTTACAAATAACTGGAACTAAACAAATTGAGACCTCTTCAGTAGCCACTCTCCACTACCAAATGGTCTATCGTTTACAAAACCATGCATTCGATATTGTTACACCTTTGACCCCTGAAACAGAAAACACTGCTTTGTTCATTAAAGTTGATAACAATTCTCAACCAGTTTGCCATTATGTCCCCAGACAAATATGCAGGGAAAGACAGATTGAATTAATACCCTCCACTTGGGTTACAAACTATGAGAATTTACAAGCTCAAAGCTAACCAGTGTTAAAAACTGAGTCCAGAATGACTAGATTGACAAATGGTCAAGTCCAAGTTGATTTCCTACCCTCCAGTCAGGAAAATCAGACCAGAGATATTTTTCCAACTCATTTCCAAGGAATGCTCGAAAAGGTTCCAATTCTTGCCTTTAACAAACTAGGCCAACCCGTTTATGAACAGAAAACCATAAATGGCCATAATTGGTTTGACTACTGCAACTGTGATTTTTGTCTTCAAACTGATGATGAAATGGAAATAAAGAAGAAGAAAGCACCAAAGAAAAAATCTTCTTCACAATCCTTGCACCAGAGATACCAGGATGGAGATCCTACAGTTGATCTCTTAGGAGAAAGTTCAGGTAAGTGGGATTATTATGTGACTTATGGTACTTCTCCCAAATCAGTCCCACAATCTTCTCCTATCATTTCCACTTGATGGGATGATAAAGATGATGATTCCAATTCCAAAGTACAAGACAGTTGTTTCATGTTTGACCCTTCCAATTCAAATTATGCAGATAGTTTTTCTCCTCTTCGTGATTCTGAAAAAATACAAGAAAATGAAAAGCATGTTTGGAAAATAAAAACCCCTCCCGCAAGAGACTCATCTGGTACTTCTAAATAGATTTCATCTGCTGAAGCAAGCCTAAACTGGCAAGCTGAGAATGCTAAGTTTCAAAATTTGGCATTACTGCGACTAGAAACTATCCAAAATTCTATGAAAGCTCTGTTGGAAACTACCCAGAACACTTTTTCGTCTCACACCCAAGGGTTGACATGCATAATTATAGAATTGAAAGAAAAAATTCAGCTGTTACATGAAGAACTTTTACAAATATTGTATTGTGTAAAAGACATGCATGAACAATCTTATTTGTTGTCCGTCAAAGGGAAAGAAAAAGCATTTTTGGAGAAACAATTACAAAGCCTTGAAAAGGACTATTGGATGAAATCCCAATATCAATCTCCATACCAAACCTCATATCAACCTTTGCCAACCTTTTCTCCTCAACCAAGTTATCCAACCTTGAGAAACCTAGATCATTTTCCACCAACAAGAACTTTGTATCCCCCTACTAGAATTATTCACTCTAGACCTTTTGGACTAAGATCCTATAATCCTTATGAAGATGAAAGAAGATTTCCAAAAGAAATGTTTTTCCCCAATTAAGAAAACCACAACCTAGACCAGAACCTAGTCCTTCCCAAACCAAAAAACCAAACCAGACATCTCCTACAGATAAGCCTCCCAAACAAGAAACCCAGATGTTCCAACCCTCAGAAATTGATTCTGATATAGTTGCCTCATCCACTTCTCGTTCCATATAGCTACCAGAACCCGAACCTCTTGGTGATATGAGCACCTTCTTAAAGACTCTTACCAAACCCTCTGAGATAAACCTTCATTCTGAAACCCAGTCTTCCTCTGACTCATTATCAGAAACTTCTACACCTACAACATTGTCTGAAACTTCTGATCTTCTGTACATGATGAACCAACCAGAAGCTGACCCTCCAGAAGAACCTATGGAACCAGACCTAGATCCCATACCTACAGAAGAATTTAAACTTCCCAATATTCCACTCCCAACCTATGGAGATTCCTCAAAAGGCTTTACTATAGATGACATCCCTCCTTCGAAATGGATAGACAGATTCAAAGAGATCCAAGGATAGATGTATGATGAAATATTAAATCATGCAAATACTTTGACCAACACAATTGCGAAAGTCATTGTTGGTTTTCGTGGAAGACTATTTGACTGGTATGTCAGCCTTGGAGAATACAGGCAAACTCAATTAAGAAAAAGTCAGTCCATCATTGAATTTTTCAGCTATCTCATTGCTGAATTCACAGGAACAGTCAGACATGAACAAATTACTGCAAGAGAAGAATTTTTCCAACTTAAATGCTGTTCTTTCAAACGGCATGATCTGAAAAACATTTTATGGAAATGAACAAAAGATACCATAAGATTGGAGGAATCGATGATGTTAATCTCAAGCAATATTATTTAGAATCTATTCCTCCTACTTTGGGCAAAGAAGCCACCAAGACAATGGAAAACCAAGGACTCACAATTCAAACTGTTAGTTTTGGAGAAATTTATCAGTTTGTTTTACATGCTTTAGAACGGTTATGTTACCAAGTAGAATTTGTCAAGCAAGTGGAGAAAAACAAGTTTCTTCTTGGCAAATCGTGTGACAAACCGTATTTGAAGATTAAATGTGACACTGAGAAGCATTGTACATGTCCTTCTCTTAGAAGAAAAGCAAAACAAAAATATGGCCATACCATGGACCAAAAGAAGAAGAAGAAAAAATTCAAAACTTATAAATTTGTTCGACGATCCAAATTTCGAAAGCATCGAACCAAAGGAGACCGATGTTATGTTTGCAGTCAAAAAGGATATTTTGCAAAGAATTGTCCCAACCAACAGAAAAAGAAGAAGCTCATCCATCTTCTTTCACAGGTACTAGACGAATCTGTTAAGGATGATTTGGAATCGGAATTTTCGCTGGATGATGAACACAATGATGAGACTTTGATCTCAATCTCCTATACAGTGGACTCTGAGCTTAATGAAATCTCAAATTCAGTCATACTTGAGGTATTTTGTCCTTGTCTTTGACCTGTTCTAAGGTTAAAGGTTGATCTAGACTGGCTATCCATGGGAGTGTGAGGTTTCTATAGTGCAGTCCTTTGGAAGTCCAGTGCAATTTGACCTGGTGTAGTACATCAAATCCTATCAGGAGGTCTTTGTTGGGTAAAAATGATCCTAAGAGTCTATGTTGGATGACAACTTTTGGGAAAACTTTTATGAGAAGAGGTTTGCTGATCTGGGTGATGGTAAACTTTTCTCCATTGGCAGCTCTGAAGGACTGGGTGCAGTTTTCCTAGAATTGTTTAGGTAGCAGATCCGGTTTTAATATGCTTGCAGATGCGCCAGTGTCAAAAAAGGCAAGGAGGGTAAGTGGTTTGGAATAGTGTTCATGCAAGAGTTGAACCATGGCTATTGGGGTTGGTTGAGAGAGTGAATAGGAGTCAGCAGGTATTTGGTCAAGAGGTTCAGGGGAATATTTAGGGGGACAAAATACCTCAGGTATGACTGAATTTGAGATTTCATTAAGCTCAGAGTCCATTGTATAGGAGATTGAGATCAAAGTCTCATCATTGTGTTCATCATTCAGCGAAAATACCGATTCCAAATCATCATTAACAGATTCGTCTGGTACCTGTGAAAGAAGATGGATGAGCTTCTTCTTTTTCTGTTGGTTGGGACAATTCTTTGCAAGATGTCCTTTTTTACCGCAAACATAACATCGGTCTCCTTTGGTTCGATGCTTTCGAAATTTGGATCGTCGAACAAATTTATAAGTTTTGAATTTTTTCTTCTTCTTCTTGTGGTCCATGGTATGGCCATATTTCTGTTTTGCTTTTCTTCCAAGAGAAGGACATGTACAATGCTTCTCAGTGTCACATTTAATCTTTAAATTTGGCTTGTCACATGATTTGCCAAGAAGATACTTGTTTTTCTCCATTTGCTTGACAAATTCTACTTGGTTACATAACCGTTCTAAAGCATGTAAAACAAACTGATAAATTTCTCCAAAACTAACAGTTTGAATTGTGAGTCCTTGGTTTTCCATTGTCTTGGTGGCTTCTTTGCCCAAAGTAGGAGGAATAGATTCTAAATAATATTGCTTGAGATTAACATCATCGATTCCTCCAATCTTATGGTATCTTTTGTTCATTTCCATAAAATGTTTTTCCAGATCATGCCGTTTGAAAGAACAACATTTAAGTTGGAAAAATTCTTCTCTTGCAGTAATTTGTTCATGTCTGACTGTTCCTGTGAATTCAGCAATGAGATAGCTGAAAAATTCAATGATGGACTGACTTTTTCTTAATTGAGTTTGCCTGTATTCTCCAAGGCTGACATACCAGTCAAATAGTCTTCCACGAAAACGAACAATGACTTTTGCAATTGTGTTGGTCAAAGTATTTGCAAGATTTAACATTTCAGCATGCATCCATCCTTGGATCTCTTTGAATCTGTCTATCCATTTCGAAGGAGGGATGTCATCTATAGTAAAGCCTTTTGAGGAATCTCCATGGGTTGGGAGTGGAATATTGGGAAGTCTAAATTCTTCTGTAGGTATGGGATCTAGGTCTGGTTCCATAGGTTCTTCTGGAGGGTCAGCTTCTGGTTGGTTCATCATGTACAGAGGATCAGAAGTATCAGAAGTTTCAGACAATGTTGTAGGTGTAGAAGTTTCTGATAATGAGTCAGAGGAAGACTAGGTTTCAGAATGAAGGTTTATCTCAGAGGGTTTGGTAAGATTCTTTAAGAAGGTGCTCATATCACCAAGAGGTTCGGGTTCCGGTAGCTGTATGGAACGAGAAGTGGATGAGGCAACTATATCAGAATCAATTTCTGAGGGTTGGAACATCTGGGTTTCTTGTTTGGGAGGCTTATCTGTAGGAGATGTCTGGTTTGGTTTTTTGGTTTGGGAAGGACTAGGTTCTGGTCTAGGTTGTGGTTTTCTTAATTGGGGAAAGAACATTTCTTTTGGAAATCTTCTTTCAACTTCATAAGGATTATAGGATCTTAGTCCAAAAGGTCTAGGGTGAATAATTCTAGCAGGGGGATACAAAGTTCTTGTTAGTGGAAAATGATCTGGGTTTCCCAAGGTTGGATAACTTGGTTGAGGAGAAAAGGTTGGCAAAGGTTGATATGGGGTTTGGTATGGAGATTGATATTAGGATTTCATTCAATAGTCATTTTCAAAGCTTTGTAATTGTTTTTCCAAAAATGCTTTTTCTTTCCCTTTGACGGACAATAAATAAGATTGTTCATGTATGTCTTTTACACAATACAATATTTGCAAAAGTTCTTCATTTAACAGCTGAATTTTTTCTTTCAATTATATAATTATGCGTGTCAACCCTTGGGTGTGAGACGAAAAAGTGTTCTAGGTAGTTTCCAACTGGGCTTTCATAGAATTTTGGGTAGTTTCTAGTCGCAGTAATGCCAAATTTTGAAACTTAGCATTCTCAGCTTGCCAGTTTAGGCTTGCTTCAATAGATGAAATCTGTTTAGAAGTACTAGAAGAGTCTCTTGCCAGAGGGGTTTTTATTTTCCAAACATGATTTTCATTTTCTTGTATTTTTTCAAAATCACAAAGAGGAGAAAAACTATCTGCATAATTTGAGCTGGAAGGGTCAAATATTAAACAGTTGTTTTGTACTTTGGAATTGGAATCATCATCTTTATCATCCCATCCAGTGGAAATGATAGGAGAAGATTGTGGGACTGATTTGGGAGAAGTACCATAAGTCACATAATAATCACACTTCCTGAACTTTCTCCTAAGAGATCAACTGTAGGATCTCCATCCTGGTATCTCTGGTGCAAGGATTGTGAAGAAGATTTTTTCTTTGGTGCTTTCTTCTTCTTTATTTCCATTTCATCATCAGTTTGAAGGCAAGAATCACAGTTGCAGCAGTCAAACCAATTATGGCCATCTATGGTTTTCTGTTCATAAACAGGTTGGCCTAGTTTGTTAAAGGCAAGAATTGGAACCTTTTCGAGCATTCCTTGGAAATGAGTTGGAAAAATATCTCTGGTCTGATTTTCCTGACTGGAGGGTAGGAAATCAACTTGGACCTGACCATTTGTCAAGCTCTAACACTGGTTGGCTTTGAGCTTGTAAATTCTCATAATTTGTAACCCAAGTGGAGGGTATTAATTCAATCTGTCTTTCCCTGCATATTTGTCTGGGGACATAATGGCAAACTGGCTGAGAATTGTTATCAACTTTAATGAACAAAGCAGTGTTGTCTGTTTCAGGGGTCAAAGGTGTAACAATATCGATTGCATGGTTTTGTAAATGATAGACCATTTGGTAGTGGAGAGTGGCTACTGAAGAGGTCTCAATTTGTTTAGTTCCAGTTATTTGTAACTAAACTTTGAATGCTGAACTCAGATTGGGGTCTTTTATAGGGATATTGAAATTTAGGAAGAAGGTAACAAAGATGGTGCCTGCATTTAAGGTTGTTTGAATGGTGCCTATACAAGCATGTTGGTATTCAAGAAATCTTGTATCTAACAAAGCAATTCTTGTTACTGCTTCCATCCTTTTTCTGCCATGAAAGGTTAAGGCCAATTTTATGGCTCCAAAATGGATATGGGTATATCCTTCTTTTAACCATAAAGGGAAAAGATGTTTTGGTAGGTTTATTGTAACATATTGTTCAGACTGGGTGGCTGGGATATGATGTTGATCAAAAGAAGAGGCTTGGACATACTCTTTTATGGACTCAGGGTTTTTCTTTCCACAAAGTTTCTTAATCCTTTTAGTCCAGTTTAAGCTTGATTTATCATAAACATGATAAGGATTGATCAATTGAGATTGAGTTTTAGAAAATTTCTCAGGAGTATAGGTCATTTCAAAAAGATGTTCTTGTTTTGAAAACATAGGTTCAGAGGTGGATGAACGAGGAGTATCTAGACTTACTTCTGAAGAAATATCTCCTGCCATGAGTTCGAAAATATCTTGCTTGTTAACTGTAATTTTGGTTTTGGTTTGAAAGGCCAACTTTCTTTTACCCCATGTTAAAGGTATGATCTCCGCTTTTAGGCCATTCCTCAGCCTCTCAGAGTTCCTGTTATTAACATGTAACTCAAGAAAGTTTTTAGCAGTGGAATAAAGTCACTGAAATTAACCTTTAAGTTATATTTTGTGTTCTGATACGAGAGATCGTAGACCAGCTACGCAGACGTAGAGCATACTAATCTGAATATTTCTTACAGATTAACCAGTTAATGTGGTTTTGATGCTAGCGAAATGTGGTATGCGCTGATATTATTGAAATGAGGAATTGATTGTTTTGATGTTAGGCGTTAGTGGTATGCACTAATGTTCATTAAATGAGGTTTTGATTGTCTCGTATCGTCATCGCAATATGATTTATTGCTCCTACACACATTTTCCAAATTCGTAGGTGTCAATCTAATTGCCTAAAAGTATAGGCATCAAACGATGTGCGGAGCACGTGCCCCGCTAGGATTATTTGATTATTTAACTTTTTTTGATGATTTCTAAATATTTGTAGCTGTTTTTTTTTTTAAAAAGGTATGATTTTCAATAAATTACTTTAAATGAAAGGAAAAATTAAATATGGATTTCTGTTACTATCAAAATACCTAAAACTTTCCATTATTACTCATATTTATGTTTCCTTTTTATTCCGAACTTTTTTTTTTTTTTTAAATACCCAATTGTACTTTTCGGTTTTTCAAGAACCAAAATGGATTTGAATTTGATTTTTAAAAAACCGAAATGGTCTCGGATTTGGTTTTCGAAAAACCGAATAGCAGAGCCTCGATTCTCTAAGCATTTTTTTGTATTCTCTCTTTCATCGTTCACACAACATATTTCGATATTCTCTCTCTTCATCGTTCACACAACATATTTCGATATTCTCTCTCTTTACCTCCGATTTATGTTTCGATAGTACTTTCCGTGTCATGTCAATCCATGTAAGCTCCCTTGTAATGGTTTTTGGGGGTGGCTTTGGTGGAGTCGGCGGGCTTGGAGGCCTGTGCATGTGCCCATCCAATCCATGGTAACCTAGAACTAGTGAACCATGGAGGCTAGAATGGATCTTATTGACGCCATTAGAAGAAAACTTGGTAGAATTGGGGTCTTCTTTCCATAAACAAAACATGAGACAGAGCTTCACGTATGCAACGGAAGCAAATTAAAACTAGATTTCTCCATGATGGGCAGAAACGCTAGCATATTTAGGGTTTCTCCCTCTCCTTGTCAGAAAACGATTAGGACAACTTTTCAGAGGAACGCGGTTATCTGTGATGTTTTTGGCTTCGCTGCTTGTTAATTTTTCTGATATGAACTTTGCCGTTAATGTGACAGGAGAGCCGGGTTTTTTTTTTTGTTTTTTTTGTTTTTAATTTACAATGTAGAGCTGAATCATTTGGAGATAATTAGCAAAAACCAGACAAAACTAACTGGTGGATGTTGGGTTTTGGAGAGAGAAAGAAACTAGTTAGGCATGTTTGGGTTTTGAACGATTAATCTTGAGAGAGACTTTTAGTTGGGCAAGTGAGTTTCGAACATTCTTGAGAAAGAGAGACCCCATGATCTAGAAACTAAAAGGGCAAAGCATAGAGAGAGAATCATTGAGGAGAGAGCAGTAGAGAAAGAATACGATTCGAGCACAACGGATCATTAAAACCAGAGATGTGAGCTGCTCTTTTAAAAACCAAAACCCTAAATTCAAGAATGAAACAAGAGAGAATGCCAAAATTTGAGTGTGACACGTAGATAATTCAGCCCTTGTCGGTTTTTCAAAAACCCAATTTGGACCCATTTTAATTTTTGAAAAATAAAAAAATAGGCAATTCCGTTATTTTTTTTTAATCATTATGCAATCCAAATAAAAAAAGTGATATATGAGTAAGAATGGAAATTTTTAAATATTTTGATAATAAAAGAAAATAAAACAAATATTTACTTAATTTTTCCTAAATGAAATGAAAGCAAAGCTATGTACAAAACTTCTAATCAATTTATTTCCTATAACATTGTAATAATAACAAAAAGTTGCAGTTTCTATAAGGTTGCAACCTTAAACAATCCAATTAAGGTGCACTTTAAAATTTTATTATAATATATAATTTTATTGTAAAAAATACTTAGTATTATCTTAAAATCTATTTTCATACCTAATTAAAAAAATTTAAATTTAAAAAATGTTTAAAATCAAGTAGATCTATAAATATATGAAAATCTTGAAAATTGACTGTCTAGATAATATATTGCAAAATGTATTATTTTCGAGACTCAAAAACTTTTTTTTTTATATTCATGACATTGAGATGATCGATTAGAGGGTTTTTTAAACATTAAAATAATATTTCTGATAGATTTTTGAGGTGCATATGTGATTCTACATTTCAAAGTTGCAATTTTATATAAATTTTCCCGTAACAAAATATACTAGATTTAATTCCACTGAAAAGATGAATTATCCGTGATGACCAATACATCGGAGCAGGCCCTTATAAATGATAATTGAATAGGTATGGTTATCAAGTAATCAAACTCTCGAACATATGCATGCCTATATCTCATATCTTTGTAGGCTTTACAATGTATAATATTTACAAAGCAGCTGGAGTGCAGAAACAGGGCGCCCTAAGAACCATTACTGATCTATCGAAGCCGCCCACCACTCTCAAATTGAGAGAAAGAGAAGAGAGAGAGAGCTTTTCGTTCTGAAAGTTTTTATGACTCATCGCCATCATGGTTCAAAACAAGCATCAGAAATCCAAACCGAAAAAACAGCCAAAAGTAAGTCCTCTTTTTATTAAGTTGTATGTGTGTATATATAGCTACTTGTACTTTTTTCTTGGCGTTAATTGCCTGCAATTTTGTTATCTTTCCAAGTATCTTCACATCCCTTACAGAAAGGGTCATACTTCTCGAGAGGTAATTGCGATGCATTTTGTAAATTGAATTAATTGGGTTATACTCCTCTTACTTCTGAACCCTGTTTAGCTATACCCCACTTTGACTCAGCCGAGGCACGAGGCCGTGGTCGACACCGAGGCCTGAGCCTAAAAATTGCTTTTGAATTCAGTGTTGATTTGGTTAACAATGGTAACTATCAATCTCACAAGAAAGAAAGAGTTAACTGACATAATGTCCATGGTTTATATGTTTGAAATAATGAATGCTAGTTGCAATTATTCATGACCATGACTTATGTCCTAAGAGTAATTAGAAGTGCTTTCTCTGTCTATCATGGGATCTGAACTTCCCTAAAATAGGAATAAAATTATTGAGATTTGCGTTAGAATATTTGAAAGGCGGTTTATCAGTTGCAGAATTGCGTTTTATACAAACTATAGGTACTTGCGGGAATTATGGGGATATCCAAGTTGGTTGGTTGTGAACATGGCATCTGAAGTATCACTCTTATTTCAACGGGAATCCTCCAAATCTGAAGATGGATTTAAGGATTCTCCTTCCTTACTCTTGAATTGAGAAAGAATTTTTGAAAATTCAAGGGATAGTTAGAATAAATTTAGAGAACTTTTACAAGATTTTAAATAGAAAGAGAAGTTCACAGGCAAGTGATTCAAATCATGTGTCTTAATCGGTAGCTTTCTGGTGCGTCGAGAAGTAAAAGGAATTTTTTTTTTCAATCATTGGTGAGGATGACTATGGGGCTGTGGCAGAATACTACCTGTCACTGACTTGAGTTTGTGCTCTTTCTATGGAGATCAGAAACGTTAAGAGAAGTTGAGTGCAGCAGTTTTCTGAAAATAAATTTCAATGCACATAGGTTTTAATTGGATCTTTCATGAAATGACCAATTATATTGGGGTGGATTGTCATGTCATATGGCCAATATGTAAAAGGTACACTCAAAACTCCTTTTTTTTCTTTGAAAATACAACAAGCACTTTACATGAAGAGTGATTACCTTATTGATAATTTGATCTTGAAAGAGTGGGCAAAGTCAGTTTAGCCTGTGAGCCAGCTTGATCGCTTAATCAACTCGGGGGGAAGCATTATTGAAACTCATTCAGTGTATATATTTTTTGTTTTGGGCAATTGTTTTCCTTCTACTTTTACATTTCCTTCCACAGCCTTAACTGAACAGGATATGTATGTCTAGTTTCATATAACGAGCTAATTGTTTCTCTCTTGAACTGATTTTACAAATAATTTGTCCACGCTGTTTGTGATTGTTAGGATTACTTGTTGGCTAGAGGTGGTACGAGCAGAGCAGAGGGGAGAATGTTCAAATTTTCTCCCTCTCCTTTTGCAATTTAACTGTATGAAAGTGCAAGTCCAGTCTATCCTGTCTTGAATTTTGTCTCTATTGTAAAAATATGAGAGGGTTTCTCATCCATGCATGATATAATTGATCTACGATTTCATGGTATTGACATTTGTTTGTTAGAATGGAGATAATGGGAGATGTCTGAAAATTGCGGCTGCACAATGGAAACACTCACTTATTTGTTAATATCCCACGAAATACAAATGATTTTGAGATGAAATTTTTTAGTACACAATCTAGACTCAAAGGCCTATTAATCGATATTTCACTAAAATCTGATGTAGCATCATCAAGAAGGAGCACACCTAAGTTCCCTATTTTTTGCTGCCTGCGAAACAATCATCATCATCATTTTAGCCTTTTCTCAATTAATTGGGGTTGGTTATATGAATCCCGATTATCCATTTTGCTCTATTAAAGGCCATATCTTCAGTGAGGCCATAAGTCCCCATATCCCTGCAAAACAAATACAAAAAATAACCCCAAGTTTTAGAGCGAGAAACTGACATAGCATGCTGTTGGGCAGTATGAAATCTTTCTGAAGTTTCAAGCCCACATAGAAGGAGGTTCAAGGCAGATTCTATGTCGACGTAAGGTACTATCCAGGGGTTACACTGTCCTTATGCTCATAAAGTGGGTTCACCGCAACAATAGATGACTTTTAGGAAGTCCCTTTTCCTTCTTTATTTGTCTTGGATACAAAAGACAACTAGTACCTTCTTGCTTCTCCCAAGACAAGTAGTACCTTCTTTATTTGTCTTGGATACAAAAGACAAGTAGTACCTTCTTGCTTCATGCCAGTGACGCTTGGCCAACATAACCTACCTGCCTCTCATTATACTAGCAATCATTGACTCTTTCGAATGGGATAACCAGTTCTGGATCAGCCACTTTGGCAGGGATCTTTTCTTGTTTTGAGGACCAAAATGTGAAGGAGCTCAAGTGCTTGTGTGTTGGGAGTTGAGTTTGCCTTTGATTTCACCAATAGGAGCTTTTAGAGGTGGGAGCAGACTTATGTGCAAAATTCCACTTTTATATATATCGAACAGAAGAATAGTTCTCGCTCTCAAAGGTGGGAGGAGGAAGTCTCTACTGTATAAGCTATAATAAATGAAAAGTGGAAATTCCTACCAAAATGCCCTAAAAAGTCTTTCATCCTAGTGGGAGTAGCACCATTGTTGTTTATATACTTATCTTGGAATTCAAACGGTGTGTTATGTCCTACGTCTGGCAGTGGGAGCTGCTTCCCTCTGTGAAACCTGCTTATTAACGACACAATGCTTACGTGCACTTCAAAAGGGGCAATAACTACTCTGATGGGGGCAGAATTATTTGCTATTTGTGTAGAACCAAATGGAGTCATACTGAGCACTCCCACCTCTAAGACCGTGACTTTGTACTTGTAACCCCGATTTGGGCGAATGCCCACTCGTGGGAAAGCTATCGGCAGATCTACAGTGTTAACACCATCTGGGGTAGTTTTCCCTATAAGAAAAGCACAAGGAGGCCTCTAAAGACCATAAAAAATTTTCATTGTTCGCTGTGAGAAAAAAAAACAAATAACACATAATACCTAGTATCTCTAGGGTGGCTGCTGGTCCGAACCATTCCACAATTAGTTGCAAACCAAGCAAATGAAAGGCGCATTTAACATAAGGAAACAGGTGTATGTTGATGGATCTCAATTCTTTGTTACTCAGACTTTCACTGAGGGCTTGCACTTATCTAGTTTTTGACCATTCAGAAAATCAATGGTCCTTTTATATGTTTATGTATGGCTCAATTGGAGTTTATTGATTTTGATCTTCTGTTGCTTTTGAGAGCATATCATGTGTGAGACATTTTAAAGTCTTACATTAAAGGTGTAAATTTTCAATAGTTGTCGGTGTAACAGGTTGTTAAAAATCAGTTATGTCAATTACAACTTAATTGTTAAAAATCAGTTATGTCAATTACAACTTAATTAGTCAGCATAAATGTTTTATTACTTTGTACATTAGTCTACTACTTTCTATGCATTGGAAAAAGAAGACCATTCTTCATGTATAGAGAATATGTATCCACATTTAATTGTACTGGTTATTTTTATATGATTATGTTGGTTTGGACCACTTACAGTAATTGTTTCGTGGGCAGGTCGTGAAGCATGGCAAACACACTGATCTTACTCATTTCAAATCTCAGCTAGATGCACTTGGTCTGAAGATTATTCAAGTGACTTCTGATGGGAATTGTTTATTTCGGTATGTTTTTGTGAGATGTTTGTTGCGTACTTAACACCGATAAAGAAATCGAACAAGATGTTTGTGGTACTTTGTCTAATTGACAAGGTTGACTTCCTTTGACTGAGGACTCCCTTCTCCACGTTGTCAGAGCTCTTGCAGATCAATTAGAAGGCAATGAAGAAGAGCATCACAAGTATCGAGTTTTGGTGGTTGACCACATAACTGTATGGACTGTATCTCAATATTTTTTTTGAATGTTAAACTTAAGACTGTTATGTCATTTTTTTGATAACTCTTGCTGTATGCTCATTGGGATGGGAAATCAGAGTTAATTGATACGTTTTAGTTTTAATGGTCTTTTGAGTTCCTATTGTATGTTGTCCTCTTGAGTAGAATGTCGGACTAGAATTCTTGTAACCAACCCCAAATAGTTGGGAAAAGGCTATGATGATGATGATGATGATTGTATGTTGCCCTCTTGCAATTGCTGCCATGTAATGATTAGCCACCAAATTTTTCTTGTTTATTTTTTTCCACAGTTGTTGAATAATATTGGAGAAAGAAAATGCTAAGATGCATTTGGGATGCAAAAATTAGGATTTATTCTGAAAAGGAATGTGGTCATGGAGGATAAAATGACCCCTGTGAAGAGAGGACTCCCTCCCTACTCTATCCTGAGCCACGGTGGCACCATGCATTTAGCTTCTCTAAGCACATCATTGTAAGACATTGAGAACTCCTCTCTGACATTATTTGATATCTATTGATTTTTTGCCTACAATTCCATCTAGCAAGGTTGATTGAACTACCCTCTACAACTTCCATTTTACCTTTGCATCAATGGAGCACAAGTGCCTACCAGCTGTGCAAGGCTCCTAAGGCTTCTGCCATAACCATCTTTAGTAAAACCCTGTACCACGTACATGCTTGGATTCCCAAAGAATTTCCATTACATTTAAGCTTGAACATCTTAGAGGGTTCTCCAACAGCTGATGAAAATATTTTGATGAGTCAGGGTCAATAGAATCATGGAGTCCATGTTGCAATGTGTCTGTAGTAACTTGTACATAGGCTTTAAAAGACCATTTCAACAGTCTTTTTCAGATGTCCCAACCCTTTTCATTCAATGTTTTGAACCCGAACTTTCCCTTGGACTCATCAGGTCCCTAAGGCGAGTAGGCTCTGAGTTCTGAGTCATCTCGCCAAGTCTTATCGTTTGGAACTCACATATTTCTCAAAAATATTCACTATTCTTTTTAAGACTTGGGCAGACTCACATAAAATCAGTACAGACTTGGACGTATTTGTATAAGACATGGATCAATTTGGTGAGTTTCATCATTTTCTTTAGTGGGGAGAGCTTGGGGTTGTTTTGGAATTGGCACCTTGCCAGTTTTAGTTGATTTGGGCAAATCGGAGTCCAACTAGCCAACTTATTAGATTCCTTTTAGGGGAGAATGGCCTGGTCATTAAGCTTGATTGGAAAAAAGTTTATGACTCTGTTGATTGAAGTCTCCTTGACGAGATTCAATCTCGTATGGGATTCAGAAGTAATGGAGATCCTAGGTCATGGGATGCAGCTCTAAACTCTATTTCTCTGTCCTTATCAACAGCTCCCTGCTGGGCTTCTTCTCTACATTTAGAGACCTTGACAGGGAGACCCTCTCTCCCCTTTTTCTTTCAACCTTATTGGGGTACTTTTCACCAAATCCATTATCAGACTCTTTGATCGTGGAACCCTCAAGGGTTTCCAAACCGCCCCTTTTAGACCCATCCTTACCCACCTCCTCTATGCCGATGACACCCTTGTTTTCTTAGATGCCGAGACCCCCCAGGTTGATAGTCTCTAGATCTTCCTTAAGTGTTTTGAAGCGGCCATTGACATGACGGTTAATCTCTCTAAGACCAAAATGTTAGGTATTAGGGTTAACAACGCTGACATTACCTTCCTTGCCCAGTGTCTTAGGTTCGATGTTGATTCCCTCCCCTCTACATACTTGGGCCTTCCTCTTTTTTGGGTGAGTCAGTGGGGAGAGGGCCCCTACCCTGGTAAGAATTGAGCCTAGGATGTAGCATTTCAAATCATCAAGCGGTAACCAATTAAGCATGTGCCTTCCTCTTTGTTTAGGGAAACTCAGGAAACAACTATGGGACAACCTAATAGAAAAATTCACTTGGAAGTTTGCTAGTTGGGATTCGTATAGGGATAGAATCATCCTCACTAATGCCACCCTCGCCAACATCCCCATTTATCAGATGTCCATTTTCAAAATCCTTGTCTCAGTGGTTAATCGCCTAGAGAAATTCATGAGAGACTTTCTTTGGTGTGGTACCTCTGAAGACTTCAAATTCCATCTAGTTTCTTGGGAAATGATCTACTACCCTAAAACATTTGGTGTCATGCTCTTCTTGGTAAATGTTGATTGCATTTCACTTACCCCCACCCTCTCCTTTGGAAATCCATTGTCCTAGCTAAATATGGACTCGATGACAATGGATGGTTACCCCGTTCCCCTATCTTTTGAGCTTATGTAGCATGGAAATCTGTCTCCTCTACAAAATCCTATTTCCTCGACCAAACTAGATTCAAATTTGGAAATGGCCACAAAATAAGATTCTGGAAAGATCTTTGGTTAGGAGACCAACCTTTCTACCACATTTTCCTCCCTCTGTTTCTCCTTGCATCTGATCAAGATGTCCTCATTACCCAATACATTGAGCGTAGAGGTAGCTCTCTCACCTGGACTCCCATTTTTAAAAGGAACCTCCTTGACCCTGACTGTCATGTCCTAAGCTCCCTCCTTCAGCTCCTAAATCCTATTTCCCCACCATTCCCACCCCCCCCCGCCCCCTCTTCCCCCTCCCCTTCCCCTTTCCACGGAGGATTCTTTAATTTGGGCTCCAAACCTTTGGCAGCTTCTTTATATGCTTGCCTCCTCCCTAACTTAAATCCTTTCCCTCTCCTAAACAAAATATGTTCCATGCCAATTCCTCCTAAGGTCCAGGCCTTCCTGTGGACTCTTTGCCAATGAAAGGTTCTTACTTTGGACCAACTCCAGAAGAGGGGCTTCTCCCCTCCTAACTGTTGCATTCTATGCTTTCAAGATGAGGACAATATACCTCATCTCTTCATCCATTGGCCCTTTCCACTACCCTTTGGTCCAATATCCTTCAACACTTTGACCTGCTTTGGGCTACTCCTCAAGACAGCCCTGACCTTTTTCGAGCTTTCTTTTCGCCACCTTTCCCCGCTAATGCCACAAAGCTTTGGCGTATAGCTTTTACAACTGTGCTTTGGATGGTTTGGCTTGAGAGAAATGCAAGTACCTTTAGAGGAATAGCAAAATCTCTCCCCTTTATCGAAAAATCTCTAATTTCTCTATTCTCCGTTTGGGTCTCTATTATCCCTCCCTTCTCTAGTATTCCAGTTTCGTTTTTATGTGGTAGTTGGCTTATTTCAATTTACAAACCTATGTTCCTTGTATTAAAGTCTTTTGGAGTAAGCCCCCTGAGGGTACCCTCACGCTTAATGCGGACGGTTCATCCTTTGGTGACCCTGGCCTCTCAAGTTATGGTGGTACCCTCGCTAATTTGGAAGGCATTTTCTGCACCTTTTCGGGCCCCTTAGGAGTTATAGATTCCACCCTTTGCAGAAACAAGGGCCTTGTTGGAAGGACTCAAGAAATGCGCACCACATGCCACAAAATTCTCAGCTGTTCAAATAGAGTGTAATCACTAAGTGTGATTAGATGGGCCTCCAAGCAAACATCTCCACCATGGAGACTGACTTCCCTCTTCAGTTATATCCATTTTCTATGCATTAACCTCCCTCAAGTAACTTTCAAGCATATCTTAAGGGCTGCAAACTCAAACGCAGACAGCCTTGCTAAGGAAGGAGTTCACAATTCCTTTCCTGCCATCCACTTTTTCAACCAAGTACGCTAGTTCTTCTCTTGCCCAATCCTCTTTCTATTATCTCACCCTCTTTCGCCTTCTCTCCTCTTGTTTTCTCTCCTCTATCTTGCTCCCCTTCTCATCTTCTCGAATCTTCGTATTCCACAAAAAAAAGGAAAAAAGGAGGTGGGAAGAAAAAAAAAAAGAAGAAGAAGAAACTGAAGTTTTTTAAAAAATAAAACAGAAGAGAAAAAAAAAGAAAAGAAAGAAAAACAAATTCATATGCTTTTATTTCTGCTGTTGACAGCCTTTGCTTCTATACTCACTTTTTTCCCTCTTCTGACTTCTCCTCTTCTCCTCCCCCACTCTTTCTCCTTTATCATCAATCCCTCTGCTCTTTAACCTCTCTCTCGCTCTCTCTCTGTCTCTCTCTCTATTCTCCTCGCGCCTTAACCTCGCACTCTCTCTTGCTTTACCTGCTCTTTACTCTCCTGAACCCTCTATTCTTATACTTCCTTCCATCTCTCTTATTTATCCTCTATCCACCTTTTGTCTTAAGTTTTTCTCTTTCCACCACCCTCTGCTCTCTATTCTTGACACTAGTCTCACTCTTTCAGAAAACCCCCACCCTTCTTTTCTCACTCTAACTCTCCCTTCATTATTGTTCTCCCTTCTAGTTTCCATCACATCTTGGCACCTTGGGTTTCTTTCTAGCCCATCTCACATTGTAGTAGAGGTCAGAGGGACAGTTCGTGTCATATACTCTCTTCTTTCTACTTGCCCCTGTTAGCATGGGTTGAAGGGGCAACTCACGCGCATCTTTTGGCGACAGAATACAATCCAACTTGGTGATGTCTGTCCCGGTAGCAGGGATCTCCTACTGGCCTCTGGCAACATGGGTCGAAGGAGCAGCCCGCACTCATATTTTGGTGACTGTTTACAATCCAACTAGGTGGACATACTTTGCGGATATTCAAGATCAGTGCCTTCCATATTTTGTTGACAATTTTAGGTTTTGAGCTTTTGGTGAATATGTATTTTATTTCTTCCTCTCTAGTTTTGCCTCTTCTCTACCTTCTCTCTTGTATTCTGAGCACCCATCTTGTGGGTTGCCAATTTTTACCACTTCAGTGGCAATGTAACTACAATTTCTTTATACAAGTCAAATAGTCGCAAAAAAAAAAAAAAAATAGCCAAGTTATTAGACATTATTCTCATGTGACAATAACGAGGACTAGTGACCCAATGGGTCAAGTGAGTGACTCTATCTTTGCCCATGACTCCTTGAATATGTTGAGGAAGTAATCCTAGATCTTGTTTTTAGAGGGATAATAGATGAGGAAGAACAAACGCTTCCTTACACTGAGATGTCGTCTTGACTTCTCTTGACCTTCATTTAATGCTTCTGAGTTTCTTTGTAATTTTATTTTAGTAATAAAATTTTCCCTTTATGATAAGAAAATGGGATGAAAGGGTGATCCTACGAGATGGTTCAGAATTAACCAGGTGAGCATTGAGCCCTCACCATCATCCCCACTTAGTATCTCTAAGGAAAGATTAAATTGAACTCCACACTCTCGTTATGGCTTATGTTAGGGAATGATTTGTTTTTCATGGCAAGACAAGAAAATATCTTAACTTCTAAACCTTTGGATCCATTTTATCCCTTGCAAACAGCTGACTCCCATCTATGCCTTGATCTACACACTCCTAATTCTTTAGGAGCTAGAGCTAGTTGAACCCTTAGTTACCCAGAGCAGGAATGTGAATGGGAATGGGAGCAAGAGCCATAGAACTATATTGTTCTTCAAATGGTTGAAGGTGGTTGTGTGTAGAGAAGGGCTAACAGCTGTAACACACACATTTTACGGAAATATAACTTCTAATAAATTAATTCAATTCATGAATATTACTTTTTAAATATAAAAAGATTTGTATGATATTTCTTATTTATGGTTGCTTCCTTTCCATATGAGGATAGTTTGGGACTAAGTTTTTCTGTTCTTTAAGAAGGCACAAATAAATTTTTTTTCGTAAGTGTGTTTCCTGACAAATTTATAACTGCCATATAATTTCTCTTTGCCAATGTTTTATTGATAGGAAGCGGCTTTGTAGGCTCCCGTCATTGTCTATTACTTTCCTCGTATCTCCATGATTGGCCTTCCATTTCCATCAAGCTATCCCTTTTTTTATAAGTATTTCTTGGTTATTTGTCATACAAGAGGCGATCTATACAAGGGATAGGTAATGGACAAAGATAACAGGGCTCTAATGACGTCTTTTTTTTATTGATTATTAGATGAGAAAAGCTTGAGATGCTGCTAATTCACACAACAATGTTTGGGGAAAAAGAATAAACTCTTGGGAAAAGTGGAACATCGACCATTTCATTTCCATCTCATATGTTTTATATTGGTAGAATTTACTAAAGCTGCCTTAGGACTTTTTCAATGTATGCCTAATTGCTTATATGGGCTGCACACAAATATGGCCTAAAAAGATAGTACGTAACTGTACGTAATGGACATATATGATCTCATGTGTCATGTCTGTTTGCACTCCTCAAGTTGATTCATGAATGTCATGAATGCTCAACTTGCTAATAAGTTCTCATAAGCTTCCTCATTGAACTCCTTAGAAATGTCAGTGAGTTATTTAGATGTTCTTATTTTCGAAATGGAGATAATCTTTGAAGTTATTTTATGTAATAGTTAACTCCAATTTGTTTAATGCGCTTGTGGAATATTAGGGTGGTTGCTATGTGGCTCGTAGCTTGAGTGTCACAATACAGAGAGATAGGATCCTAAAGAGGAAAGTTGATGTAAGAAAATAGAGAAAAGAGGGAAAAAAACAATTCGATAACCATCAAAATCATCAGATTTGAGTGGACCTGGCTTTTCTTGCACAAACAAGACACCCGTAAAACCTAGATAGGGTTTGTTGTTTCTATTCACATCCTGTTTTTACTGTTCACACCCTAAATGTGTTAGAAACCCTAACGGCCCAAGCCCTTTTATAATATTATAACAAAAAAGACTAAAAGTATCCAACTTAAGTTAAAACATTGTAAAAGTACCCCATAAGTCCCTTCACTTGAAAAGAGAATTTGAAATGACTCTTTTACCCCTAGTAAAACTAGTAATTGATAAGTATTTTGACCACTTTTCTAAATATCTCCTAAAATCTCAAAAATATTATAAAAAATCCTAGAATCCTTAAAATAACTTAAAAACGCTAAAAATGAGCTCTAAAACTAAAACAAAAACATACATCCTTTGAAATTGAGTCAAAATTAAATATAAAAATAATTTTTCCCTCCATCACCCACATTTGGCTGGAGAAAACCCGTCCTCAAGTTTTAAAATGTGCTAAGATGAAATTTGCATTAGTCTCGCGACCTTCTTCAATCCGATTATTGTAAACAAAATCCTGGAAATTGTGGTTTATCAAAACACATTGATTGTGCATTGGAACCAAGTCTTTGCAATCAGTTGATATATCCATAAACACTTTCGAGACCCCTCGAGGTAAGGGTTATTATATGTCGATAAAATAACCATGATATGTATACTTGTTTTAGTCACATTAACTAGCTGATATTGCATGAATACAACCCTTAGATGCCGGGATCTTCTAGGGGGGAGGGGGTGGCTTTTGCTCGGGAACCTTTGATCTCACTTCATAACACAAGATCTTGATTCCAAGTGATTCCTCGATATTTGGGATCTTGATTCAGGAATCAGGGAACTCAATCCCATGTAATGGGATCTAGATCCCTATGCTCAAAATCAATGTTCCATGATTAAGCGGAAGTCTGATTTACTAACTTGGAATCGAGTATCCTCTTCTTTGGGATCAAGTTTCACCGCTACATTTTTTGATTTGTATATAATGGAGTGTGGATCTCCAATTTTATTAACTTATAAACTTTTTGAATATCATGATTTTCTATATATTTTGTAATTCACAACTTTACACCTTGTAAATTGTGACTTGTATCTAGTTTCAAAGAAAGGCAACAAGAGTTAGGAGAGAGAAGTAGTTGGATGGAAACAAATTTAGCATGCTGCAGTTCTAGTGAGGAATGAGGTCGTAATCAATATTCTCAACTTCCTTGGGCCTAGTTCATTAGGTCCTGTCCACCTCCTTAAGGAGTTCCATCGCTTGAGTGTTGGTCAACCAAATCAAGCCGCTCATGAGTTACCTTATGGGTGATGGGATAACTTGTATACTTGGGAAATGTGAGGTCTCTTTTGTGTATATCTCATTAAGCCCCTAGCAATCCTAGAAGGAGGAGAGTTATTGGGAATTATACATGGCAATGTCTTTCGATTTTTCTTGTTGTTCAATGGAATTTGCTCCCTAATTATAATGCAGTGGATAACTGAACTTTAGGAACCTCAATCCCAAACTCAGTGACGCACAATCCCATTAAGTAAGGAATTCACCCCTTTGTAGATATGAAACATGCTCCCAAATAGTCAGGGATTCCGATCCCTATACCTGAGCATGTACAGGACTCATTCCCCCGACCACCGATCTTTGATCCTACCTCGCTCCACGGGCTCACTTCCTATCCCAGAGCTTTTGTCGCTCCTGTTCCCGTTAACTATGATAACCATTAAACTTGCTGAAATTGCCTTGGTTTAGCCCTAGAACAAACCAAGGGAGCATCTTCAAAATGATCATCTCCAACCCCTAGTTGACTAACCAAGTCAACAACTTCCTCTTCTAAAACTTCTTCATCTTCATCTTAACGATTGTCACCTTCTTTGTTTACTCCCGGTACTTGATAAAAAATTGGATTACTACCTTATTCATTTGAAAACTCATCAAAGCTTTGTGGAGAGTCCCAATCGATGACTTGCTGATTTTGGAGGCAAATAGTTGAGAAATCTTCGGGGTTTAACCAATCTGCCTCGTTTACTACTCAGGGTGTAATCATGCTGTGGCGGATCACCAAAGCCTCCCCATGGTTTCTAAATGTAAGTTCTAGGCCTTCTTCATCAACTAGGTCATCATCAAGGTTTAAAAAGCTAGGCGGTAGCACCAGGTCGACTGCCTAGAACATCAGGCACCCTGTAGTACAAATTATGTAGATATATACCTATATGTGTTGTCCATATATTTGTGTCAAATTTGTAATTTACTGCATTTTAAAATATTTTATAATATGTTTTTATAAACAAACATATGACATGTTGAGAATAAACTTGTTCAAAATTTCAAAATTCAAACCAAACATCATCATCATCATTTTAGCCTTTTCTCATTTAATTGGGGTCGGTTACATGGATTCTGATTCCCCATTCTGCTCTATTAAAGGCCATATCCTCAGTGAGGCCATAATTGCCCATATCTTTTCGGACCACTTCCAACCACGTCCTTTCGGGACTGCCCCTTGCCCTTTTCAATCCTTCCACTTAAACTAACTCGCACCTCCTAACAAATACTATACTTGGTCGGTGTCATTCATGGCCAGCTCACCTAAATCTACTTTATCTCATTTAACGCCTATTGGTGCCACGGCTAAATTCTCTCGAATAAACTCATTTCGAATTCTATTCGAATTCTATTCGAATTCTATTCGAATTCTATTCTTGTCTTGCCACTCATCCATCTCAACATCCTCATATCTGCATCTATGGCTATATATTTTTTTGTCCGTCCAACATTCCTCCCCATAGAACAAAGATGGTCTCATCGCTGTCTTATAAAGCTTGCCCTTCAGCCTCATTGGTATGTGGCGATCACATAAAATTCCTGTTGCACATCTCCACTTTTCCCTTCTAGCTCTAATTCTGTGTGCAACATCTTCGTCGATCTTTTCATTTCCTTGGATTAGCGATCCAAGATATCAAAAGTGTGGTCTTTTTTGTACTTCTTGACCGTCAATGTTAACTGCTTCCTCGTCTCTATTCTTATTATTACTAAACTTGCACTCCATTTCTCTGTCTTGTTCGAACTAATTTTAAAACCTTTGGGTTCTAGAGAATCCCTCCAAAGTTCTTTGTATTGATGCCGTGTCAGGTCTCAGGAATCAAAATAATGTCATCTGCGAACAACATGCACCACGATACCTCATCCTGTAGGTGCCTAGTTAAGTCGTCTATAATTAAGATAAAGAGGTACGGGCTCAATGCTGACCCTTGATGTAGACCTATTGTCATTGAAAACTCACTCTTCTAACCACTAGTTATTCATACACTAGTTAGTGCTCCATCGTACATATCTCTCACCAAGTCAATGTAGCATTTCTTTTCTGCCAGTTGCCAAATCAAATGTTGAGTTACTTTATCATAAGCTTTCTCTAGATCAATAAAGACCATAGGGAGGTTTTTTCCTTTCACCTTAAACGTCTCAATTAGTTACCTAAGTAGGAAAATAGCCTCCGTTGTTGACCTTCTAGGCATAAAACCAAATTGGTTTTCAGATACACTTGTTTCATGCCTTAGTCGTTGCTCAATGACTCTCTCTCAGAGCTTCATAGTATGGCTCATAAACTTGATCCCTCGATAATTTGCACAATTCTGTATGTCTCATTTGTTCTTGTAAATAGGTACCACAATACTTTTCCTTAGACTGACATTTTCTTTGTTCTCGACACCTTGTTGAATAGCCCCGTTAGCCAAGCAATGCCAATTTCCCCCATGCACTTTCAAACCTCTTTCGAATACCATCTGGTCCTAAAGCCTTTCCTATCTTGATCCTTTTCAAAGCTTCTTTCACTTTCGACATCTTAATCCTACGAATGTATCTATGATCTCTGTCATCACTTGTACCAACAGCCCCTTCTACCATTATGTTCCCATTGTGTTCATCATTTAATAATTTTTTAAAATAGACTCTTCACCTTTTGTTAACCTTGTCATCCTTCATCATAACCCTTTGATCCTCACTCTTAATGCATTTAATATGGTTTAGATCCCTACGCTTTTTTTCTCTTATTTTTACTAATTTGAAGATATCTTTTTCACCTTCTCTTGTCCCCAATTTATTGTATATATTATCATATGCCTTAAGTTTAGCTTTACTTACTATTTGTTAAGCATTTTTCTTAGCATTTTTATGTTCTTCTAAGTTTTGATCGTTTCTATTGCATTGCCAAGTTTTATAACATGATTGTTTTTCGTTAATGACCTTCTGGACCTCATCATTCCATCACCAAGTTTCCTTATTGAGGTTTCTTTTCCATCTAGATTCTCCTAAAACTTCTTTTGCCTATTTCTTGATACATTTAACCATCACATTCCATATTACATTGACATCATGTTCAGAGTTCTATTTTCCTTCTTCAACTAATTTATCCTTAAATAAGTCTATTTTATCATTTTTTAAATCCCACCACCTAGTTCTTGGATGCCCATTACTTTCACCCCTTCTCCTCCATGCCTTTATGCAGACGTTCAAGACCACGAGCCTATGTTGGGTTGTCAAACTCTCTCCTGGGATAACCTTGCAGTCTTTACATGATGGTCGATCTATTTTCTAAACTATGAAGAGGTCTATCTGGTTTTTTTGTGTTCTACTTTTATAGGTTATTAAATGTTCATCTCGCTTTTTAAAGTAAGTGTTTGCTATTGCTAAGTTGTAGGCCTAACAAAATCCATAATAGTCTCGCCCATCTCATTTCTTTTCCTAAACCCATATCCCTCATGTACCCTTTCATATCCTCTACTATCCTTCTCTACATGACCATTTAGGTCCCCTCCTAAAAAGGTGCTCTCTCCATTTGGTATGTCTTGGACTATTCCATCTATGTCATCCTAAAATTGTCTCTTAATTCTATCATCTAATCCTACTTGTGGTACATAAGCGCTGAATACGTTAATTATCTCTTCTCCTACTACAAGTTTAATTAATAAGAGCCTATCACTTATTCTTTTGATATTAACAACTTTATCATTTAAATCTTTATTCACTATTATGCCTACATCATTTTTATTATTATCATTTCATGTATACCATTGTTTATGCCCATATATTTCTTTAGCTTCCGGGGAACGCCCTAGCTAACCCTTGCTCATTTCTCACTTTACTCGAATCCGATACAACGTATCGTTTTTGGGGAACGCCCTAGGTACCCTTTGCTCATTTCTCAGTATACTCGGATTCCAGTATAGTGTGTCGCTTTTGGAGAATGCCCTAGCATAAGCAGATATTATAGGTTTATCGGTCTTCATGATGAGTTTTGACAAAATTTTATGTTGGCTGCCTACTTAACACAACCATACCCCTTTACCTGGGCATGAGATGGATTAAGAGAAAGTTTAAGGTTATCACCCTTTTTAGACCATTCAAAATCAAAATTCAAACCATACAAAATTTTAAGAAGTTTAAAAGTCTACTATGTGTAGACACTCCATTTTAAAACTGACAAATTTCATGATTTTCCTACCTTAGACAACCCTTAGGACCATATTATTCCATAAGATCCCTAAACTATAAAGCACCGTAATCCATGGTCCCCATCTTGTGATCCAATATCTTGGCAAATCTAGTGGTTTTTAGTAATTATCTATTCTACCCCCTTTTCGGTCTAATATAAAAACATTTACATGCCTCTTTTAGTGTTAGAAGTGTATGCAATCGGAGAGATAGAGAGAGCCCAGAGAGAAAAACCTTAGGTCAGAGAGAAAACCCTTAGGCCATTAAACCTTAACCAGCAACCTTCAAACTTCAAACTTTAGATCCAAGATAATTATTCAACTAAGCCAAGGCTTGGTCAATAGCAAAGAGAGATATGGAAGATCCACGACGGAAATTACAGCCGCAGTCCTGATACGGGTGAGGCCTCGAAAACTCGGGTTCGCAGGGTCGACTAGCTCGGCCAAGTATGTTTCTATCCCTTATCTAGTTCTTTATTTTATTTCTATTAGATTTAGGTCTATTTCATTGATTTTACTTTAATATTTCGTGCTTGTGATCAATGCTGGCGCTGCCACTGATCTGAGAGCAGATTTGCTCATTTATGAGGAGATCTGATCTTAGATCAAAATTTGAATTGTCCCCACTCTCTATCACTTTTAAGTACAAGTTTATGGGTCGGATCCGAGGGATCTTCCTTTGAATATCTCTCTGATCTTCATCGTGAACGGTTTGGCACCCACTTGTTCAGATCCAAGAGATCTTCCTTTGAAGATCTCTTCGTTGGGCGCCAAATTGTTCACAAAAAAGATTAGAGAGATTTTCAGAGGAAGATCCCTCGTATCCGAACCACAAGCTTGTTTTAAAAGTGATAGAGCGTGGGGTCAATTCGAATTCTGATCTAAGATTAGATCAACTCAGCAATGAGCAGATCTGCTCGCAGATCAGTGGTAGAGCCAACGTTGATCACAAGCATGAAATATTGAAGTAACATCGATGAAATAGACCAAGATCTAATAAAAAATTAGAGAAGGGATATAAACATACCTAGCCGGGCTAGTTGGCCCTGCGAACTTGAGGCCTCGCCTGTATCAGGACCACGGCTGTAATTTTCGCTGTGGATCCTTTGTCTCTCTTTTATATTGACCAAGCCTTCTTGGTTGAATGATTATCCTGGATCTAAAGTTTGAAAGTTGCAGGCTAGGGTTTAATGGCCTCAGGTTTTTCTCTCTTGGCTCTCGCTATCTCTCAAATTTCCTTGGGCTCTCTCTATCTATCAGATTTCGTGGCATACACGTCTAATATTAAAAGAGGCATGTAAATGTTTTTTTATAGACTGAAATGGTGTAGAATGGATATTTACTAAAAACCACCAGATTTGTCAAGGTACTAGATCACAGGATGGGGATCATGGATTACGATGTTTTATGGTTGAAGGATCTTATGGAATAGTATGGTCCTAAGGGTTGTCTAAGGTAGGAAAATCATGAAATTTGCTAGTTTTAAAATGGCGTGTCTACACTATGTATTAATAACGGTCCCCAACTCTCCATATTCTATAATAAGAGAAAATTTTAGGAAGCTTCTTCAAAACACAAAAATATTTTTGATTCTCAGAAATAGGTATAGTTAAGAAATTGAGGGGTTATGGAAGTGTTTTTTTAATTTTGGGGGTTGAAAATAACCCCCATAACATATTTAAACCTTTTTGGGGGTCAAAATTACCTCCTTTGTCCTTTTGGGGATCTTTAAAAATAAAACAAAGTCCCACATCCCTAGGCCCCTGTCCAGGTACAGCCGCCTAGAATGGGATGCCCAAGTTTAGGCGTGCGGTCAGAGGTATCTTAGGCGCGTAGGCGGATTTTTCTTTTTAAACCTTGCTCACTGTAGATGTGATGACCTTCAAAAGAGTGCTTTTTGTCTTAATTCTAAAACCTCTCAGAAAGATTATCGAGCTTGCAATTTGAGCACGCGATGTGACATACCTGTTCCCTGAACATTTGTAGCACTTGATGTTGCTACTTGCACCCATTTCAGGTCGCCCAACTCTCGAAAGAACTCCTTTTTGGTCTTGGGCAACTTGCTGGATGGTCGTTCCAACAGTGCAAGACATCGTACCAGCACATGTCACGCTGCCTTTTCTTCCAAATTCACCACCACGGGCAGTTGCCCTGTTTCCCTTATCTCTCACGCCCACACCCACACCCACACCCACACCCACACTCCACCTATTTGAGCGTCATTTTGCTGAGTTTTAACCCTCGTTGCAAGTTTATAGGCCGCATCAAGGGTCCAATACCACTGTAAAACTTCCATATCTTGAATTGATTAGTGCAGTCCGTCACATCCATGGCAATGGACTGCTCCTACCACTCGATCACAACACTACAGGCAATCACAATGTGAAACTAACCTATCTCCTTGGCGAAAAACATGCCTCTTTAGATATATATAGGCTGTAAATAATTTTCAGGGAGATATTTTTTCCTTTATCGTTGTCCTCATCTTCTCCACGACATGATTTTAAGTCTTCACATTCTTTCTCGCCTTGCTCTCAGCTGTTACCACCATACCGAAGCAGTTTTCTTCAACTTAATGGCAATAATTTTGACCTTTGTATTATTTAACGAGTCTATAAAGTCGTCAGGTTGCAACTTTCCTTCAAAATTAGGATTATCAACTTTTAGATCTATGGATTTTGAGTGCGTCCTATACCTCTGATCATATTCCTCTTCACTCAACTCCTCCCCCGGAGCATGATCATGAAAAGCTTTATACTCAACATTGTCTTGGATGGACAAAAGTTCATCTTGCTCACGATCGATGCCTGAAAGTTGTAAGTTCTTGAAGTTGTTTTCTTAGATCCTCTATCTCTTGATCTTGCTCATCACGAGGTGGATCCATTTGAATACCCCTGCCTCGACCTCTTCTTGCTGCCATAGGTTCACCGAAATCATAAACCCAAGGCCGACAACCAATAAAACTTGGTTGCAACTTGGCAAAACTTAGCATAAAATCAGCAAACCCTAGACTTGGTTGTAGATCCCTAGTTTTGTTGTTGAAGAAAACCTTGGCTCTAATACCAATTTGAGGTAGGAAAATGGAGAACATTTCAATAACCATCAAAACAGTCCAAATGCACAAACAAGAGACCGGTAAACCTTAGATAGGGCTTCTTGTTACTATTTGTAGCCTATTTTTACTATTCACTCCCAAAATACGTTAGAACAACATCCTAGGCCCTTTTATAACATTATAATAAAAAAAGATCAAAACTACCCCTATTTAAGTTAAAACATTATGAAAATACCCTGTAAGTCCCTTCACTTAAAAGAAAATTCGTAATAACACTTTTACCCGTAATAAAACAAGTAATTTTATTAGTCTTCTAACCACTTTTATAAATATCTCCTAAAATCCTGTTTCTCAAAAGAATATCTCCTAAAATCCAAAAAAATATAAAAAATCTTAGATCCCTAAAGAAACTTAAAAACCCTAGAACTTAAATTAAAATATACATCCTTTAAAATTGAATAAAATTTAAAATAAAAATTATATTGCCCGCCTTCAAAAACCTGTATTGTTAAGAAGTGCCTTCAACTATTCTAAGTCATCCATGGTTTAAAAAAATGGATCAGTGGCCTAGATTGACTACCCTAAAAACTGTGTTGGATTGGTGGATCGACAATCCGGATCAGAGAATCGGCCGGATCAGCAAGATCTATTATTAAAAAATCCAGAAAATCAATATAATTTCTTAAAAAACCAGTGTTTTAGGTTTCCAAAAAAAATAATGATGTTGCATTATAATTCTTCATTATTTTACTAAAAATACATAAATATTAAGAACCTATCTCATGTTTGAGTGTTTGTTATCCATTACATTCATTTTATGGTTAAAATGATATTTAAAATGCATCTCATGGCAATAAAATGGATCTCTCTAATTCAAAATTTTATAATGAAAAAAAGAAAGGAATCATACAATAGTTTCAGACCTTTTGATTTGATAGAGAGAAAAAAAGCTATGACCCTCACAATGAGCTATTGTGTTTTATTAAACCAAAATGCCAATCGGGGAAAAAGGTATGACCCTCCATTTCTGCTTTCTTACCACACATGTTTTCGCTATTCTAGAGGTTCTTTTTTTTTTTTTTTTTTTGCAACAATCTCAAATTTTATATTGGTTAAATCATTTCCAAAGTCTTGCCACATGGTTACAATTACAAAAAGAAATCCTCTTCACTACATGAGATTTAGGAAGGAAAAAGTATATGTTGCCAAATAGATAGATCTAAGGTGTAGTAATTAATACGGACAGAAATATAAAGTTTGGAAAGAAGTTAACCGGTCCTCAAAACAAATATAGAATTTGGAAAGAAGAATATGCAATCACATTTTCATGATTTTTTTTTGAGAAGCCACATTTTCATTTCCGTGAAATTGGAATGAGGAAAGTGGATAGAGAAACTAGAAAACAGATTTTCAAGGGGGTGTATGTACTGAAGGTGCCCTATGAATTAGTATTATTGTTTCTTTTTCAGATGTCCCATGGATTATATTTATTAACCCCAAAATCTTTCATCCGGTAGAGTGAAGGAGCGAGAGAAAATTGTCCCACATTAGGGACTTCAAGGAGCAAAAGCCTCTATAAAAAGCTTAAGGCTCATGTACTATAGCATTAGCTTTCCCACTTACACTATGGCATGCTTACGCCTGGTTGGTTGGGGCCATCCAATGGTTGAGGCCCTCAAATCATGAGTTGGTGAAATAGTGAGATTGAGAAATAGTAAGATACAAAATATGGGGTGGGCCACCTCCCCTTTAAAAAAAATTAAAAAATTGCACATAAAAAAATTCCTCTTTGAAAAAAGCTCAAAAAATCGTAAGTAAATAACAAAATTTCGTCAAAAATTCAGTATGGGGCTGGTTAGCCATTTCAGGACAGAATCGACAGGTTCTGTTCAGACAGAGGTGGGCCACCTCCCCTTTAAAAAAAAATAAAAAATTGCACATAAAAAAATTCCTCTTTCAAAAAAACTCAAAAAATCGTAAGTAAATAACAAAATTTTGTCAAAAATTTAGTATGGGGCTGGTTGGCCATTTCAGGACAGAATCGACAGGTTCTGTTCAGACAGAATTAGCCAGCCGGTTCTGTAGGAGAATCAGCCGGTTTTGTCGGAGAACCAGCCAGTTCAAGGGGGGGACGCGGCCAGTTCTTGAACCGGACTGTCTCCAACAATTCCTGATCCGGATTGGGCAATTTCAATCTGGATCGGCGATTTTTAAAACCAAAACTCATCTAAAGTTGATGCCACATCTCAATGCTTTGCTTTTGCACATGAGTGGGTTATAAGATTTTGTTTGTTTTTGCTACGCTAGGTCACTAGATTGTTGTGATTAGAGCAATAGCCAGTGGTGGATTGCCCATCTACATTTGTTTCAGTCTGCATTAGTATATGTACATAAGTCCATGGAAACACTGTGGAGCATGAATATCCCCTTTCCTGGGGAGAGTTTTAAGTAATGTAGGATGTAATTAACTCCCTCAGAATGGCTGGTACATGGAGCATGCATGAATGGGTTACTAGGCTAATTGCAAAAATGAAGCTCGACAAGTTAGAGTCATATATATTTGGTGATCCCATAAAAACTGACTAATCAGTGTCCTCTGATAAAATAGTAGTTCTATAGTAAATTCCAAAAGTTATATTTTAAGAGTAGAATATCATATATATTCGGTGACTCCCTAAAAGCTGACTAATCAATGTCCTCTGATATAATAGTAATTATATAGTAAATTCTAAAAGTTGGATTTTAAGAGTAGAATATCGTAATGGTACTTATTGAATCTGTGATAACTAGGCTTTAATATCACATGAAGCTGTGAAGTAACATTCTCAAGATGCTATGTCTTCATGCATCTGTCGTGATTAGTAAAATGAATGTAGACAATATCATTTCCTATTCAGCAATCATATGATTTTAACATGGTTTTAATTTTTTAATTATATAAATGTTAAGAATGTTCCATGAATTTGTTAGTAATTGTGAATGCTGTGTACCCCATTCAAAAATTCATAAACTAACTGACCTGGTCCTCAGTCTACATCCTGTGAGTTGAGGTATCAGTACTTGGAATCAATACAGCTTTTTATACTTATGACCTGCAGTTTTTTTGAAATAAGTGATTGAGATATGTCTCATCGATGTTCATTTGTTGATGGTTGGAAGCTAATTCTGTTATACTTAAATTGTGGCCTTAATGTTTTGATTAATGTTTTTTTGTTCTATCTTTCTGGGCTTTCTGGTTTTCATTAGTTTCTTCATGTTTGTTTTGAAGTTGAAGTTTATATTCTTTGGTGATCCCTATAGGTTTATATTTGTCTTGCTTCGGTATATTGTTGTGCTTCATTTTGAGAGGAGTATTAAGAGATCTTCTCGTTGACCATTTAATGTTTTATAGCAGTGGCCTCAATTTCTGTAAATACTTTGTGTTAGCAAAACTAAGTTTATAGTTATTCTTAACAGAAGCACCGAGAAGAATTTGAGCCATTTATCGAAGACGATGTTCCTTTTGATGAGTATTGCCAGTCCATGAAACAAGATAGCACATGGGCAGGCCATATGGAACTTCAGGTGGCTTCCCTTGTCACACATTGTAATATCTGCATACATCGTGTAAGTCCCATGGTGATTTCTTTATGGGTTATGTTCTCATTTTCTTTATTAACATTGAAGAGAGAATGGGGAACCATTTTAACCGAATGAGTTTTACTTGGTTTCTATGTTTTTATTTTAGTTGTTGCACTTGTTATAGTTTTGTATAAGCATCGTCTCCTTACTATGGACTGAAGGGAACCTGGCTCATGTTGGTTTAATGATTTACATAGAGCATACGGGCAATCTATTTATTTCCTTGCTTCTTAACTGAATGGATTTTACTTGAATGGTTTCTATATTTTAATTTTAGTTATTGTACCTGTTATAGTTTTTTATAAGCATCATCTCATCATTATGGACTGAAGGGAACCTGGTTCATGTTGGTTTAATGATTTTGACATAGAGCATATGGGCAATCGATCTATATCCAACTATTCAGGAAATAGTTGTATAGCTCATGGCTGTGAAAATTGATGGTGATGTACAAGCCCATTTTGGGGAACAGAAAGCTAGTCATAAGCTACAAGCTTTTACCCAGAATAATACATGTACTTAATCACACGATAATTCATCATTATAAAGAAAATGATAGGGAAAATATCTTTGTATACTCTGTTTTGGTGTACCATTTCCCTATAGACTCAGGGTTTTAAAAATTTTCTGGTGCCATAGGTTTTCTTTAAAATAATCTCCCCCTGAACCCATTTTAACCCTTTTGACTGCTCATTTTTTTGCCCAAACAAAAGATAAAAAGACACCTTTATCTGTCTACTAAACCTCTTTCTCTGTATCTCTTTATTTCTCTCTCTCTCTCTATAATGTCTCTCTCTAGAGAAAGGTTTAGTAGATAGATGGAGGTATCGGTTTATTTTAAAGAGAGAGAGTTTTAGTTTAGAGAGAGATCGAGACGTCATAGAGAGAGAAATAACTACATTTTATAGAGAGCTTTGCTAGACTGATAGAGGTGTCTTTCTAGTTTGTTTTCGCCAAAAACGAGTAGTCAAAAGGGGTAAATTGGGCCCAGGGGGTTAGAAGATATGCTTTTTAGAAAACCTATGCCGTCAGAAAGTTTTTAAAAACTAGGTCTATGGGTAAATGGTACACCAAAAGAGGGTGTACAGAGATATGTTTCCAAAATGATATTTCATGAATGCAGTGTTTATGAATTAATCGATCCTTCCCTGTGGAAGAATTTGAAGGGTATCTCTTATTCTGAAGTGAATCCTCAATTAGACCTTGTGATGCCTTTGTGCTAAATCCCCCACCTCTATCCTGCAGTACGGAATTTACAGTTTTCCCCAACGATTAACTAATTTCCATGGAAAATTAACTTTCTCATTCTATGTCATTCATAGAGTTTCTCTCAATCATCAACACTTCTAGTCATGGTTCAAAAAGTCGGTGCTTGGGAGGCCTCACTGCCTAACATTGGGCCTTTATAGCCCAGTGCAGGGCAGTGACCCTGGGCTGGCGCCGAAGATGCTGATGAGGGCAGAAAATGTCCTCACCAAAGGGCAAAGATGTAATTCCCCCCTTTGAAAAGGGGGAAGTAGTATTTGGGGGCATGTTTGCTCCCCAAACTCTATTTGTGCCCCAAAACTACATTTAGCTCAAAATCAATTTTTTTAAAAGATCGAATTCAAATTGAATTCGAAGTTTTGGATTTCTTTCGTAATCAAAAGGAATTTGACCCAAAATTTTATGGGGATTAATCAGGAATTGAGCTTGGGTCAAGGCGGTAGTAGCTGGGTTTTCATAGCACTACATCTCAAGTTCCATTCCTATGTAACCTTGCTAAAAGGAAAAAAAAAAAAAATTTTTCGGGATTAAAGTGGTTGCAAATGAGAGCTTTGGCAATCGAAAGTGACTAATTCAAGCCTAATTCGACCGGTTTTTGAAAGGTTAATGAATTTAATTGTTTATGTTTAGGATTTCGTATTTTTTGTAAGTATTGTGTTATTTTATGCTTTTTTTTTAATCATTTTATTGTGCTTATTTTGAAGTTTGGTGTTACATATATGATGAAATTTCATGAGTGTTTTTTTATGGTTTGCTATTTTTGTGATTTTATTTATGTTTGACTTTGTTTCTAATTTAGAATGCAAATTTGAAAATTTATAATATGTTTATGGTTATGTTTGACTTTGTTTCCAATTTATAATGCAAATTTGTTAATACACTCTATGGCGATGTTTCTAATATGTTTATAGTTATGTTTGACTTTGTTTCCAATTTATAATGCAAATTTGGTAATACACTCTATGGTTTGGCTTTGTTTCTAATATATAATGCAAAATTGAAATATTACTCTATGTTTGGCTATACAATGCAAAGTTGAAATTTATAATATACTTTTGGCTATGTTGAGCTTTGTTTCTAATTTATTATTCAAATTTGAAAATATTACTCTATCTTGGCTATGTTTCTGATTAATAATGCAAATTTGAAAAATTATAGTATATTTTTGGCTGTATTTGATTGCTTTTGGCTTTGTTTCTAATTTGTGATGCAAATTTAGCAATAATGAAAGTCCCCCCTTTCACACTCCCACCCCCCAACCAAAAAAAATAAAAATAAATAAAAGATGGGCTTCCCTTGTCTTCTTGAACATTGCTTCCAGTACAACACATTCTAAATGTGCTCCATTGGATGCTAAGTAATGCTATAGTCCCACTATGGAGCCGCATCTGCTGCGCTACCTCTGATCCAAAATCTATGGTTTTTAACTCCAAACAGATTCAAATTTTCTATTAGATGTCAAAGATTGGTTCTTCCACTGAATATTAATATTTGTTTGCTTGACTGATAGTTCACTGCATATTCAGAGAGATAGGGCTTTTGATTCAAGCCTAGCTCTGATGCCATTTTAGAATTCTGAATTCTCATTTATAGATTATGTTATTGTAGGGATTTATCCCTGATATAAAATGTATAAATGATGCAAAAACCCAAGTACCTTACACAAAGGACTGTGTAAAGATAGATGTATGCATGTCAACAGTGTACACCCATTTTTGACAAGTTTACTTGGGTCCTAACTTATGATAGTGGTCCATGGAACCAATCTGGGTTTAGGGCTTGCCCAACACTTGTAGTGAATGAGCATTAATGAACCCGTTATCATTGAGCGCCTTGGTTAGGTGCCTCGATCTTACCCTCCGGGTCGGGTTGACCTGGTGGCGCGGTTCCGGGTTCGAGATGGACCCGGGACCTGAGATCGCTCTCTCGAGAACGGTGTGAAGAAGACATGGGCAGGAATACCAACTGATGAGAGAGGAATTAGGGTTGCAGGGACTCACCTTGTGTGGGTCCGTGACGCGGTCGGGCTTCTCGCGTGGGTGCCCTCTTAGATCACGAAGAATGCCCCCTGGCCTGTGGCCGGTTTAGATTCACCTCCCTTGACGTGTTTTCTTCTTTCCTACAAAACACACACACATTAGAGTACAGATAAGTGGGTCTGAGGACCCCACCTTGTCATAGGGTGAACGCACACATGCGTGTGTGCTTTTTAAAAAAATCACATAAAAGAGCCCATGTCAATTGGACAGCCTCACGGCGTCTCTTTGACTAGGGACTTTTGATAAGATCTTATGGTAAGGAAAGAAAGAAAGGGGTGAGAGAGGAAATGACAGAGAAAAGGAAGAAGGGTTTGAAGGTTAGTATTTCTTTCAACTAGTCCTTCAGAGAAAAGTGGGACGGAGGTTGGCTTGGATTTCACCCAACTTTCAGAGGCAATGAATGGAAATTTTTGTGGAGAGAAGAAGAAGAAGAATGAGAGAAATGATGAAGGTCAGCTTGGCTCTCGTTGAACCTTTAAAAAAAAAAAGAATGAAGCCGTTTGGCCCGACGGCTAGACGGGCGTAGTGACCAGACTAGCGCGACAACTGGTCTGGCGCAGCAGCTAGACTGGCACGGTAACTGGACCAGCACAACGGCTAAACTACTCGACGACAAGACTGGCGCGACAACTAATATGGCACAGTGACTGGTCTTGCGCAGTAGCTAGACGAGCACGGTAACTAGATGGGCACACGGCTAAACTACTCCACAAGATTGGTCCTGGCATGGTGACTAGTCTGGCACGACAGCTAAACAGGCACGGTAACTTGTCCGGCACAACGGCTAAATTGCTCGACGTCAAAACTAGCACGGCAGTGCAAGGCTCAACCAGCTCTCTAGTCAAATAAGAAAAAAGAGAAAGGAGAGAAAGGAAATCGTGCTTACCAGTGTGTGCTGCTGTGCAAGGCAGAAAGTGAGAAGGAAGAAAGATAGCGCTCCGTAGTGTTACTGCTGTGCACGACAGAGAGAAGAGAGATGAGAGGTGGAGAACGTCACATTCGGCAGTGTGCACTGCCGTGCACAACAGTCAGAGAGAAAAGAAACTATCACGCTCGGCAGTATGCACTATCGGGCGCAACAGACAGAGAGAAGTGAACGTCATGCTCGACATTATGCCCTGTCGTGCGCAACAGACAGGGGAGAGAGCGTCACGTTCGGCATTTGCTCTGCCATGCGCAACAGATTGAGAGAGAGAAGAAAATCACGCCCGGCATTTGCACTGCCGTGCGCAATGAACAGAGAGGGAGAAGAACGTAACACTCGACAGTATGCACTGCCGCGCGCAACAGATTGAGAGAGAGAAGAAAATCACACTCGGCATTTGCATTGTCATGCGCAACGAACAGAGAGGGAAGAGAATGTCGCGCTCGACAGTATGTACTGTCGCACGCGATAGACTGAGAGAGAGAAGAAAATCATGCCCGGCAATTGCACTGCCGTGCACAACGAATAGAGAGGGAAGAGAACGTCGCGCTCGGCAGTATGCACTGCTGCACGCAACAGACTGAGAGGAACATGAGACAAGCAAGAAGCAAAGAGAAAAAAAAAGAGAAGAGAAAGGAAGGGAAAGAAGAAAGAGAGAAAAGGAAAGAGATAAAAAAAAAAAAAAAAAGGAAAGAAGAAAGAGAGAAAAGAAAAGAAGAGAGAGAAAGGAAAGAAGAGAGAGAAAGGAGAGAGAAAGAAGATTACCTTACGCCCTGGAGTACCATCGAAACCCTTCTCTCTCCTCTCTCCCTCTCTAAGACGTGTCCAAAATCTCAAGCAAAAAGTAGAATTTTTATTGATGAAAACTTGGGTCCTTTTACATGAGGTGCGTGCTTGTTTATATAGAAGTCGGGCCCAAACATGGGTGTGCAATTAAAAGTTGACCTAATTGTTAAAAATTAACAATTAAGTGAATTAAAGAAATTCTAAGAAAATGGGGCAAAGTGACAGTTTTGCCCCAGCACCAACAATCCACGAAATTCCAATTGAGTCCCTGCTGTGCCCAAGAACTCTTGCGATCTTCTCGGGTTGGTTCGGGGTCTTTCCGGTCTCTATTCAGCCGAAAGATGATGTTTTTTCTTGATCGGCTCGGGAAGACGGTTGTTTTGATACCATTTTCGAGCACGGATTAGGTCTTTGGGCCATGATCACGAAATGCGAAAATCATGATAAACATGCGATCGTTTTTTAAAGACTACGGCCATTTCTCGGGGTTTTTTGATGATTTTTTCTTTGAATATCAACGAGCAAGTTGTCGCGAGCGTTTGGCGACGAATGTGGCTTGATTTGGTGCCCCGATGACCATTTTCCATTTTTGATCTTTTGGCTGGAATTTGGTGGCCAGAAAGTGAAGCAACTTCGTACTCGTCGTGCGTCGAATCTGACCGTCCATCACGAGCGAGGTTTGGCTCCGATGAAGCCTTGAACCTTGTGCTCATAATGGGTCTGATTTCGAGTCGATCCGACGTGCGAGCGTCATGATGCGGCCACTCGATCGAGATGCGCTCCTGATGGAAAACCTGCAACCTTGTCTTGAATCGCGATCTTTTCTCTTGTTCTTCTCCCACCTCAGGCATGACATGGGTCGTGCCACATATCAAAATGCTCGGGTCGACACGATGAACGTGCCCATAAAATTTGAGCTTGATCTGGCTAGGGATGAGAGAGATATGACCTTTCAAAGTTGAGCCCGAAACCCATGAACACAGTTTCCAGGGTGCATGGTAATAGCGTGTGACCTATCCATTTCGGGTAATTTGGCCATAACTGGGTCCAGGAACGTCTGATCAAGCCGAAACTTGTCGCTATGGGTTTTCGGATATTCTGGATACAATGGCGGTGGTCCCACGGTTTTTGACGCTCTGGTGATAGGGCTGTAGTTATAAAGTCCATTTCAGGGCGATAGAGGTTGATTTTCTCGAAATTATTCTGCGTCTGCTTTGTTTTAAACTCGTCGGATTGCGATGAAACTCAGCAGGTGTTCTTAGGAGACCTTTATCAACATTCTTAAACCTTCTTGGGCCATTCTGAGACTGTTGGAAATTTCGCTCTTGGATCAGGGCTTATTATCCTATGGCTTCCATAGTTCACAGGCATTTTGGTACCTGCGGACCTCGGTCGCAAATTGCTTTTCTCTTTATTCGCAATGGAGATACAAGTGTTAAAAAATACCCTTAAACACGCCTATGTAGTGGCCCTAGTCTTTTATTCCAATATTGTAACCCTTGGAAATAATTTGATGCAAGATATTTTATCAAATTTCCTTTTGTCGGAAACTGTGTTCTACAAAGGAATTTCTTTAATTCTATGTTTTGCATATTGGATCCTCTAAGTGTTTATTGTGGGGTTTATGTGTCTCCATATCTTATATATGGGGTTGCGGCTTCCATAAAACAATGTAAAGTTATGTTGTTTTGGAAGCTGTGGCTTCCCATGGCTTCCAAAATAGCGCAACACTTTTCATTAATTAACATGGGAAGTGCTCCACTACCAACACAGCGCAGCACTTCCCATTAACAAACATAGGAAGTGCTACACTAATGGAAACACGACCTCCAGTAATCAGGCATGCCCTTGAAGAACTTGCAAACTTGGCGTGCTTATCTACTTAATCGGGACATTTTTATTTTCATATATTCCAAATTCTTCCTAAACCTCTTAATTTGTTCCTTGTCTCTTGCAACCTAGACATGAAGAAAGCTAGTTGTCACTTAACTACAAGTCATTAGGCATGAGATGATACTAGCTTTATGTGATAGATTGCTCTAGATATAATTCATGTAGAACTTCACTGTATTGATAGCATAGTTGCTAAAAGGCTGACTTCAATCATCTATGTCTTTGAGTGGTAAAAACTCTCTTATTTCATCTACTCTTTTTCAGTTGCTAAAATCTCTTAACTGTTGAACATGTAGCTAGCTTGTTTGTCACACAGTACTTTAATTATTAAGGATTGCTCGTACCTTGCTTCAATGCAGGTCATGTCTCCTCGCTGGTACATACGAAATTTCTCAAGTTCTAGAACTCATATGGTTCATCTGTAAGTATCTGAGACTCGGTTCCAATTTGATAATTAGATTTTGCGACTGTAGGAGTTTTCTACTTGTGGACTATAATGATTCATCTCTGAGACCTTCAAGTCTTAAATGGATTTTAATACAAAGTTTTGAAATTCAAGTTGTTTCTTAACTGTTGTAAAATGCCAAATTCATTTAATATAGCTTCATTTCTTTCTTTCTAATTTTTAGTTGGGTTTTTGCGTTTCAAATTATATTGTTGAAATAATATGTTAAAACGGATATATTTACTCCATCTTGAAGTTGCATTTGCATTGAGTCGCGATGCATCCATTGCATGTCGGTTTACCAATGGTATGGTTGAGTATTTATGGATGGAACTTCTAATTTTATTGGAAACATTTGTTATTGCTTAACTTCTATGCATATTCCAGTTTAAAGATGCCCTTTGCCCACAGAAAAGACTGTCTGGAGTACAGCCGCCCATGAGACAGGCCGGTCTGTGGCCTTTCAGGCCGGGCTAGGCCCACCCTTGTACCGGCCCAAGCTTCTAGTCCACACATTTGCACTATGCATTCTGTAGTCTATGGACTTTAGTTTTATATAATGTAAGCTTTACATATTAAATATGTAATCCATGAACTATAATTATAGGCAATGCGCTTTGACTTTTCTCTCAAGAACTACCATTAAAAAGAAAAGGAAAAACAACTCAAATACCACATTCGATCACTATTTTGTGATTTCCTATGGATCAACGCCTCTCTTTAGTTGATCTAGGACTAATGAGAGTACTCAATAGTCAAGATTAAACAATGAGAACTTCTTCTTTCACCCCACCCTCCTCTCTAGACCACCCTCGCTCTCCTCTCGAACTCTGTCTACCGATCAACCTCTCTCACTCTCTCTCTATACTAATCCACTCCCTTCTCACACAAAATAGCTACCTCTCTCTCTTCTCTCTCTCTCTCCATCAAACCAACTCTCCTCCCCCCCCTCCAGCCCCAAAAAACAGAAGAAAAACTCTCTCTCCACAATTGGCCTCTTTTTCTCTCTCCAACCCAGCTCCATCCGCTTATTGATGATTGATTGTTTGATGGGTTTTGTTTAATTTTCTGTTCTTTCTTTTATTTAGATTTGTTTTATGTGGTGATGGGGTTTGTTTGATCGGCCATGCTCTAGTTAATTATGGTTTGTTTTTCTCAGTCATGGTGGATTTGATTGATATTATCTATAATTTGAGGCCCTGGTTTACTCTTTTAGGGGTTTCATTTTTCAGAACTTAGGGTTATGCTTCTTATGGGGATTGGTATACTATTGATTGTTCATTATCCTGAAATGAATGACCTTAATTTTCTTCTTTTTTTTTAAACTTTGTGCCTTTTTTTATTTTTTGGATTTTTTATGCACGTGTCCTTTGTGTGCTGATTAAATCCATTGATTTCCTTTTCGTTTCTTATTTTTTCGTTTCTTTTTTGGTTTTGACATAAAAACTTGAAGATAAAAGAATCATGCAGCTCTCTCTTTCTCTCTCTGGCTTTGGTATCAGTTGGCTTTAATTTTGTATATTATGTTCTTCTTGATGATAGCGTATCTCAAGATTTGATTTGGCGGGTGTTGGAAAAGAAAAGAGTCTCCAAACACTACATAGACTTGGTGAGAGATATGTACGATGGAGCGCTAACTAGTGTACAAACAACTAGTGGAGAGATGAGTGAGTTTTCATTAACAAAGGGGATCAGCATTGAGCCCGTACCTCTCTGTCTAAGTTACGGACGACTTAATTAGGCACCTACAGGATGTGGTATCGTGGTGCATGTTGTTTGCAAATGACATAGTTTTAACCTATGAGACTCGAAACGACTTCAATACAAAATTAGGACTTTGGAGGGATGCTCTAGAATCCAAAAGTTTTAAAATTAGCTGGACTAAGACAAAGCATATAGAATACAAGTTTAGTAATAATAGGAGTAGAGATGAAGAAGTATTTAATATTGATGGCTAGGAAGTACAAAAAAGACCACACTTTAGATATCTTGGGTTAATCCAAGAAAATGGAGAGATTGAGGAAGATATCGCATACAGAATTAGAGTTGGGTGGGCGAAGTGTGAGAAAAATCAGGGATTCTTATATTTTTTGCTGAGCGTCAGTTAAACTTTCCCAGCACAGTTCCGACATGCTTTCGTAACTCTTCAATTGCTTTCAGAGGGTAGATCCATTGATCATGAAATTTGGAGAAAAGGATTCAGAGAGGAACACGATGGTTTAAGTCTCGCTTCAAATGGACCACATATGAGAGAGATCTTGTCCATCCAAATTACCATGTATCTGCTGGGAATCGCGTCAGCAAAACTAGTATATTGCGGATGAAACCGCTTTCTTATCAATGGTTATCATGATGCCGCACCTTCAAAGGGTGATAGGGCATCGAGGTAGGAATCCAATGGTCCAGGTCCCATGAGAAAGTTCCTCATATCTAGAGAGAAATCTCAATTTTGGTGATAGGGGGTCATCTTGGCTTTAATATACGGTGCATAAAGTTTGTTTATAGTGATATTAGTATAAATTCTCAATTTTATCAATTGTTCAAATGCTTCATTTGATTAATCTATATTTTCCAGGAAAACTAAGGGGTTTTAATGTTTTATTGTGTAGGTTTTTGTAAAAGATAGGATTTTCTAATGTTAATACAAATTTAAAATTTGCAATATGTTGTGTCTTTTTTGATGTAAGATACTGAGGTGGTGAGTGGTGAATATTTTTGGATTTTTCCTAATTTTCAGTTTTTTATTTTCTTCTCAAAATTTTCAATCTATTTGTAGTTTTTATTTTTGTTATTTTTTTAAATTTTGACCAGTCTAACTGGTGCCCCAACCAGTACAACCATTCCGACAGAACTAATGCCTCCTTTGGCTTTATTTCCGGTCTGGTCATAACAACATCAGTCAATGATCATACTTGGCAGCCAACGAAATCTTGGATTTTGGTGGTCCTGGTATACTCCATACCTTTCTATTGGTGGATTTTTCTGTGAAAGCCAAGTTAATTCTTCATAGAATGAATTTACTGAGAAATCCTCCCTATCCTATATTCCCTTTTTGGCGCAAGCTAATGTTGTTAACCATCCTATTTCTCCCTCCTTTAACAGGTGTCGAAGATCGGGGTTCCATGCTGCCTGGTAGTCTGAGCCTTCTACAGTCTTTCTTACTATGTCTTGGTGATTTGTGTCCTGGAAATCTATCATTGATTGGGTCTGAACTCAGCCATGCACCATACTAGAACCTTGTCCTGCTCTCCTCACCTACCAGACGCCCTTGGAGTCTGGTCCTCGAGTTAAATTTTTGGTGGACAAAATTTATCCCACTCTAGGCCCACTAGGCTAGTCCACTGCTATTCACCAGCTTTACTAACTACCCCAACTCGTCAATCCATAATTGTTGCTATCACCCTTTTCCAACTGTTTCAAGCTGTCCACATACTCCACCACTTTCAGAGAAGGGCATGGTTGGTTTTTTTTTGAACTTTTATATATCTTCAGCTAATGAGATATGGGAGTGTTGGCTTACATCTTGCTAGTTAAAATGTTCCACAGTGTCCTAGTGATTTTAAAATCCTTACACTGACACAGTTAATCACACATTCTTCAAGGACGTTTTGGAAATTCCACTTCTGCTCTTAACTTTGGAGGCTGCACTACAGTGTATACCTGCAATGAATTCTAGCCCACCCCTGTCATGGGCCATTGCCTAAGCATGCAGTCAGTTGGAGTCATAAGACAGCATTTATGGGATTGAATGAGGTGTTTCTTACAAGCATTGCTGGTGGACTGACTTTTACTTGGGCTTATTTTTTTCTCTTCTGGGAGCACTAGAAGGATGTGCAGAGGATTCAACATATCCTTTCCATTCAATAAGAACTGATGTTGAATAAGTTATAGAGACCTAGATACATAAATTTCAGTAAATCTTACCCATTACTTGGGCTAATAGAACACTCTTGGAGCGTCCTTCACTTTTTATGATTTTAGTATGCCTTTTTTTTTTTAAGTTATATCTGTTTTTGAAATCTACTCCATAGTCCTTTTTGTAAAGGCTATTTATGCACTTACGAACAATTTGTTCTGAAGATTTATTGGCACCGAGTTCCATTGACAGATCATATCATGATGGAGAGCACTATAACAGTGTTCGACTAAAAGATGATGGCTGCCATGGTCCTGCTAGACCAATTGTTATTGAGGTTCCTTCAGTTACCAAACTTAGTTTGAATTGAAATTCATTTCATTCTGCTGTAAGCTTATAAAACACTGTTTTACTTTGGTAACTGTCGTGCTAGGTGGATGCTGACCTTTCTGCAAAATCCTTGAAGGAGAAAACTGCTAGTGCCAAGTTTAAATCTTCCTATAATAGCAAGATCATTGATCCTGCATCAGTTAAACTGGTCTCCTTAGGAACTGGTTGCGAAAATATCAATAAAGTGGAACAGGTAATGAAAACTTCATCTTTGGCTATGCTTGAAACAGTATTAAAATTGTGAGAATAGAGGCAAAATACATTGAATCTTCAATGACGTTGCTCTTGTTAGCATTTTTTTTTTTTTGGTAACTGAACTTTCTTTTTGTTTATAGTTTGACCTTTAAACTCGTTGATTCTAAGTTTCACAAGATATAACTTATTCCGATGATCGCATGCATGGTGTCTTGTGCAGATCCTTAATGAAGTTGGTGGGGACATTGATGCTGCAATAGAATTCTTGATAGCAGAACAGGGTGTAGAAGAAAATATGATGTCGATTGACAAACCTTGTACAGGTGAGTTCCTTAATTGTATAGGTTAGTTGTAACTTCTGCTTTGTTTTGTCACCACTTGATGATAAACAAATCAAGGACTCTAGAAATGTAGTTGGATTCTGGTGCATGACAAAATCATTCTTATTTTAAATTCTGGATTAATTTCAAAGACAGAGATTTTAATTTTAATTTAGGGTTCATTTTTAGTATTTTTAAAGTTTTTTATTGATTTTAGGGTTTTCTTAGTTTTTTAGGATTTCAAGAGCTATTTGGAAGTGAATTACCCATTTATTAGGATTAAAAATGTCATTACAAATTTTATCTTAATTAGGACATATATTTCAAGTAGAATTTGGATTTCTTGGATTCTAAGTAAGGTCTTTTACTATAAATAGGGATCTATGTAGAGATTCTAGAAGAGAGATTTAAGTTATCGTTTAGAAACATTGCTTCCTTTAATTCCTGTGAATTCTGTACCACCATTGAAGTTAGGCTTGTTAGCTTCTTTTTATTTCTTTTAAGAAATCGTCCTTTTTTTTTTTAATTGAAAGAAATTTGTATCATCTGGAATCAGAGGTTCTCTCCTGAAATGCTCGTCGATGCCCTGCAATTTTGTGTGATGCCAGTTAGAGGATGACATGTTGGTCGTGGTCAAGGTTGTGGAGTTGTGTTAACACAAGAGTTTGAGAATCTGATGAGGAGAGCCGAGGAATTGGTGCTTCTACTGAAGCTCCCCATGCTCTCTGAACAAGGGGGTTTTTGTCATTCGTGACAATTATGGATTTGAGGCTAAGGATTTTACCCATTCTTTAACTAGGGGAGAGAGAACTCTACATTACATGATCCTTTGGTTCAAACTATAGAAGGATCAGATTGAGATATATTTTTTTATTTTCAGATTGAATGATCCATTCTTGATCTCGTGGGTAATCCTATTTTTAATTAAGAGCCACATTAGAAAACCTTGATTCTAGATGGGCCAATCTTTTATGAAGAACTTTGGAATGAGCTTAAGAAATTGGGGCCATTTCTCTGGGGGATAGTGAGGGGAGATTAGATTTTAAAAAGGATGAGGAAACCCTAGTTGTCAAGATGAACTAGGAAACCCTAGATGGTGAGGTGAACCACAAATACTCTAGGGCCTCTATCTGTTGTGAAAGCCATGGACAAAAACCTTGGGTTTGATGTAGGCTTGGAGGCCATGGGTTATTCTGATTTTCATGTGGAATAGTCGTGAGGGATACTCAAGATTGATTGGAAGTCCTAAAATTGCTAAGGTTAACGGTGAGGAAGAAGTTTTATGTGCATATTCAGATAGAGTTGATCCAATTATGTTTGCATCAATTTTTCAACATATATATCAAGATCTGTTCCTAGAGAAAATGTCCCTACTACCGGCGACCTATTGATTCCAAGATCAAGCCTCAATGGCAATTTGCAATGTTTGGGTGGAAGAAGACCATAGGTTTAACAAAGGATTCATTCTAGGACACTTAAAAACTCTAATATGGGTTTTTCTCCAACCAGGGAAATTTGATGCGCGACAAAATCCTCTTATTTTTTAATTTTTTTAATTTCAAAGGATGTATATTTTAATTTAATTTTAGGGTTTATTTTTAGTATTTTAAAGTTTTCAATGGATTTTAGGATTTTGTTTTCTTGTTTTTTAGGATTTTAGGTATTTAAAAAAGTAGCTAGTGTTTTTATAGAATTACATATTTTATCAGGGGTAAAAATGTCATTACAAATTTTGTTTTAATTAGGACTTAAGGCCAGTTTGGATGTACCCAAAATTGCAATATTTACAAATGACAAGAAAAAAAGATTGAGATAGCAACTGGGAACTGTTTGGATAACCTCATTAGATTTTATTTCCCGACAAAACAGATTGTGACGCTAAGCTAAATTTGCCCAAAAACGTGAGCGAAAAAAATTTCAGTTAGACTCAAATTTTTTTTTCGCTTCCCTCTTCGCGCCTTTCTCCGAAACCTTCCCGCTCTGAGTCGCACTTACAAAAGCCTCTCTCCCACTCTCAAGCAGGTCTCAGTTGTTTCCTTCTGTCATCTTCAACTATGCAGATTTTTTTTCGCTTCCCTTATCGCGCCTTTCCCCAAACCTTCCCGCTCTGATTTGCACTTACAAAAACCTCTCTCCCACTCTCAAGCAAGTCTCAGTTGTTTCCTTCTCTCATCTTCAACTATACAGATTTTTTTACGCTTTCCTTTTCCTGCCTTTCCCAAATCTTCTCGCTCTGAGTCGCACTTACAAAAGCCTCTCTCCCACTCTCAAGCAGGTCTCAGCTGTTTCGTTCTCTCATCTTCAACTATGCTGATTTTTGTTCGCTTCCCTCTTCGTGCCTTTCCCCCAGACCTTCCTGCTCTGAGTCACACTTACAAAAGCCTCTCTCCCACTCTCATGCAGGTCTCAGTTGTTTCCTTCTCTCATCTTCAACTATTCATTTTTCGCGCCTTTCACCAAACCTTCCCGCTCTGAGTCACACTTACAAAAGCCTCTCTCCCACTCTCAAGCAGGTCTCACAGCTCTTTCCTTCTCTCATCTTCAACTATGCAGATCTCATCTCTCAGTACTAGTTCGACTTTTTCTCCTCTAAAAAAAGAACCTTTCCATCTTTCTCTCTCTAGAAAGCTGCGCCCCTAATTTCACAGAGCTTTTCCATCTATTTCGACGGGGTTGCTGGAGAGCGGTTGATAGTGGAGTTTTTCTCTGTAGCATAGAGTTTCTCTATCTAAATTTAATGGAGTGGTTTTCTGAGTATGCAGAGGGAGATGTTTTACAACCTCAAAACATTTGCAAAGGAAGGTTTGTAAAGGATGTCTCACCTCGTTTGCCCATGCATCAAGTTACTCTCTCTCTAATAATAGTATTGAACTTCTCCTTGGTCTTGCTTTCTGGGTTCTTCTCATTCTCTCTGTCGCCTACATTTATAGGAATAAACTGCAGATTCAGATAATAGGAATAAACTGCAAATCCAGAGATAGAGGAATCAATATAATTAAATTCTAAAATTGTGTAAATTGGATTTGGGATTTATTATCGATTTCTTTAAAATTTCATATTTCGAGTTATTTTTCTGCCATTTTCGACTGCTCTACGGAGATCAAGAATATGCAAGAAATAAAATTGCAACGCATACATTCAGACATATCTGGCAAATAAAATTTTCTTCTCATATTTTAATAGACATCCAAACAGTCTACCAACATAATAAAATAAAACGATAATGTTTCTCAATTGTGGAGGAAAAAATTTGCATGTTTTTTCAATGTGAATATTTTTTTCTTTGACATCCAAACTGGGCCTTATATTTCAACTAGAACTAGGATTTCTATGGATTTCTTGAATTCGAAGACTTTTATTATAAATAAGGGTCTATATAGAGAACTTAGAAGAGAGATTTGAATTATTGTTTAGAAACATTGTTTCTTTTAATTCTTGTGAATTCTGTAGAGCCGTTGAAGTTAAGCTTGTTAGCTTCTTTTTAATTTTGAATCAGTTCATTAGTTTTTTAGAAATCTTTGTGTTTTTTGTTTTGTACGAACGTGCATCTGATTGTTGCAATTACGATATAGCAATGGATAGTAACTATCCATCTTGATGGGCATTCTGTTTTATATGTCCAGTCTTCATAAATATGGTAAAAGAGTATTCTGTAGTATATGCCCAGTCTTCATAAATATGGTAAAAGAAAATTAGTTAAAGGTTAAGAAAATAACTATGCTAGATTAGATTGTAGCAGTCAAGAATCTACATTATGCATGTCCCATACATGTTTCAGTTCCCATGATTCTTGATATATGAAGGCAAGTCACTTATGATTCTGCTGTGAAAGACGGGCACAGTATTTTGAGACACTGAAGGAGGTTTGGACTTGGGCACAGACTAGTCTGACTTGGCTGGGCACGTCTGCTTGAGTCCCCAAAAATAAGAGAAAGAAAAATCAGAAAAAATGCCAAACAATGGGAAAACCTGTGAAAACTGAGGAAATGAAAAAATAGAAAACATTTCTGTGTATGGAGAAAAATTAGAAACTTTTATAGATTCTGAGGTTTTTAAATGGTTTTGGTATGTTTCACTATTTGCCATGCAGTCAATAGTCCAAATTGGAGTACATAGCAGTAGTCACATTTGTGACCATATCTGAATATGAATGACTCAAACTACAGGCAATATGAATGGGAAGGAGGATTTCATCATCCCGATTATGGTTATCTCAACTATAGTTCAGGAATGTCTGTAATTGGATCAGTTCTGTTGGGTTTTTGTGGCATTTAAATGTATGTTAGCTCCTGTATTGCCCCATGTAGGCACTCATACTGTTAATGAGAACACATAAAGGTTTCCCAGTTTGAGTGTGGTGCGGATTGGTCCATGAGGGATTAATGGGCTTTATGGCCGAGAGGGCCTTTGAGGGATGGCATGAGTGCCATTGACTAGCTTGGTTTGCGGTCTAGATAATTAGCTGATTGAGTTAAAAAAAAACCTAGGGGCTTGGGGCTCTTGAGAGGTGTGAGGCCTGATACACCATGTCGATGAGGGTCTGCGTGTTATCCCTTATCAACGTTAGAGTGAGCCCTATGCTTAGCAGCCAGGAGGAACACATAATTCTGCATGAGTGTTTTCGAGAAACTTCATAATAAAAAAATCACACAGGAAAACAATGAAATTTAGGAAACATAAAGGTTGTAAATCAATTATCAGTCAGATGGACCCTCAAAATCTGCAAAATTGAAACCCCCCAGTGTTTTTGTAGTGAGTCTTCAGGGTCTACTTAATTTGAGGCTCTCCAGTACCTTTTTTTACTCCAAATGTGCATTTTGAATTCTCTTAGATTCATGAAATTGGTGAGTTATTTGCAAAACTTGTTTAAACCAATATAGAAGGCTGCAAAACTGCCATATTGATATTTTAGGGGGCATAATACTGCCTGCTGGCTGAAAAATACCAACTATTGTTATTATTTTCTCCAATTAGCAGCCGTTAACAAATTTGTTGGAGTTGCTGAGCCCTAGCTCACTTGGCCTGGATTCAGGGACTTGGGCGAGTCCAATCAGGAACTGTCAGGGTTCCTACAAGGATCTAGGCGTTTCTATACCAGAGCTTGTTTCCTCTGGTTTAGGATCCTTCTAATCCTTGCGAGAGTCAGTGCTAGTCAACATGTTTTTGTCAGTGATTCAAAACGCGGACCGCCCAGCGCCCTGGCAGTCCAGAAGGCTGGGGTGCATCACCCAGGCCTAGGCGGCCAATCTGAGCGGCAGTCTAGGCGGCCGCCCAGCCTAGCGCCTGTGCTCCACCTAGGCGGGCGCCTGCCCAGAGGCGGAATTTTTTTCTTTTTTTGTATTGATTTTTTTAAAAAATATAAAGGGTTAGAATTATGGTTTTAAGTTCATTTGAAACCTAAAACTTATTGGAGCTCAGTTTAGAGAGAGAAAGCCTCCAAAAAACTAGTTTTTGGTGATTTCATTAGGATCAAAGGGTTTCTCAAAGTCGACAAAAATTGATCAAAAATCACCCATTGATATTAAATTTAATTTTTAATGTTTTATAAATCTATTGAGGGGTTTTTTAGAAGATTTTGAGTCCTTAGAGCATCTTTGAGGTGTAAGTTTGAAGATTGAGCAATCAAACTCGAAGTAAGTGTCCTAAATACCTAATTTTTATTTTTTATACTATATATCATTTTTTTATTCAAATGGGCATCCTTTTTGGATTCGACTAGGCCGCCCAGGTTCTGGGCGCCCACCTAGGTGCTGGGCTGCCTGACCCCCCAGGCCACCTAGGACCCGCCTAGCGCTTTTTGAAACATTGGTTTTTGTATACTATTCTAACAAGAAACACATTATAGCATGCTAAAACTGGGATAAGACTTTTTCCATATTCTACTCTCTCTACTTCTCTTTTGGAAGTGTGATAGGTTACATAGATCCTGACTGTTGCAGCCTTGAGATGAATCCCTAATTAATGGATGCTTTTATGGCATCAACAATCAGCAGACAATCAATGTAGTACCTAGAAGATTCTCCCTACCTTGTACCTGGAATTCTTCCTACACATGGCAGTTGAAGGACAATTGGTAGAATCCAATTCTCTCAACATCACGACTGCAATGAATATACGTAAGAGGAGAATTCACTTGTGCTTCTATTTGAGGTGTTATTTATCTGCAAAATATTTTCAATGTCTCCTCCAACCCAAAACTGTATCTGAAGCATCATCTGCTTCTGTCATTGGGTTCCAGTTGTTCATTTTTTTTTTGATAGAAATTAACTTAGCATTAAATGAAAATAAAATACATGAGTTTGTCAATACTGCAAAGACTTCCACTACATGTCCTCAACAGCATCGTGGTCCCTGAGAGGAGGACCTGCAAAGACTTCCACTACATAGACTCACACTGCAGCGGAGAGGGCTTACAGTAAAGTGGGGGCTTATATTTGTGCCCAATTACAAAAGCGGACAAAAGGATAGATTTGAATTTTAGCCCTTTTCTCGCGTTATAACAGGAGTAGAGAATAGAGGTAAACATAAAACAGTTAGGGCTAGTAATGAAGCCCTTTTACACAGATTAAACATCCTGTTAGATAAGTTGTCTAGCCGCTTCTTTAGCGAGTGCGTCTGTCGCTGCGTTTTCGATTCTTCGAGTGTGCCTCCAAGTAACTTCCAATTCCCTGCATAAGTGATCTATCTCGTAAAAAATATGGCCCAAGTACCAAGGTGGGTTTCAGTTGTTCATTAGTAAGCACTTTTGGAGCATGCCCCACAAAAGCCTGATGGTTATGCCCCATAGAGTTCAAACTAAGTTTCGAGGTGCCATAGTTGTTGTTCCTTTAAAGCAGTGGTTTAAAAAACGGATCGGTGTCCCTGAACAAGCACCCCAAAAACCCATCCGGATCGGTGAATCGGTGATCCAGATCGGAAATCGGTCGGATTAAGCTTTAAAAACATCTAAAAAAATTATTAAAATTCATTACAAATGTTGTTTCTTAATAATCCAATAAGAAATCGGGGTACTACATTATTAATTTTCATTTTTTACATCAATATGTGAATATTGAGTTTTTTTTCTCTGTATGAACTTATTTTAACAAAAATACTTGTTGTATTTTTGACAAAAATAAGAAATGAGTTTTTTTGACAAAAATATGAACTTATTTTAACAAAAATAACAAATGAGTTTTTTTGACAAAATTACTTGTATTTTTTTTTATAAGAACTTTATATTTTTTTGACAAATAACTTTTTATTTTTTATTTTTTTGAAACAAACCTTTTTTTTTTTTTGACAAGAAAAAGAACTGATAAGAACCTTTCATTTTTTTATACGAAACTTTTTATTTTTTAGATAAGAAAAAAAAATTGACAAAAAGCGAAATTGATAAAAGCCTTTTATTTTTATTTTTTAGAAAAAGCCTTTAATTTTTTTTATAAGAAAAAACTTTGACAAAAATTTTCATGTTTTTTATACGAAACTTTTTATTTTATTGATAAGAAAAAAATTTGACAAAAAGCGAAATTGATAAAAACCTTTTATTTTTATTTTTTACAAAAAGCCTTTAATTTTTGTGATAAGAAAATAACTTGACAAAAAAAAAGAGAAAAAAAAAACAGTTCCTCAACGAGAGGAATCGAACCCCCCTCCTTCGTCCCATTGAGCGCGCGCAATAACCGGTATAGCACTTGCAACTTAGTGTTTATAAAGCCGTTAACAAAATATATAATATATGAATATTTTAAGGTATTACTTTTTCACATAGTCCCACATCGAAGAGAGAGAAGCAAATTTATATGAATAAATAGTTCTTTGTACTCATCGTTCGTAGCGCATGTGAAGCAATGAGATTATGCGAAGCGTGTGGATCATGAGCACACGTGCATGAAAGAACTTAGAGGCCCGCGAAGCAGGCGGACCCGTGGGCTCCCGGTCTCTAACGAATTTTGCCTCTAAATTCCCCAAATTTTAGAAGAATGCCCTTTGACTGTAGAAGATTGGGTGGGTCCTGATGGGCGGGTCTTGATGTCATGACACGAAGAACCGGGTGATTTACTGTGCAAAATCGCTGGTTCTCTCTAGAACCGGGCGATTCCCAGCTTTACAAAAGAACTGATACGGGATGATCGATTTCCGATTCGAATTGGCCAATTCCGTACCGACTCGGCGATTTTTAAAACACTGCTTTAAAGTGTATGCCTTTCATATCCTTTCTAGCTTGATCACAAAACAAGGTCAAAAAGAGAAAACAGAAATAAGAAAAGAAGAAAGAAAAACCTTCTATGTGTACAGAGTAATAAGCAAATATAGTCTGGTAATAGATGATATGGAATTCCATATCAATTTTAGGTTCAAGTATTTCTCCTTTAAGTTGGTATCCTTTTCTGGATTTTGAATGGACACCTCGTCGGGTTTTTGTTCAAGTCCTTCACTGAAAAGGTTTTGAAGGTGCTTAGCTTTAGCATATCATTGTGCTTTTCATACTGTAAACAGTACTAGAGCATTTGCAGCAAGGTGAGATCTGTGACAATCCTTCAGATCCTTCTGAATTTGGCAACAGTGAACAGTCAAAGAAAGCAAACCACGCCAGCAATGGTGAGGACATCAGAGCTGGTGAGCTGCTCCCAATCCAACATGTGGTCAGCCCCTCCAGTCCCAGCAAGGTTTCCACTGTGAATGTGAGACACCTGACTGTTATTTTTTCCTTTTTGGTTTGTATCCACTTTCCCTTGATTTAGAATGAACGCTTCTTCTCTCTGACCTTTTTCAATGCAGAATATTGCAAGAAACAAGCTATGCCCTTGTGGTTCGAAGAAAAAGTACAAGAACTGTTGTGGAACATCCACAGAGAAATATCGTGTGAAAATTATCAGGTATTTTTCTTAGCATACTTTTCGTGTTTGTATTGCATTGCTCGATGGATGCCATAAGGCAACTTCTTTTTTGGAGCTTGACTGCATCTCCTTGTAGGTAGATGAATTTTGTGAAATTCTACCATTCATGCCTTTGAGCTATGTGCAATAATTTTTTCATTTATATTCTATAAATATGTTAATGCCAACAAAGGCAAAGACAAAATGGGGGTTTAGTGCTATAACTTATGGATTTTTCAGACAGCACATTCTACTGAAACTTTCATGTTACATGTGGTTCAAAGATGAATGATGATGTGGTTCAAAGAACCGAGTGATATTTTTTCTGATGCATAACAGTAACCAGAGAACTATAAAAACTAATGGGAGGAAGGGACGGGCACCCGGTGAAAAGACAGCAACTTGTTCAGATTCACTTTCTGTTGGGCCAAAAGAAGAGGCACATCCAGATCTTGGTGCACTTTGTATCTGATAAAAGCACCATCCAAGCTATAAATAGGAAATCAATTGGAGTTATTCAGACCATTTTTGATGGATCTAGCACAATGCCGCAAATCAAGTCAACACTGCTCAGAATGAGAACTGAGAATCCCCAATCTTCCATCGTAAGAGGAAGTTAACTTTCAGAAGATATCTTTATACATCAGGCACCACAAAAATAAGTCTCTCATGTCCTGTTTTGGGTCTCATTTCTGGCTGTATGAATGATACTTGCCAAGCTTGCAGCACAAGCTAGTGGTTATAATGTTATACATTTCCATCCTGTTTTTGTCGACATTGTCTTGTCATTTTGTTTGTGCATGAACATTAGTTCGCAGGAGGGAGAAATTGTAAATGCTTGTCGGATTGACACCTGAATCAGAGAGAGAATGAAAAAGGGGAGTCCTATCATTCGAATTGAAACATTATATTAGATCTCATTTTGTGCCCTTTCCAATAATGGGGGTGTTCTGGCCATTCATCTTGTGTGATAATGAAGTGCTTCTCCATTTTATACGCGTGGAATAAAACATCTAAGAAAAATGTTTTGATAGGGCTGCAGCCCTATCAAAACAACTAAAAGTTTACCCTAAAATTCACCGAAAATTACAGTTTTGGCATTGGTAAACCTTCAAATCGATCGTCTTGGCTTTTGACTGTTATGGTCGTAAAAAAAAAAAAGATTTTGAGCCTAAAAATAGGGCATTATCTAGACCTTCAATTTCGTTCTAAAAATAAGTGTTCATTTATCCACAAGATTTGTATTATATTTGAACTTCAAATTTTATAATCGATGTTGGAAATTGATTTTAGAGTCAGATATTTACAATGTGATTTCCAGATGAGGATCCCAAGTGAGGCCTTATTAGACTAGGCTTTATAGAAACTGCTTCCTTAAGGAGCATCACCCATTTCCTTTAGGTGAAGATGGTTCCGCCAGGAAATGGCAAAAACGCCCCTGTTTATTTTTTTTTTGTTTTGTTAATCGTACTATCATTGGTTCGGAGAAGGGCCCTACCATGGTTGGTGAGCCTACTCTTTTCCAAATTGCCAACATGAAGCAAAAAACCTATTCTCGTTGTCTTTTCCCAATCACTATACACGTGTCCCGTTTTTCCTTTGAAACCGACAGCATTCTGCTATAACCAACTTCTGTTGCCATGAAACTACTAAATAGGTTGGCATTCTGCTATAACCAACTTCTGTTGCCATGGAACTACTAAGTAGGTTAGCATTTTGCTATAACCAACTTCTGTTGCCATGGAACTACTAAATAGGTTAAAGATAAGAGTATGGAACTACTAAATAGGTTGGAGATAGAGTTGAGAAGATGGTGGGTACCATATGCATATCAAGTAGATTTGAAGATAGAGTTGAGAAGATGGTGGGTACCATATGCATGTGAAGTACATAAATTTCTTGAGTTTCCCACTTGGGTGCCTTGGAAGTTGAAGATCTACTCCTGTTGGTCAATTATCTTTATTTGTGTGGCTGCTTCAATTTTAACTCTTGCTCACAAATTATCTTTGAGGTTAAATGAAGCCGAAATCTAGTTCCTTCCCATTTTAATTTTTTTGACATGGGGTTTTGTTAATGATTTTCTTGCAACCATTGTTTTTGTCTGTTGAAGATTATCGTATCACTGATGTGTCCGCATAGATGGATTTCCAATCAATCAAACGTTTTGGGTCGTTTTAATTAACCCCAAAAAAAAAAAATTGTTTTGAGTCCTTTTCGAAATTTAGTGGTTGGATTCGACCTAGTGTTATTTATGGTTTCCAAGAAACAGGAACTTTTTGGGACAACTTTATAATGGATACTTCCTTTTTGACCTTGTGGTTATGGCATAGGAAGCTAATGCCCTTCCAAACTCCAAATAAGATTTTATTTGCATTGAATGAAGGTTTAAGAGAACACTCCTATGAGAGAGGCCGGAATGGGGAGAGAGAGAGAACTGAACTTCGACAAACTTTTTCCATTGTCATGGCTCTGCTTATTCCCTGCGGCTCTTCTTTTCTTCCTCTCTTTAACCTTTGCTCCTCTCTCTCCCTGACCTTTCTAATGCTTCCAAGCCATGGGGAGGAATGGGATGAAATCAGAGGGTATTGGATGTTCTTCCTCTAGCCGTGAATCATGTGATGCTTCTCATCGGAAGGTCAGCGGTTTGAATGGTTCGAGGAATTCTAGATCCAGTCATAGTTCCAGAGCTCATCTGGGTCCTTAGGACAAGGCTTTCGGGAAGCAAGTTTCTAGTAACTCTAAAGGTTTTGTGCCTTCTTGGAATTGGAAGGAATTCTGTTTCGGGCCTGAACCGGTGGCTGAGGCTTTCCCTTCGACTCCGGTGTGTCGTTCCCCTACTGGCATTGTTGTTGTTGAAGTTCCGTCCAAAGCTACGGGCAGTTGAACCTCTCAGTTACAAAGAGCTATGGTTTGCTCTTTTAGTCCTCTGATTGAGGACCTCAATATGCATCATGACTAGGCCTTTAGAACTTGCGCCAGAGCGGTTTTCAACGTAGTTGCATCTCAGTATGGTAAACTTTTGGATATTAAGTGGTTTACCACTGCTGGTCTGGGCCTTGGTACCTTACGTATGAAAATTCAGCCTATTGTGGGTAGAAGTTTACCTATTGAGACCGACTGAGATGTTGTTGGAGGCGGGAGAGGATTTTTTTGGCTTATCTATCTAGGTTGAATCTAATCAGCCTCCGGTCCCTCGCATGGTTCAACTTCATCGGAATCCTCTATTCCTTGGGTGGTTTCTGGTCATTTTCAAGCTAACGGTAACAATAGCCACCATTGGACGGTAGTTTCCAAAAAGAGGAGGGCGCAGTCTCCCAGGCATCCGCCTCCTCAAAAGAGGTTTTCCCGACATGAATGGAGAAAGAAGATGATTGGCCATGTGAGTGCTAAGCTTGGCGGGATGCTTCCTAAGCATTTATTGCCAGGCTCCAATTCAAATTCAAATTGCAATAGTAGGCCGTTGGATCAGGTGGACCACTACGGTCTGCGCCTGGAACTTCATTTTCCCTTAACTGTATTAATGTATTGGGAGAATCATTGAAAAGGAACTATGGATGTTCCTTGAAAGGGATCAACATCCAGGTTGTCTCTTCGGCTCCAACTATAGCACCATCTACAAGGAGCCCTTTTGGTAAATCTCATCGGACGGACAACGTGTCTCCTCACAATTCTCATGATATCACGCAAAGGGTAGGTGTTCTTGGTTGTTGTGCCAGCGTGTCTTCTCTTGATGTGACGGAGGGGCCAGATCATGCATTTTCGGCTGCTTGAAAGATCGAGCTTGACTTGGGTGAATGGTCGGATGTGGACCTTGGGAGTCTTCGAGAGCCATTTGTCGATGATCTATTGATTCGTGCTAAGGTTAATGATGGAAAGGATTTTTTGAAGTGGCGCTTGATATCCCTATCCCTTTGGTTCCAACTGTTGATCTCCGAATGGTACCCCTTTCAGCACAATATTTCATTCCCTGGGCCCTCAGATGGGTTCCAGTCTTCTTTTCTTGGGTCTCCTCTCTTCCAGCCCTCTCCATCTTCTTTTCTTTAGAGTAAACAGTCTCAGTTCTTCAATGAGTCTCAGTTCTTCAATTGCTCCTTTGGTTACTATTATGGATGTTGAGGTTGAAAGGGATGTAGTTTTATCTAATCCAGTGGATATTCCAGAGAATGTTGTAAGGATGTCTCTTTCGACTTGGGAATATAGTCAGGTGTGGGGTCGGTTTACTTTCTCCATCCCTTCTATGGTGGCAACTTCTGAGCAGCGCCAAAATGGTTTGATGATAGCAGCTATTCCTAATATTCCCAAGGCTCCTCGAGTTTTGGTCACTGAGTCTTCGGATTCTTATGAAGAGGATCTTCCCCCGGATGCAAGCACTTGGTCACTCAAAGCTTATAAGAGGGGGCTGGTCCGTGATCGGGCAGCTAAACTCCTTGAAGGAATGAAGGCCAAATTTAAAGGTGAAATCCCCCTAGTGGAGAAAGGAATTTCTCGAATGACATCTTGGCTCCTTAGAACCTTAGGCTTAGAAGACGTTGTTCAAGACTTCAGAAGGAGGCTGTTGAGCTTGCAGAAGGTCTCTCTTTCAATCCCCATGCTTCTGGTGCTATATGCACCACTAAGAGGGGTAGGGGTTTTCGGTCTCCATGTTAGTGTTGTCATGGAATGTGTGTGGCTTGGGTGGGGCACAGAGGAGACAATTGCGCAGATTGATATTTAGTTGCAGACCTAACATGCTTGTTTTGCAGGAAACCAAGCTCACAACTATGGATGTCACTTTTTTAAGATCTTTTCGGGGCTCTAGCCCAGTAGACTTTGCTTTCTCTCCCTCTAATGGCCTCTCCAAAGGTCTTCGCTATATTTGGAACCCCTCTATAACTTCGGGGTATATTTTGGACCTTTGATTTCATTATATTTTTGTGGCCCTGATTGCTTTCTATAGTGCTTGACTAATGTTTATGGTGTGAATGCTCCGGGGGAGAAATATCAATTCGTAAATTTCCTTTCCAGTACTCCGACCAGGTCTGGGATTTCTTGGTGTGGTGTTGGGGATTTCAACATGGTTCAGGGACTGCACAAAGTGCTTTCTCAGTCTGTGCTCTCCCCAGCCATGTTCATGTTTGATGAGTATATAACTAGCCATAGTTTCCTTGACTATGATATTTTGGGTACAACCTTTACATGGTTCGACAACTCGACCAATGACCCGAAAATGTCCAAGTTGGACCATTTTCTGGTTCCTGATGTGTGGGCCGAGAAGTTCCCTAAAGCAGTGGTTAACGCTTTGCCTTTGATCACACTCCTATTTTACTTGTTTCCTGTAGGGTGGCTTCTAAGTCCCCCACCTTTTTGTTTTGAAATGATTTGGTTGGAGGATAACTCGTTGGCTAAAGTTGTGAATTCATCTTAGGCCACTTTCATGCCCCATCAATGGCGGGGCTTTCTTCTATCCAGTAAATTGAAACTACTGAAAAATAATATGAAGTTTTGGGGCATAACTAAATTCTGCAACCTGGTTGGGAATATTGGCAGGTTGGAACGAGAGATTTCTGATCTTAATTCTCTTTAGTAGTTGATGGGTGGCATCTCCCAGGACCAAGTGACGGCTAGAAGTGCTAAGAAAGTGGAGCTCGATAACTTTCTTCGGCTTCAAGAAATTTTCTGGTTCCAAAGGTCTAGATCTAAGTGGGTTAAAGAAAATGATAACAATACTAAGTACTTTCATGCGCTTGGTAACTCTCATTCATAATACTGATATGGATAATCCTTTGGAGGTTAGTAATGTTATAGTGCATTACTTTAAAGCGGCTTTTTCTTTGGAGTCTAGATTGTCTTTAGACTTCGGAGATGTGTCTTTCAAGACTTTATCTCAAGATTCGTCCTTGAGCCTGGATTCTCCTTTTACCCTTGAAGTGTTGGAAATCTGGCATATCAAGGACTAAATTCCAGTAGTCTCTCATTCAGTGGGAGCGATTGAGAGATTGAAATATTGACGTCTTGCCAAATGGAGCCTAGATTCTTTTACCCCGAGTGCGCATGAGGCATCGAGAGTTCTTGTGTTGAGAAAGCAATTTCTCGAGGATTTATGAGGGTCACCGCCTAGTCAGGATTTTATAGGTTAGCCTCATGTTTAGCTGCAATCGGTCAGGGCTTGAAGAATCCAAACGAGAAAAATAGAACCCAAGTACTTATTGAGTATTCGCTCTATATGGAATCTTCAAGACTTATGGGACATACGTGTATATCCTGACATGAGACCATTAGATAGCATGTATATTTTCATTTCGTACAGGAAACCACTCTTCCAAATTTTTTATCCGAGTTCGGAAGAGCCAGTGCATATGTGCTTTGAGAGGACCCCTATAATTGAGTTAGATCATGTCTCACAGGGTTACACCTGTAATCCATTGAGAGCCGAATGATCGAAAGTTTTGGCTCAGTGACTTTGATATAGCCAATTATGTAACTTTGCTTTAGACTGTGGAACATAGGTCTATTGGGTCAATCTGAAACTCGGTAGAACATCATTCGGGACTAGCCTAATGGAGTACTTCGATACCTATAGTTATTAGCCTGAGATCTCACTATACCTTTTATCCACTTTTATAATGATGAGAAAAACCTAATAATTGCTCAAAAATACTTTAAATATTTATTGTGAATTTTAGATAATTTTTTGAAATTTTATTTGCTAAAAAAATGAGAGTTTTCAAATTGTTTAACTCAATTTCTACTTTAGTCCTGACCTGGTAGTGCCATGTAGCATCTGAGTGGTCATAGGGTTACCACGTGGCACCCCATGCCTCACTCTAGGATCACCGCCCAGCTGGGCACTGATCCCTAAGCGGGGGACTAGATTGATATTTGGTTGCTTGTTTTATAAGGGGTTGTGTTATGGTGTCGTGTTATATATCGTTATATAATGTTATATAATGTTATAAATTAAGGCCCCCTTTCTATCACATATCTTAATTAATTCACACATGGGTCATGCATCGCATGTGTGAAGTTTAATTTATTTATTTATTTGATATTAAAGAGAAAATGCATTTTCAAATTTGAGTTGAAAAATATCTTCACACACATGTGTGAAGGGGACATTATCTTTAAATTGATTGGTTTGAAATTTAAGATCTACAAAGTGATTGGCTTTGATAAAGTAGAATATCTCCACATGAGTAAGTTTTTCCAATTACTTCTTTGCCCTTTAGCCTTTGAGGTTATCTACTCTAATATATTATCAAAAAAAAACTAATGGTATTTTTGTAAGGCTATATTAGATACAAATGGAAAAAAAACATGGGCCAAGGACAAAATGGTAAAGTGGCATAACTTAGGGTTAGGGTGAGTGATAATGGTGTGAAATCTCATCCCTTCATCCTAGAGATTGAATGATGATGGGTGACTAGGTACATTGGCCTCTTATATGCCTTTGGATTAGTGCCCATGTTATAAAAGCACATCATGAGATCTCAAACCCTAAGTATCTCAACTCTTAAACCATTTTGAAAAATTGTCGCTCCCCTCCTTCTTCTAAGGTTTTGTGAGAGAAAATTGAAGAGAAAAACCCTTTAGAGTTCCTCTAATGGTGATCTTGATGGTGGTCCTCTTTTCTTATGCTTAAGTCCATAGTGTGCATTTATCAAGGTAAACTCCATTGAATTTTCTTTTCTCATAAGATCATATTCTTGACATCTATAGTTGTCGGAGTTTTAAATTTAGAAAATTTTCATTGATCTTAAAATCTCCATTTGATCATCTTTTTCATCATGCTTATTCATAGTGTGGCCTTTCATGAGTTATAACCTATATACATGAGAATCCATAATCATGCATAGTATCATTTCATTACTTTGCTTTAAATCCATCAAATAATTTAGTCTTAGAGCGTCAATCAATTTCTATAACTTTTTTATCACGTTCTTATTTATGGGGGTTCATAATCTTTCCATACAATACTGTTTTGGTAGTTCGAGGGACCACCGTGTGTAGTTTGGATATAACTCTCTTGTTCTTTATCCGATTCGATTCAAACCTTTTACATTCTGTTTTAGATGATAATGCCAGTGTGTTGAGATCTTAAGAAGTGATTTTAAAGTGTGTAATTGCTTCCCATTTGGATTAGACACTCTTGACTTTTGTACAATCCGAAGGGACAAAGTTAAGTTCTTATAGGGTCCGATTGCGTAGCCCCGGCACAAGGGGTTCGAAACATGGCTTCCCTATTTTAATTTAGCATTCTAATTCTCAATTTAGATGATTTTATTCCTTGAAAATTTTTTTATATTAGTTGCATGATGTATTTAAGCTTTGAGACATAGTTTATGTAATTATGAAAGTGTAATTCATAAGCTAGTCTTTTTTTATATGTAATTGCCCTATAAGGAGTTGGTATTTGAGTTTATTTACAGTAATTATACAATGCTAGAAATGGTTGGAATTTTTATTTAAAGGATTGTAACTTATTCACTTAGCTTAGTTTTAGCAAGTGGCTTATTGAAGGTGTCAATTTTGCCTTGTTTTTTGGCTTGAAAATTTGCTCTAGTCTTTGTATCCACTATCATGAAGAAGTCAAAAAATCAGTCTTTTATTTGCCAAGGTACAAGGCCCCTGGTCTTGATGATTTTCCCTTGGCTTTCTTCCAAGATTTTTGGGAGGTTTTACAGGGCGACATTTTGCGCTGTTTCTATCAGTTTCATAATGACGGTATTGTTTACCTTGCTATTAATTCTACTTTCATTTCTCTGATCCCCAAAAGGACTTTTATTACCTCTCTTCAAGTTATTAGGCTTATCAGTCTTTTGTCAAACCTCTATAAAATTTTGGCCAAGGTATTGGCTAATCGTCTTCGTTTAGTCATCAACAAAGTGATGGAGGGCTCTCAAACAACTGTCATTAAATATCGTTATATTACGGATGGTGTCTTGCTTGCTCAAGCGACCATTCACACTACGGATATGCATGGCCTCAAAAGTCTCGTCCTGTGTTCAAAATTGACTTTCAAAAAACTTATCACCGTGTGAAGTGGGATTTTCTTGAAAAAATTATGATTCTTATAGGCTTCGTCGGGTCAAAATGAAGAACCCGAATTTTGGGCTACCTATCCTCTACCCATTTTTCTATTTTGATTAATGAGAAAGCTATTGGTTATTTTCGTGCTTCTAAAGGTCTAAGGAAAGATGACCCCTTATCCCCCTTCTTTTTTACTATTGTTACTGAGGCCTTTAGCAAGATGCTCCAAGGCTTGGTGGACTCCAATCAAATTAGAGGCTTGCCGGCTTAGCCTAATGGTTTGCTCATTAGTCACTTTCAATATGTTGATGATACCTTGATCCTCCTAGACGAGAATTGTTCATTAAGCTTTATGAATTGATATCGAGAGCTCGAGTTACTCTCGGTAAATCCAAACTCCACTACCGAAGTTCATAATTGGGCATCCTTGCTCGATTGCGATGTGGACGTGTTTCCTATGAAGAATCTAGGGCTGCCACTCCCGAATGGTAGTTCTCTTAGGTCTTTATGGGACCCCCTTATTTAGAGGGCTCAAGTCAAACTGGATGGATGGAAAGCTTGTTATTTATCCTTCGTTGGCAGAATGACTCTCATTAATGCAACTTTGTCTAACATATCTATCTATTATCTTTCCCTCTTTCAGGCTCCTGCAGCAGTTATTGCAACTTTGGAATGACTCACAATCAAAGAATAAATTCCATCTGGTCAAGTGGTACTCAGTGTGCCAGCCTAAAAATGTAGGGGGTTTGGTCATTTGTCGCATTAGGCTGTAAACGAAAGTGGTGGTGGATTGTCTACATTCATTGTGATCAGCTATGAGCTAAAGTGATTATTGGTAAATATGGACAAGATCCGGTTTGTCCTTTTGCAAGGAGATGTCCGAGATCGATTAAACTTTTAGTGGTGTGGCGAGCAATTCAGGGTGTGAGACCCCTTTTTCTGGCTTATTCCAGAAGGCTTGTTTGTGATGGTCGTTTGACAAGATTCTGGCAGGCAAAATGGTTGGGGGAGTTCTTCCTCAAGCTTCTTTACCCGAATCTATATCATAAGGCAAACAAGACGAGCCATGGTGGCTAATCTCATTTCTTTTGACAACGGTAGTCCGGCTTAGGATATCACTCTATCCACTAGAAGGGTGGATAGGACGGTGGATATACAGTTTGGGGCATTGCTGGAAAGTCTATGCTCCTTTTATTTCTATCCTTGAAAACAATATAGATTGATTTGGTGCTTGGAATCGCAACGTTGTTTTTCCACCAGATCCCTTTATAATGAGATTTGGAGGGATAGATATTTTGTAAACAAAAAGCATCTTCCTAAATTATGGAGGTGCAAGGCTCCTTCTCGTATCAAATCTTTCCTCTAGCTCTTGGCTTACAGAAGACTACTCACTATTGATCAACTCAGAAGAAAGGGGGTGATTATTACTAACGTATGCCTTTTATGCAAAGAGGATGAGGAGAATATTGACCATATTTTCCTCAAGTGCAAGTACGCTGCTGAGTTATGGGGTTGGCTCTTTAAATTGACAAATTGGAATGGGTTGTGGTCTCAGGACATCCACACTTTGCTTCATCAGCTTTAGAACCCTCCTTTTGCTTCCATTGGACTGAATTTGTGGAGCATCTTAGTTCCTGCTTTCCTTTGGAGTATCTGGAAAGAGCGTAACTTGAGAACCTTTGAAGGTAAATTGAGAGATGTCCCTTCTTTGCAGTCTATGATTCAGCGCACCATTGTCTCTTGGGCATATGTCTCACTCCCTCTTTCAGTTGTGTCAAGCCTTTCATTCCTTTTGAATTTTAAAGATATTATTATGCTCAAGAATCATAGCCTTACTATTCGCCGATTTTGGACTAAGCCTCCGGAAGGCTGGTTTAAACTTAACTTTGATGGCAGTGTTAGAGGTGCTCGGTCTGGCTTTGGGGGTCTTTTGCATGATCAATAAGGAAATGTTATCTGGTCATATTCAATGTGGAAATGTTATCTCGTCCCGTGGGATGAAATTCTATGGGCACTCAGAGGTCGTGAAACTTCTTTCATTCATGTTCATTGAGGTGCTAATTATGATGCAGATTCTTTAGCCAAACTGACGACTGCCCCTTAGATTGTCTTTATGACCTATTGTTTATTCTTCTTTTGCCCTTATGTTCCCTTGTTCCCCCTTCCCCCTTATTTTTCTTCTTTTTTGGAGAACGTGGGAATGTGGTCCTTTGTGGACCATGATAGGCAAATGCTATTTGGTAATATTCAGACTTGGCGACGTGCTAAATCAGTCAAGTTAAACAACCCATATTACCTAGGAATGGAACAAAACAATGATGGTTTATGAGTTATCCATTGATGAGGTCGGAGTTGCCCAAGAGCGTAAGCCAAGGGACTGTGTGATCATTATGTAAAGGCTGACCTTTACAGATGATGGCCAAAGCATCATCAGTGAACCATCACATGGCATGTGTATATAATAGTCGTATCATAAAAGCAAACTACCATTGAGGAGTAAGCGTGTACATGTGCAAGAGATTACCTCTATGTAACTGAGCTATGGATACATCCAATCTAAGTGACCATGGGTTCATATCTAGGGGAGAACATATAATCTATAGACTGGGATTGTGTCTCCTTATCGATTGGCTGACTTTGGTAGCTAAATCATGAACCCCTGTAATGGTCTGGGGCCATGGGAACTGTTTGGCCAGTTTGAGAAAGCAAGTATGGATTATAGTCCACAGTAGAAGATGATGTGCTTCAACGATATTATAATATCTAGACCTTTGACAAATCTGATTCCCATCAAAACCATTTGGATTTAATTATTTTGATGATTAATTATTTTTAGATTGGTTATTTGAATTTTTTTGAGTCTCTAGATATTTCAATTTTTTACAAAAGAGATTTATCAATTGAGAATATTCAATTATCAGTATTTAAATATTCAAAGAGAAATAAAGCATATTTTCCATATTCTAAAACTCATCTCTTATATTTTTATAAATCAAATATGATATGGAGGGCCCATGGGGGCTCACCATCGATCCTTATGGGATGTGTGTGTGGTGCCCACTTGGAGCCTCTAAATGATCATGCCACCCCTATCGGATATATTCTTTAGTGATCATATCTTGTTGACCAAGATAATTAAATAATATAAGTATTATGGAATCTATAAATATATAAGAAGATTGGATATCTAAAAAGGGTATATATAATTGTTTATACTCAAAATTGCGGGTAGGGGACTTCTCCCCGGCCTTGATTTCAGGTGCAAATAAATCGTTGAGTTTGTAGAGTATGGATCCCTTCAAATTATCCTCCGAGGGAGAATCAAATCTTAAGACCTTATTCTTTTCGAATCGCCGATAAAGTCAGCTTCCTTACTATCTTAACCTTAGAGCTCAACCAAGAAAGTTTTCGAAAGGGGTTTAAGTAAAAAGAGGGTTTTAAGAAAATTGATTTAGAAAGAGAATAAATAAAGAGAACAAAAGATAAACAACTAAACTAGGGAGATAAAATGCAAGAAAAATAAGAAAGTAAAAAGCATGGAGATAAATGAAGAAGGCTATTACATGCATAGCATAGAGAGAGAGAGAGAGAGAGGTCCTCGTTGATGAGGATTGTAGAGATGCAAGAATGATTAAGAAGAGGTCCTCCTTGATGAGGCAAAGAGATATTAGCACAAGATGAGAATAAAAATAATAACAGAGTATGGATTGGGTAGGAAGAAGGTAATAGATACTAAACTATTGAGCAAAATATAAGGGAAAAGGTGAAGTAAACATAAGAGAGAGTAGAGAGATGAGGGAGATGAAAGAGATGAGATTTGAACTATGAGGTGAGGGAAAGAAAGAAAAAGAAAACCAAAAGATCCCTAACTAAAATGGAAATAACATAATGAAGAGAAGAGAATGAACATTAATAGAAAGAGATGAGAGAAAGAGAAGGGACATAAACATAAAGAAATAAGGCCTAGCTTAAAAGATATGGGAAAATAAGAAAAGAAGAATCGGTAGCATTATCTGAAGAGCATAACAAATAAGGAAAATCAAATACTAAATAGAATAAATGAGAAAGGGAGAGAGATCCATATCACCAATAGGTAAGAGGGGAGAGAGACAAATACAAAGAAACAAACACAACAAAAAGAAAAAAAATAACCATTTGGCAAAAGAGATGAGGGATTGGATAGGATGAGAAGATCTACACTGCCAAATAAAGGGAATAAAAAAGAGGAACAAATGTAACCAATCAAAATAAATAAATACAGCAAACAAAAGGAAATGTAATCATCCATAAAAAGGATAGGAGGAGCAAAAGAATATTAAACATACTTTATAATATAAGCAAAAGGAAAAAGAGAAATGAACGTAACTAACTAAGAGAAGTAAATGAGGTTGGGGGAAAAGAACTACATCATAAAATGACAAAAGGGGAACGAGAAAGAGACGTAGCAAACCTATTGAGAAATTAGTAATACCAAGAAAATGAGGATAACTGAGATAGGGGTGAGAGAATAAGATCTACACTACTAAATAAAGAAAACATAGGAGAGAAATAAATAAAAGAATCCACAATAAATACATGCAAACCACTAAAGGGAAAATGATCATGCAATTAGAAAGAAAGGAAAGAGATGATTAAATATAATTAATTATGCATATTTTAATAATATTTAAATATAATTAATCATATTTAAATATGATTAAATATAATTAATTATGAGAAAACAAGGGAATCTAGGGAGGATCATAAAAAGGGAAAAATATGGAAAAGGATACATAAAAGTAGCTAGGATAGAAATAAATGCAAGAATCAAAACAAGAAGAAAAAAGACGTTAAATCACGCAATAAAGAAAGGGAAGAAGAAAGTCATAACTATGAAAATAAATGCTAAAAAAATCAATGAAAAAAAAAGATAATAACATTTAGGAGGCCCCTAGCCCCGGCGCCTAGAGACGTGTGACGACCTAAAATTTGTAGAACTAAAACATAATATTAATAGTGTTGATAGAAATAAACACAAAATAAAAAATAAAATAAAATAAAATACTTACAATAAATAAATATTCAGAACGATAGTTCATTATGCATTATAGGGACTATTATTTTCACTTATACGATTTTAGTAACTTTTTTCCTTAGTTTGTGCCTGACCATTTTGTTAGTATGGACCCTTGGTCCACCAACTTTTTGTTAGAATTTTTGTGTAAAGGTGGGTGGCGTCACCACCTTCCGTGGCAGCCCACTTACATCATGTTAAAACACTTGAGGGTTCAGCTTTATTTAGGTGGACCTTACGTCCACCATCTTGAACTTCATATCTTACATACTTTGCTTTTAACGTGGCAACTTTATATCCCTCTCATCTCGGTTTTCAAACACCTTGCAAGTGTTTCTTTTTTTATTTGAAACTTCTCTCTCTCTCATACCTTGAGTTGTGTTTTCTCTTTTTAAGCCATAGGTAAGCTACGAGCCTTATGAACGAACAACACTCTCTCTGTCTCTCTCTCTCTCAGTCTCCTTTCGCCAGGCTTTTTGTAAGTTTTTTTTTTTACTAATTCATATCACTTAATGTCAATGGTCGAGGAATGGCTGCTTCTCTACTATCTAGGTTAATCCACAATGTTTGCACATTGAGGCCTTTACTTTTATCTCCTCTCTGTCACGCCCCATTTCTTGAGTCCTCTTGTTACTTCTACTCTGGCTGCAAAGTTAAGAGTAAGCGATCTCATTGTCTCGAAGAATAATCCTTTTAGTAAAACTTGTGATATTGTATCTATTGTTAAAAATTTTAAATGCTGTAAATTCTTAGAAATAAATTTATTTTTCTTGCCTATTTTCAGAATTTTAAATACTGTTAAATTGTTAGAAATAAGTGTGATATTTCCGCTTTTGGTAAAATTATGAGATTTCCTTCTACAGTTTTTGAATATTTAGATATTGTAAAATTCATATGCAAATGTCTGCCTCATTATTTGAAAAATTGATATTTTTGCACTTGATTGTAGTATTGCCTATGAAATGATTGTTTACAAATTGACAATTCCATAAATTGTGATAATTTCGTATTTAATTTTGGATTCTCATAAAAGTTCGTCTATTGATACTAGACTGTTATCATGTTAGATTTCAAGAATGTTCTTCATAGTTGTTGCCTTTCAGAAATTATTGCATAAAAAGTTTAAATGGCTACTTAGAGATATTTCAATGGAAGTGATTGTTATTAAATTGCTTCAAGTGAATTCATGTTAATGTTTTCAATAATACTTCGTATATAAGATATTGTTACTTTCTGATATTTAAACAGTTTCAAAGATAATTTGAGTATAAGTGGACCTGCAGTGATCGTTATAACCTATGCGGTTATGTCGGTAGGGACTATTTGGACTCATCCGGGACGCCGGTGAGGTATAATCGGACCTACAGGGATTGTTAGGACGTATCCGGTTACGCCGGTAGGGACTATTTGGACTCATCCGGGACGTCGGTGAGGTATGTTTGGACCTGCAAAGATTGTTTAGACTAATCTGGTAGGGGCTATTTAGACTCATCTGGTACGCCGATGAGGTACGTTTGGACCTGCAGGGGTTGTTTAGACCCATCAGGACGCTAATGGGGTATATAGGTGACTTACTTAGGACGTTAGTAGGATATTTTGTGAAATCCTTTGAATTATGCATCTCTGTTAAAATGTTTATATGCATTTCCTTCATTTGGATTATGTTTAACTGTGGATTTGTAAAAAGTGAAATTGTTATTCATAAATGCTTTTGCTCGAAATTCTTCCTCAGATTGCTTTTTTAACATACATTCTCCAGAAAATATTTATATCTTCCAACCATGATTATTTTTAAGACCATGATGATCACTTACTGAGTAGCCAAACTCACCAAACTATGGTAAATATTTTTCAGGGTAATTGCAGTCTCATAGTTAAATGCACATCAGGATCAGCTTGTGAAGAAGATACAATCATGTCATAACTAAATTCTCCTTTGTAACTTTTGTTTTACTTCACCACTGTAAGTTTTTGTTCTATCCACAGATGTATAGCTAGACTTCATGTGAATACCAGTTGTGAGCAAACTTTGTACAATTTTAATTAATGAAAAATTTTGTTTTGTTACAAGATATATTAATAGGAATTTGAATTTTTTTTAGTATAAGAATAGTCTGTCGCACCTCGAGAATGTTAGAAATCTTGGGGTGAGACAATTATGGTATCAGAGCAATAGGTTTAAGATTCTTAGGAAATTTGAAAAGAATGTGCTTTAAGTCATATTTGTTGTTTGTACAGACCGGTACGAGATCAAGATCCAGAATGGCTGAAGCTAATATGGAAGGAATTCATAATGCCTTGGAAAATATGGTTGCCCTAATGCAACATTAGATGGAGAACAACAATCCACCCAGGCAGTCAGCTTCGGGAAATGGTGGGTGTAATATCGAACAATTTAATAAATTGAACCCACCTTCTTTTAAGGGTGTTGTAAACCCACTAGAAGTCGAGGGATGGATTATGCAATTGGAGAAAATATTCGAGGTAATGGAATGTTCTGATGATAAGAAGGTGGTCTTGGCAGTTTTTATGTTAGAAGGTGAAGCACAACATTGGTGGCGAATGGCAAAAAGGAGTATTAATCCAAGAAAATAAACCTTTGACTTGGGAGGTATTTCTAGAGACATTTAATGAAAAGTACTTCCCAGATTTTATTCGAGACCAAAAGAAAATGGAATTTCTGGAATTAGTTCAAGGAAACAAGACAGTAGCACAGTACGAGGCCAAGTATACTGATTTGGCCAGGTTCGCTCCACATATGGTTAGCAACGAATCAAGAAAGGTAAAAAAATTTGAAAGGGGCCTCAGACTAGCCATCAGAAGCAGAATATCAGTCTAAAAAATAAGGACTCATGCCGAAATAGTGGACAGAGCCCAAATTGTTGAAAAATACTGAGAAGATTACCAAAAGAGGAATAGCCAGAGAAATCAGTATAGGCCCACACCACCTAATCAACAACACTCTGAAGGAGCGAACAAAAGGCCAAGGCCGGTGCCATTTCAAAGCCCACTAGAGCCTTGTAAAAGATGTGGGAAGAGACATGGGATGAAACCCTGTTATTGGGAAATCGGAGCTTTTTTCTAATGTGGGAAGTTGAGGCACAAGATCAAAGATTGTCCTGCCTTGAAAATGCAGCAACATTCGAGGCCTGAAGAGGCAGGCCAGAAACCTCAGACAAAGGGTAGAGTATTTGCAATTACCCAGCAAGATGCTGAGGCCTCAAAATCAGTGATCCAATGTACTCTTATTATCTTTCAAAAAGCAGCTCATGTTTTGATTGATCCTGGATCTACTCATTCATTTGTGTCACCACACTTTGCATGCCACTTAAAGGTAGAACCAGAACAATTGGAATACATTCTAGAGGTAGCCACACCTATGGGAAATTCAATTAATACCAATCTAGTATACAAGTCTTGTGTGATAAGCATAGAAGAAAAGGAAATGTTAGTGGATTTAATACTCCTAGAAATTCAAGATTTTGATGTGATCTTAGGCATGAATTGGCTCTCGGCATATCACACAAGTATTGATTGTTACAAGAAAATGGTTATTTTTTGTATTCCGAATCAACCAGTATTTTACCTCAAAGGTATCAAGGAAGCCTCTCCACCATTTTTAATCTTCTCAATTCGGGCTAATCGCCTCCTTCGAAAAGGATGTCAAGGCTTTCTTGCTTATGTTAAAATAGATATAAAGGAAAAGTAAACTTGGACACCATTCTTATCGTCCGAGAATTTCCTAACGTATTTCGTAAGGAATTGCCAGGGTTACCACTCGATAGGGAAATTGAATTCTCTATTGAGTTACTTCCAAAGACAGCCCCAATTTCTAAAGCCCCTTACTGAATGGCACTTGTGGAACTTAAGGAACTTAAACAGCAATTGAAAGAATTATTAGATAAACGTTTTATCAGACCCAGTGTGTCACCTTGGGGTGCTCCGATATTGTTTGTTAAAAAGAAAGATATGACCATGAGGTTGTGTATTGATTATAGACAGCTAAACCAAATGACAGTGAAAAATAAATATCCACTACCTAGAATTGATGATTTATTCGATCAATTACAAGAGTCACAAGTATTTTAAAAAATTGATCTTAGATCTGGATACCATTAGCTCAAGATTAAAGTGACAATGTTCCCAAGACAGCTTTCAGAACAAGGTATGGCCATTATGAATTTTTAGTCATGCCTTTTGGATTAACCAATGCACCGGCTGCATTTATGGATGATGAATCGAATCTTTAAGCCTTTTATGGACAGTTTATTGTGGTATTCATCGACGATATTCTAATTTATTCCAAGGATTGGGAGGAACATGAACAACATGTAAGATTGGTGATGCAAATACTAAGAAAAAAGAAGTTGTATGCCAAACTAAGTAAATGTGAATTTTAGCTTAAACAAGTGAAATTTTTAGGACATGATATATCAAAGGAAGGGTTATCAGTTGATCCTTCAAAGGTTGAAACCGTGGTTAATTGGAAACAACCAAGTAATGTGACTGAAGTGCGAAGCTTTTTGGGATTGGCAGGATATTGCAGAAGATTTTTAGAAAGATTCTCTGGAATTGCAACCCCATTAACTCGATTGGCACAAAAAAACGTTAAATTTGAATAGGCAAAGGAATATGAGGAGAGTTTTCAAGAACTAAAAGCTCGATTGACTTCAACACCTATTTTAACTATTCCTGAGGGGAGTGGGGGATTTGTAATTTATAGTGATGCTTCACATAAAGGCTTGGGCTGTGTATTAATGCAATATGAGAAGGTTGTGGCATATGCATCCAGACAGTTCAAAGAATATGAGAAGAAATATCCAATTCATGACTTGAAGCTGACTGCAATAGTATTCACTTTGAAATTTTGGAGGCATTATCTATATGATGAGCAATTCGAAATATAAACAGATCATAAGAGCCTGAAATACCTTTTCTCCCAAAAGGATTTAAATATACGGCAGATAAGATGGATGGATTTCTTAAAAGATTATGATTGTACAATCCATTATCATTCAGGAAAGGCTAACGTTGTGGCTGACACTCTAAGTAGAAAAACTACAGGAGTCTTAGCTCATCTAATGATCCAAAAAAAGAAATTATTAGAAGAAATAGTGGATTAGCATCCGGCTCCGTCCTTTAATGGTGTGATAAGTATGATTGCCAACATTAAGGCAGAACCCCAATTAATTCAACATATTCGGTCGGCATAAAAGGAGAACCCTCAGCTTAAAAAAATTGTAGAAGAGGGGATGTTGGGAAAAAAATGACAAATTCTCTATAAGCAATGATGATTTGTTGAGATTCAGGGGTCAGATTTGTGTTCCAAATGATGAGAGTGTGAAAAGAATTATCTTGGAAGAAGCACATCAGTCCCGCTATACTATACATCCCAGAAGTATTAAAATGTATCAGGACCTGAAGAAAACCTTCTGGTGAAATGATATGAAAAAAGAGGTAGCACTATTTGTGTCTAAGTACCTAACATGCCAACAAGTAAAAGCTGAGCATCAAAGCCCCACTGGGTTGTTGCATCCTTTACCCATGCCAGAGTGGAAGTGGGGGCACATCTCTATGGATTTTTTCTCCGGCTTGCCTAGAATAAATTCAGGGCATGACAGCATTTGGGTCATTGTGGACCGGCTGACTAAAGCCGCCCACTTTCTACCGATCCGCACGACTTACACTTTGGATCGACTCGTCCAGTTGTACATTAAGGATATAGTGTGGTTACATGGAGTTCCGGTCAGTATTGTATCGGACAGGGACACTCGGTTTACTTCTAAATTTTGTGCTAGGGTACAGTCAGCCATGGGGACGAGACTCACCTTTAACACTGTCTTTCATCCCCAAACTACTGGACAATCGGAGAGGACCATCTAGACCTAGGAAGATATACTGAGGGCCTGTGTCATTGACTTTACAGGAAGCTGGGATGACCATTTACCCTTGATTGAGTTTGCTTCTAATAATAGCTTCCAAGCCAGTATTCAGATGGCACCATATGAAGCCCTATATGGAAGGAATTGTAGGTCACCCATCTGTTGAGACGAGGTTGGTGAAAGAAAGCTTTTGGGGCCAAAAATTGTCCAGGTAACCACATATAAGATAACATTAATTCGAGAAAAGCTCAGGACAACTTAGAGTCGGCAAAAGAGTTATGCCGCTAACCGATGGAGAGATTTTGAATTTAAGGAAGGTGATCGAGTTTTCCTAAAGATCTCACCAATAAAGGGCATCATGAGATTCGGGCAGAAAAGAAAGCTGAGCCCCCGCTACATCAGACCTTTTGAAATCCAAGAGAGAGTCGGAGATGTCGCTTATAGACTTGCCTTACCACCCGAATTGGAAAACGTCCATAATGTCTTCCATGTATCTTCATTACGAAAATATCAGCCCGACCCATCCCATGTTTTGAAATATTAACCTTTACCAATCAGGAAGGACCTATCTTCATTAAGCAGCTAATTTTGATACTGGATAGGAGGATACAAGTGTTGCGCAATAAGGAGATTCCTTTGGTCTGTATATTATGGCAATACCATTCAAGAGAGGAATCGATGTGGGAACGAGACGACGAAATAAGAGAAAAATATCTCTATCTTTTTCAGCAATCAGGTACAAAATTTAGAGGACTAAATTTCTTTAAGAGAGGGGGAATGTGACTACCTAAAATTTGTAGAATTAAAACAAAATATTAATAGTGTTGATAGAAACAAACACATAATAAACAAATAAAATAAAATAAAATACTTACAATAAATAAATATTCAGAACGATAGTTCATTATGCATTATAGGGACCATTATTTTCACTTATACGATTTTCTCAACTTTTTTCCTAAGTTTTTGCCTGACCATTTTGTTAGTATTTGGTCCACCAACTATTTGTAAGAATTTTTGTATAAAGGTGGGTGGCATCTCCACCTTACATGGCAGCCCACTTACATCATGTTAAAACACTTGAGGGTTCAGCTTTATTTAGATGGACCTTACGTCCACCATCTTGAACTTCATATCTAACCTACTTTGCTTTTAACGTGGCAGCTTTATCTCCCTCTCATCTCGGTTTTCAAACACCTTGCAAGTGTTTCTTTTTTTTTATTTTAAACTTCGCTCTCTCTCATACCTTGAGTTGTGTTTTCTCTTTTTAAGCCATAGGTAAGCTACGGCCTTATGAACAACAACACTCTCTTTGTCTCTCTCTCTCTTAGTCTCCTTTCGCCAGACTTTTTGTAAGTTTTTTTTTTTTACTAATTCATATCACTTAATGTCAATGGTCGAGGAATGGCTGCTTCTCTATTATCTAGGTTAATCCACAATGTTTGCATATTGAGGCCTTTACTTTTATCTCCTTTCTGTCACGCCCCATTTCTTGAGTCCTCTTGTTACTTTGACTCTGGCTGCAAAGTTAAGAGTAAGCGATCTCATTGTCTCGAAGAATAATCTTTTTAGTAAAAATTGTGATATTGTATCTATTGTTAAAAATTTTAAATGCTATAAATTCTTAGAAATAAATTTATTTTTCCTGCCTATTGTTCAGAATTTTAAATACTGTAAATTATTAGAAATAAGTGTGATAATTTCGCTTTTAGTAAAATTATGAGATTTCCTTCTACTGTTTTTGAATATTTAGACATTGTAAAATTCATATGAAAATGTCTGCCTCATTATTTGAAATATTGATATTTTTGTACTTGATTGTAGTATTGCCTATGAAATGATTGTTTACAAATTGACAATTCCATAATTGTGATAATTCCATATTTAATTTTGGATTCATATAAAAGTTCGTCTATTGATACTAGATTGTTATTATTTTAGATTTCAAGAATGTTTTTCAGAACTGTTACTTTTCAGAAATTATTGTATTAAAAGTTTAAATGGCTACTTAGAGATATTTCAATGGAAGTGATTGTTATTAAATTGCTTTAAGTGAATTCATGTTAATGTTTTCAATGATACTTCGCATATATGATATTGTTGCTTTCTGATGTTTAAAGAGTTTCAGAGATAAGTTAAGTATAAGTGGATCTGTAGGGATCGTTAGGACTTATTTGGTTACACCGGTAGGGACTATTTGGACTCATCCGGGACGCCGGTGAGGTATGATCGGACCTACATGGATTGTTAGGACCTATCCGGTTACGCCGATATGGACTATTTGGACTCATCCGGGACGCCGGTGTGGTATGTTTTGACCTGCAGGGATTGTTTAGACATATCCTGTAGGGGCTATTTGGACTCATCCGGTACGCCGGTAAGGTACGTTTGGACCTGCAAGGGTTGTTTAGACCCATCAAGACGCTAATGGGGTATATAGGTGACCTACTTGGGACGCTAGTAGGGTTTTTTGTAAAATCCTTTGAATTATGCATCTCTGTTAAAATGTTTATATGCATTTCCTTCATTTAGATTATGTTTAACTGTGGATTTGTAAAAAGTGAAATTGTTATTCATAAATGCTTTTGCTCGAAATTCTTCCTCAAGTTGTTTTTTTAACATACATTCTTCAAAAAATGTTCATATCTTCCAACCATGATTATTTTTAGGACCATGATGATCACTTACTGAGTAGTCAAACACACCAAACTGTGGTAAATATTTTTCAAGGTAATTGCAGTCTCATTGTTAAATGCACATCAGGACCAGCTTGAGAAGAAGATACAGTCATGTCATAACTAAATTCTCCTTTGTAACTTTTGTTTAACTTCACCACTGTAAGTTTTTGTTCTATCCACAGATGTATACCTAGACTTCATGTGAATACTAGTTGTGAGCAAACTTTGTACCATTTTAATTAATAAAAAATTTTGCTTTGTTACAAGATATATTAATAGGAATTTGAATTTTTTTTAGTATAAGAATAGTCTGTCGTACCTCAGGAATGTTAGAAATCTTGGGGTGTGACAAGACGGGACCGATTCAGATTGTAAGGTTGCACGTCAATCCTGAACTTTCTTCGATTTTTTAATGAGGCAAATAGCAATAGGAATAAAGGGGCCCAGAAGATCTAATTATCCGGACCACATTCAGTTTGAAATGTTGCTTGAAGGATTTTGTAGTTATAGTTTTGGATTAAAGGGGTTTGGTAGAATGGGGGTTGCTCAAGTGGGCTTACCTTGGGGTTTTTCTCACAACCTCAAGCTTGAGCTCAGGATCAAAGGGGGTTTTTGACTTAGACTAATACTCAATAAATTTGGGCGTAGCCGAGGCTCAAAAGTTATTAAGATCTTAGACCTTATGCTTAAGGCAAAAGGAGTTATTTATAGGCAAAATGGATCCATGACAGCCTATAGGTCCGTTTTGTGCGATTTTTTTGCCATCAGAATTTTAGCGACACTTGGATTGGGGTTGGCGCCATGTCATTAATGTTGTAATAATGACGGTCAATAAATATTAATTTCTCATTAATGCGGCTTTTGTACGACCTACCAATGTCCAACGCCATTGGCAATAACGTCAGCGGCATTCCGACTGCCTTCAGATATGTTGTTGGACACATGTCAAGTTCTAGTGACTCTGTTCTGGTTTAGATGAACCAATTGTAGTTTGAGGCTTTTCGAACTAGTGCCGGTGGCATTTGGACTACCATCAAATACCAGTTGGGATGCCGTTTAGGTTGTACCATCGTTTGATCATCAACCAATGAGAATTCGAGAACCTTAAGCCGTACTGACGTCTGACATATAAGTACAGGCCTGCCATGTTAGTGCGTATGGTCTGATATGTCAGCCCGTCACTTCAGTCACATTGGTCAAGCTGTTTCCTGGTTGATGGAGGTCTCGAGACCTAGCGCTACTTGAAATGGCTTTGGCGGCATTGGCATTGATGTCAGGCTTCTAGGCATTTTGGAGCTCAAAAGGGGGTCGGGGGCTTCGCACTGACGCATGTGGGAATGGCGTCAGGCTTCTGGTCTTCTAGGTCGCCCGTGTGATGATTGAGGTGCCTTTGATATTCCGCCATTAGACTTTTGATAGGGCCTTGGCATCCATTGAGGTAACATCAGAGCATTTCCTTCTGAATGCTTCATGGTCAGGTTGTTCTGAGTCTGTCTCGCCTTGTTTCGCCTCTTGACGCCTTTGGTGCCATTGGAGCAATGAGGACTTGATGGAGGCCAGGTTTACGGAGAAGAGCTCCTGGTGGGGTCAATGGTTTAAAATATTCAAGTAGTTTGGTTGGGACATTTCAACCCATCCATTACTTCTCCAATCGAGATCGGGGTGTCTACAATAACTAAGAGATTTATACGAATACAGATATTATCTTATATTTTTCATATTTTTTATATTTTGGTGGGATAAAGTTTAGGAATCTAGAAGATAAGGTTCTAGCACATTCTTTTTAATCATGATAGCTGATCTAATGAATGGATGACTCATATCTCTCACCTCATATGTCTGATCAATGGTATGGATTTAATCTCCATAAGGATAACTAGACCTTAACCCTGAAAGCTCTATAAATAAGGGCCCTCTCTCCCATAAATCTCTAGGCCTCTCTTCTCTCGAAGATCTCCCTCTCCCTTAGAAAAATAGTTCTTGAATTAGAAATAGGGGCACACCCCAAGCAAGGAGTAAAGAGGGATAACACCCCACCCATACAAGATATTGGGGCCTTGTGGTTTATATGATGTTCCATGTTGCTCTCTTATTGATTAAGGTTTGTAGCAAAAGCTTCTACATGCTTTAAAGATCTAAGATAGACCATTGTTCCCGTGCACCATTAGAGGAAGAGACCCAGTATGAGGTGAACTAAGTCCGGTTGAAGTAATCGTCTAGGATCTTGCTTTGTTGTTTGCTGTATTTTATTTTTTATGCTTTCATATTCTCATAAACATTGTGTTGATTTTATTCTTTGAATAAAAAAAGTTGTAATTATGGCAGCAAGTGAGAACCACTTTTTGGTTATCTATATATTTATTTCAAATAAGTTTTATTGTACTTAGACCTTTGTAAGTGTTCTAGTCAGTGAGAAAAATAAAAATTAAGAACTAAATACACCATGCTAGATCACCTTGTCCAACTTTCAGCTGGTGCTGAGTGCTCTCCATAGTGAGAAGCATGAGATTTAAAGTCGCCTAACTTCCATGAGTGCATTCCAATTGTTAAGTGAATTTGTAGTTAAGAAGTTTCTCGAAAGCTTTATGGTTTTCTGCCCAAGAAATCACCATGGATTTTACACACTCAAGACTGCAACTTGTTGTGGTCACCCTATTTTCAAAACTTCGTGCATTTCTTTCAGCTTGGAGGTCCCAAATTTTTGCTGCGATTGAATCTTTCCAAAGAAAAATGCCTGCTACTAGGTACAGTGTCAATGAGAAGACTTGCAAGTGTCAATGAGAAGACTTGCAAGTTGCAGCATCGTTTAAGGTAGCACCCAAGACCAATGCAAGGTTTGTAGTAATTTTGTCCATAATGTTATGACATTCATTGTGGAGGAGAAAACGGTTATTGGTTTCCTCTAGCTAATTTGTCCACGATGCCTCTATTTGAAAGAGTAATACCTCTTCATTGTAGATGGTCCACTGTTAGTGCTTTCATAAGAATCATCAAGTATAAAGTTTGGATTTTAAGGGTTAGAGCAATTAGCCAAGATATATTGACTGTAAAAGAGATTATGTGGCCTATTAAAGCCCTTATGAGAACATGTAATCAATATATGATATAGTGGAACAAAAAACTCCAGTGGGAGTGTGATCCTGAGGGACCACGAGAATATGGCCCTGAGGGACCAAAAGATTATACTTCAGAGGGATCGAGATAGAAAAATGTTATTTGACGATATTCAAACTTGATCTGATGTGCTAAGCCAGTCGAGTTGAAAAACCCCTATTACTTGGGCATGGAAGAAACTGAGGGTTTATGAGTTATTCTTTAATGAAGTCGGAGTTGCCCAAGAGAGTCAGCCAAGGGATTGTGTAATCCTTGTTTGTGATAGTTGGCCTCTAGAGAAGAGGCTCAAAGCCTCATCACTAAGTCATTACACCGCATATATATATGATAGTAGTATCAGAAAAGCGAACATCATTGAGGCTGAAGCGCGTACATGTGCGAGATATTACCCCTATGCACCATAGAGCTACGGTTGCATCCAGTCTAAGTGACCAATGGGTCATCTCTAAGGGAGAACATGTACTATATAGACTGGGATTGTCCATTTGCCTATTGGCTAACTTTAGTAGCTTAATCATGAACCCCTGTAGTGGTCCATGGGTCATGGGAAACTGCTGGGTCAATTTAATAAAGCAAGTATGGATTATAATCCACAACAGAAGATAGAGTGCTTCAGCGATATAATAAATTTATAGACCTAGACGTATCCAATTCCTATTAAAATTATTTAGCATTAATTATTTTATGTTATGCAATTTTTAGACTAATTATTTGAATTTTTATAAGTCGGATATTTTCTTTTTACAAAACAAATTGATAAATTAAGAGACATTCAACTTTTAGTATTTAAATATTTATAAGAAAATAAATTTTATTTTTCATATTCTAAAAAATAAATTTTATAATTTTAAAAATTATATTTAATATGGGGCCCCACTATAAATCCTTATGTGGACGTGCGTGGGGACCACCCATAGTCTACATGGGTGACACACCCCGCTTAAAATGATCTAAAGATTGAATGGCTCAAATCTATCACCGTACTGGTCTCATGTGATCAATAGTCTAGATCTAATCTCCATAAGGAATGCTAACTCTAAAGAAACTCTAACTCCTGAAAACTCTAAAAATATGGGCCCTCTCTCCCATATATCTCTACACCTCTCATCACTCTCTCTTCTCTCGAAGATCTCTCTCTCTCCCTCAGAAAAATATTTCTTGAGTTAGAAATAAGGGCATGCCCCGAGCTAGGAGTAAAGAAGGGGCACACCACACATACAAGGTATTAAGGCTTTGTGGTTTATGTGATGTTCCATGTTGTTCTCATATAGATTAAGAGTTGTAGTCAATGTTGCCTCATGCTTCAAAGATCTAAGATAAATCATTGATCTCAGGCGTCATTAGAGGAGACTCGGTGTGGGTGGACTAAGTCCGATTAAGGTAATATTCTAGCATCTTGCTTTGTGGTTTGCAGTATTTTATTCCTTACGCTTTTTTATTTTAACAAACATTGTGTTCGTTTATTCATTAAATAAAATAAATTGTAAGAAGTGGCAACGAGTGAAAACCACTTTTGGTTATCTATTTGTTTATTGCAAATAAGTATTCTAGTTGGTGAGAAAAAAAATTGGATGCCCCAATATGGAATCAGGTATCGTCCAATCCCAGATCTGGTGAAAAAATGTAGTGTGAAAAAACGTTTGGTGCCCCAAAATCGGATTCGACTGTTTTTACATAAGAACTCGCTGGTTTATACTGCCAATGGCATCACATGGGGCCACACCTACCATTGCTCATTCAGTAACCACTTGTACCATTCACGCACACAAAGCTAGAGCATGTTATGAGGCCTTATATACATATCGAATTTATAGTCGCTATTCGTTATAATTCCCTCCTATTCAAATAATGCAATAACCTCTCTCTCTGCCCCCGCCCACAACCAGCCTCCGCTGCTAACGTATAACGTATTAATCTCTCTTTCTCTCTCCCCATCGCCACGCCCCCACCCACGACCACCCCACCGCAAATACATTAGTTTATATTTCTATAGTGGTCGATTATAAAATTTTAATTATATGAATATGATCACATTAAAATTAAATTTATATTATTATGTTGAATAAATATAATTATGTAAAAAATGTTAACTTATTTAATATAATTATGTTAAAAATGTTATAGTTATAAATATATTAAAACATCACATAATTTAATATATTAAATTGCTATGTTATTTAACAAATTATTATTATTATTATTATTATTATTATTATTATTATTATTATTATTATTATTATTATTATTATTATTATTATTATTATTATTATTATTATTATTATTATTATTATTATTATTATTATTATTATATAGATTATGTTATTTTCACATTTAGTCTAGATTGTATTTTTATATAATATATTTAACTTTTACTAATATTAAAACATAATTTATTGTTAATTTGTTATTGATACAGGAACTAATTTTTTATAGCAATAAAAAGTTGATATGATTTTGAATTGTATTAAGTTGTTATATAAAAATTCTTGAATTGTGTTTATTCTAATTAATAATTATATATTGATAACCAAATCTTGTATTTTATTTATTAATTGGGAAATGACCTTGTGAGACCCTCCCACACCCATGTGTATAGGCCCCCATAAGATCACCATTAAATTTGGCACAGATCTCTAGAAAATTCAAGTCCCACACCCATATAATAATTTTTCTAAATATTTGTGCCAAATTTAATGGTGAGCCTTTGGGGTCCTATACACATGGGTGTGGGAGGGTCTCATAGGATTGTCACTCTTATTAATTATACATTCCTACATGAAAAAAATGTCTCAGTATTCACTTATTTTTACAAAGTAACGAAAGTACATAATTCATCACTCCTAATTTCTTTTATAAACTAAAATAATACTATTTTTAGAGATTTATAGTGAATTTTCTAAAAACAATTGGGGCAAAATTGTCTATTCTCCGATTCGATCCATCGATCCGACACATGTATGGGTGGGAACGATTCGGGTTACCGATCTGTTTTTTTAAACATTGCTTGCTGTCATATCTCTTTTATTTCATTGTTTTAGGGAATTTAAAGTCAAAGATTTGAAAGACAATGGCTTTGTGGTCGTGTGGGAAGCCCTTCGGAAAGACTATAGGCATGATTGCTACACCAATAAGGCGCTCTGCATAATAAGATATTTTGTGGTGTTTTGAAGCACTGATATGAATAAGAGGATGAAGTATTTCTCTAATGTATACTTCAGTAATATTTTTTGTTTTGGAGATTATGATCTTCTTGTAAAATGTCAGTACGAGATCATGGGAGAATTAAGAGTTATGGACTCATCATAGAGAGGTACCAATTCTAAACCTGCAAAATCTAGGAACTATATATTGCGTTCTGTGAATTTTCCCACCAAGCAAATAATTTTATTTTTGAATAATATTTGATTGTAACTCATCAAATTGAGTCTAATTTAAAAGAAAAATAATTTTATGAATAAAAATCTTGTAGCTTAAAAGATATGACTATTTTATTAAAGGGCACGCAAATGTTGCTTTCTGCAATGAAAATTGTTTCAGTGACATGAATGTCATGATTTTATTTACATTCTTAACATAATATTTTAGAGTGTTTTGAGGCTCACTCTAAGTTCTTAAGATGTAATTTTGAGTCTAGTTTCTAATAAACATTATTTGAGAGAGAAATATCCATGGGAAACAAAGAAAAAAAAAATTTATTGGAAAAAGGTCATCCTGAATTTTTACAATTTGGTGTGTTTCATTGATAAGTGAATATCTATATTTGTAAACCCTAAGAGTAATATGAAGCATGCAAAAAGATATTTCTTGCCCTTTTGTGTTTTCCTTCAAATGAAAGAAGTTTGAAACGGAAACTCCATGTGGGTAGAGAGAAAAGGTAATTTTATCAGATAGTGTTCATCGTGCAACTCTACAATATAACATATTTTGTGATGTGAATGTCACTTATTTAATTTCATGAGGAAAAAATTATTTGAAATTCACACCATGGTTTTGAGTCTAATTTACAACAGAAAAGGTCTCAGGAAAAAATCTTTATGACTTGGGAGAAATAATTATTTCATTGAGAGGTGTTCAACCTAATTTTCTACTATGAAAACTACATTATGAGATGAATGTTACTAATTAATAGACTCACTAAATGGCGTGATTTGGGGATGGCACTGAGTATTCATTTTATAAATTCAAGTCTATTCTTTTATACTCAAAAGATATTTTATGAGATACTCAACTTCTATTCTGCAGTAAATCGAAAGATGAGACATGTTAAGGCACATCTTTGTACTCCTTATAATGGAAGCCTCTTTTTTAGAATCATTCAATGTTTTGTAAGTATGTCATGAGTATGGTTTGTAACAATAAAACTTCAGAGAGATACAATGTTGATAATAGATGACACTCTATGTGAGGGGTGATCAATCTGGGTACTGCAGAAAATAGAAAAAGCACAGTACATATAAAAAATATCATGGTTTCTCTTCGTAATAAAGGGATATGCGAAGAGACTTAGTGACAGTGTAGCAACTCTAAAAGATCAATGAGATATCAAAATTGTGATTTTTAGAGTGAGCATGAAGAAGAGTGTTTCTTCATGATATAGGAAATGGAGAATCCAAAGGCCAAAGAGATGGACACTTCAATGACCAAGTGCTATCTCAATACTACAAAAGTTTGTTAGCAAGAAAAGCCAAGATCAAATAACCCCCGTTACCAACTACTATATCATTATAAGGTATGAAATCTATCTCACATTATATGGTAAGGTCATATAGGGAAAGATGATTCATTAACTTATTTATTATCCTTTACGCTTTTTCTATTAAATTTTGGCTGGTTTTGTGCATATTTATGGAGTGTATGGGCATTAGTTGATATGTGCTAACAAGTTGAAAAAGCTATTTTTTTAATACCCTAGGTTTTTATGTTTCCAATATATTGTGTGAACTACTTAAGTAGTAAAACACATGGAGATGTGTTTTGATCAAGATCTATGGACATAAGTATCAAACACGAGAGATGGGTATGGCCCATTCAAATATATAGCACAAAAGGAGTATTTTGATGGAACTCGGTCTTGGTAACTACTCTCTTAATAATATCAAGTGATATGGTGTGTTGTATATGATGAGGATCTCATGTTTACATCTTCAAATATTTGTCAAGAAAATATTTATATTTGGGATACTTGTCAAATATTTATAAGCAGCTTTTAATCATATTTTATTTTGGATAAAATCATAAGATGGACTTTATGATTTGTTTTTGTGGCTATAACGTGACTTGGTAAATAATTCAAGGTGTATGTGGTAAAATGATTTTAAAGGCTAAGTATGTTCTTTGAAATTAGATTGGACTTTTATATTGAAAAACCTAGGTCTATGGATATAGTTTCGAAAAAACCCTATAGTCTTGCTAGGTCCACTAAGTCTTTACAGAAATAAACCGCCATGTTATTTTCTAACTATTACTTGTGAAAATAAACCAAGTCAGGTGTTTTTTATAATAGGAAAAACATTAAGTTTTGAAGGTATTTTATAAAGATAGGAAACAGTGTCTTTTATCTATACAATGGTTTTAGATACCCATAATTCTTGACTCATGTTTTATAGTATCAATTATATATCATGTTACTCAACTCTTTAGAATCATCGATTAGCTAAGACCATGTACCATAGGGAATGTATAGAAATGCCATCTTAGTAGGCCTCTTTTACGCATGTTGTGTGGATAAGATAATTTGGTTTATATGAGTTTACTACCAAGTGACTAATGTGGTTGAAATTTTGTAGTTGAAAAAGGTTTTTGCATATTGTGAAACCCATGGCATTGAGTTATTTTTAGACATGAGACTTGTTGTACTACCTCTTGACAAAGGTATAAGCATGCTGAGAAACTACATTATATATGTGTTGTTTTTAAGTGGGAGATGCTATAGTCCCACGATTGTTTTCAGTTGCTTGGATATTCAGATATACAGGTACTCTATTATAAGAAACCTAAATAAACTCAACATTACAATAGGAGTACCAGCTTGTATTTGGCGGGCTAGATGGAACAACATATTTTAATGTTGTTCACCCATAGAACGCAGATGTGTGGCACTAATCATATAGCTAGAAAAGGGAGCAGTGTGATTAGAGAACTCTCTTAAGTTGTTGAGATACGACATCATGTGATGAGGGTACGTGATGATTTTCAATGATGACAAGTCCATGATTCGTGATGCGAAATGAAAGATGAACTACGACCACGTTCGAGATGTGTCTAAGCAGCAAAGAGAAAAAGGCTTTATCACTTTCACGGAAACTATGTCCATAAATCCTTTGTGAAAAGATTGATGGCGAAAAATTTTGCCAAGGTTAATATAATGAGAGAGAATAAGTGAAAATACATGAGAGAGAAATTGTAATTGAGGGGATGAGAATGTGAGGACGAGAGATTGTAAGGTCTTCAAAGGCCAAATGAGAGATGTTAGGTTTATGTTGCCACTAAAGGCCTTATGAAAGCTTGTATAAACATTTCATAATAGTGAAACATAAACTCAATAGGAATGTCGTCCTCTTTTGGACCATATTAGGCAAATGCTATTTATTGATACTCAAACGTGGCTTGACATGCTAGACTAGTTGAGTTGGAAAACCCAAGGTACCTAGGCATAAAACTGAAACCGAAAAGGGCTCAGTTGGTCATCCGTTGATGAGGTTGGAGTTGCCCAGACGAATGAGCTTAGAGATTGTGTGACTCTTGTATGCGATTGTTGGCCTTTAAAGACAGGGTCAAAGCCTCATCTCCAAACCATCACACGGTATGTACAAATGATCGAGAAAGCAAACTACCTTTAAAGGTGAAGCATGTACATGTGAGAGAGATTACCCATATGTACTATAGAGCATTGGTTGCATCATGGTCTGGGGGATTATGGATTCGTCTTTAGAGAGAACCTGTAGTACATAGACTGGGATTGTGTCTTCTAACCTATTGGGTGACTTTGGTGGACCAGTCATGAACCCCTGCAGTGATTTGTTGGTCATAGGAACCACTAGATCAGTTTGAGAAAGTTAGTATGGATCATAGTCTATAGTTGAAGGTGACGTGCGCCAGCTATTTATTAATTCGTAGACCTATATGGATCTAATTCCCTTCACAATTATTTAGGTTTAATTATTTTTATGTTATATGATTTTTAAATTGATTATTTGAATTTTTTTATTCTCTTGATATTTTGTTTTTACCATTTGGATTTATAATATAAGATAAAATCAATTTTCAATAACTCAAATAATATAAGAGAAATAAACATTTCTTATAATTATCTAAAAATTATTTATTAATTAACCCAACATATGGGGGCCCACCATGAGAGGTGGGGGCCATTATTATTTTTATAACTTGGAGATTGTGTGGGGACCACTTAGAGCCACCTAAGCTGGCACACCCTGCACTTAGAGGGTTGACTTGCCATTTTGGTCTAAGCCCCCTCATGCTAAGTTGACTTTCTAATATTTGTGTAAACCCTTCTTGGTTTAGGAATCAAGAAATTTATTTTGGTATGTCTTGCATTGTAAGATCTTTGACTATTCAAAGTCTAGTTGAAAAATAAACGAATATCCAAAAAAAGAAAAAGTACATTTATATTTTTCTTATTAGAATATTTGATGGGAATAAGTTTAGGAAATAGATTATAGGGTTATGGCACCTTCATTTGAGTCTTAATAGTGGATTTAAGAAATAGATGAGTTACATCTCTCACCCCACAAGTCTCCTAAGATCGATATTCTAGATTTAATCTCACTAAAGATGACAAACCTTAAACCTTAGAAAATCTATAAATAGGGGTCACCTCTCCCCTAATCTCTACACCTCTAATCTTCTCTCTTCTCTCTCTAAATTGTCTTTACTTTCTCTCTCTAGGGGGCATGCCCACTTAAGGAAGCTCTCTATCTTTTTAATATATATATATATATATATATATATAGAGAGAGAGAGAGAGAGAGAAAAAACTCTAAAACTCTTCCCAACACCTATAGGCGAAAACGAACAGTGATTTCTCCTACCGTTATCACCATCCAAGCTTCATCGCACGGTCACAGTGTCCAATAGTGTTTCAATTTTTATTTTTTTTCTACAAATCCAAATTATTTGAAATTTGGAATAACATATTTTTATTATGATAAGCCATCATATTTTTTATATTTTATTTTCTTGTGCTAAAGCCTTTCGATCATCTCTCTCCAGAAAACTTCCATGGGCAAATTCAAAAGAAAAAAATAAGTTTGGAGAAATTTGGCTAGTAACCTAGGAGGCTTTATGACTAAATGAGATGTGTATTGGAGGAGAAATTATGTTGGGGCATTGGAGGAGATTGAAGAGGTAAATTAATTTTAAAAAGGTTTGAATAATAATAATAATAATAATAATAATTCAAGCACACTAATTTGACGATTCTCTAAGTGAACTCAAGTATTTTGAGTTTATCAGCAAACAATAGCAGCAAAAAAGAAAAAATAAAGCCAAAAAAACAAACAGATCTTAGCAAAGAACCCAAATCTGTTTAATTTTTTTGGAATAATAGCTACGACTCTGTTGCAGAACCCAAAAAAATAAATCTTGGATATCTGGAAATAAACAATAGCTACAATTGTGGTTGCAGAAGATGGGCTGCTGGTTTTTAGTTGCTAGTTGAAGAAGATGGGGCAGTTTTGTACTGGGTTTTAGTTTCTTGAAGAAGATAGGGCAGCTATGTGATTTTTGAGGTTTAAATATATTGGTGGCAGAAGATGGTGATTTTTGAGGTTTAAATATATGTACAATTCGGTTTTCAAAAGGAGCTATTGGTTGCAGAAGATGGAGTTGCGGGTTTTAGCGACTAGTTGAAGAAGATGGGAGTTATTGGTTGCAGAAGATGGGGCTTGCGGGGTTTTAGTGACGAGTTGAAGAAGATGGGGCTGCGGGGTTTTAGCGACTAGTTGAAGAAGATGGGGCTGCTGTGTGATTTTTGCAGGCTACCACGTTTTAGCTTATAGTTGAAGCTTTTTTTTTTTTTTTTCTTGTAGTTTATTAAGAGGTGAATCACGGGATTTTTGGGTAGCAAAAATCACCGAGCCGCTTGTTGAAGATTTTTTTTTTTTTTTTTTTGTGGTTTATTAGGAGTGATTTTCCCCCATTACCGGATAATCGATTTTCACCGTGATTTTTTGGACATATCGGTAATCTTTTTTCATTTCCTTACTATTAAAGTGTACCCAAACAATAAAAAAATCATATTCTTATATAATCTATTTTCATGTAATAGATTTTCAGGTTCCCAAACGACCGTTTAATGTTGTCAACTGGATGTCCCGATCTAGTAAGCCACCTTCAAGCTCTGGATATTTGTCTCATTATTTCCGTGTAATCTATTTTCATGTAATAGATTTCCAGGTTCCCGAACGACCCCTTAATGTTGTCAACTGGATGTCTCGATCTAGCCAACCACCTTGGAGCTCTGGATATTTGTCGCAATATTTCCGAATAATCTATTTTCATGTAATAGATTTCCAGGTTCCCAAACGACCCCTTAATGCTCTGGATATTTGTCGCAATATTTCCAAATAATCTATTTTCATGTAATAGATTTCCAGGTTCCCAAACGTCCCCTTAATGTTGTCAACTGGATGTCCTGATCTAGCAAGCCACCTTGGAGCTCTGAATATTTATAATAGATTTCCAGGTTCCCAAACGACCCCGTAACGTTGTCAACTGGATGTCCCGTTCTAGCAAGCCACCTTGGAGCTCTGGATATTTGTCGCAATAAGGTAATGGCTTTCAATCATGTCTTTAAGGAAGCGAATGAGAGGGCAAACTCACTTGCTAATGATGGAATGGGAGTGTTGGCCCCATCTTTGGTGCTCAATTTCTCATCTTTTTAATTGTTGTGTTTTTCATCGTTACATGGATTTGAGTAATAAAGTCATTTTGATCTTGTCAAAAAAAAATATATAGAAAGATTAACCAGGTCAGTCTCGTGGAGTTATCAATGATTTAGTTCCCTCCAACAAAAGAATAAAAGAAAAACCACCAAAAAAAAAAACGTAAAGAAAACCAACGAAAATAAAAGAAAAAACCGTAACTTTTTTTGACAAATTATCAAATTTTATTGCTGAAATTACACTAGATAAACATCACTAGATTTACATCACTCACAATTGGTATCGTAACTCGATTTACATCATCCAGAATTGAAATCATAACTCCTTGAAGAAGATGAACGTTGAGGAGGATGAAACTTCGAAAGTGATTCTCGATTTAGAGAGCACGATAGTATGGGAGAGAGGAGCAGAGTTGAGGAAGAAGACGCAAGGGGGTGAGAGAGAGTGCCAAGGTTTTAAGAGAGGCGCTGCCTTTAGTTTTCTGTTCAGACCCATTGTGCTAAGGACCCGGTTTCCATGCGACCAAGCCCGCATATTTAAAAATGCATGCCTATAAATAAATCTATTTTTGAGATGGATTTTTGGGCTTAATTTTTTAAGACTTGTAATCTCTAACACGGAGATCATGAATATGAACAAATAAATAAATTTTAAAAATTAAAAATAATAATTCTAGTAAAAAAACATTTGAACCAGTAGTTTTCATTGTTTTTAGATGGAGCACCTACTTGCATCCATCTTTAAGATGGATGCCTTACACTTTCTGGACCGCATATGCACTCATGCGGTCCAGCCCGCATGAGACAATTCTCCTTGCCCTAAACCCTTTATTCTTATTTTGAGTCCGAGCATCCCCAAGAACATGTTACCCCACCTTATGAGGTGGGAACTTGTTTTCGCACAATTTGTACCCCATAGCGGTAAAATATTTTCCCATAAGACAAGTTTTCATGGGCTTTACATATGAACCCAACATGCATTACTATATGTTTCAAATGAAAACCGTTTCATGATGCAAGTTTCCAAAACCAAAAATACAGATTCCCAATACCGCTTTGATAAGTTGTTCTTGGTTTCATAATAACGAAATGTACAAGTTATGCACCAGAAGAAAAAATACAAGTCATACACTAATAGAAGAGAGAGAGGTCTAGGTAGATCAATCTTCCCCAAAAAAAAGAAAAAGAAGGGTAGAAGAGGCGGTGGAGTACCATCTCACTCTTTCATTCTAACAGTAACTAAGATGTTCATTGCTATCATGTTACACAAGGACTGCACAAACAGCAGAGTCCCAGTGCCAAGAGCTGGGCAAAGAAAGACAGCCTCCATCACCCCCATCAAAACCAACATGAAAAGTGAAACATCAACTTAATTTCTCTATAACCTTAATAAGCCTTTCTTTACAACTAATTATGATTACGAATTCTTGCTCTCAACCCAAAATCCGCAACTTCTGCCTGTGGTGGAAGCAACGTATCATTAGGAGAGAAGGAAGAAGAGGTGGAAGGGACCTCCCCATCTTTTAAGGGGTTGTTGAGTGGGGCATCCTCACCAAAGTTGTGGAGCCTTCTTCCAATGAGGTAGCGATCATCACGTATAGAGTTGTGGAGATTGGTGAACCAAACATGGAACCTCCTTATGCAGAAGCACAGGAGAGCAAGGCAAAGGCACCCAACCCATGCGAACCTGTAAACAGCTGAATTTACAACAAGAGAGTAGCCTAGTGCAGGGAAAAGGCCACGTGCAAGAACATAAGGAACGCAAAGCACCGTCAAGAGCTTGATGAGGATAGGCCCCACAACTTCTTTCAACACCCATGCACCTTGTAGACGGTAGAAGCCATCAGCCCTCACCCTTTCAAGCTTCACCCGCCAGCTCTCATCAATAAGTGGCACCACCTGGTCCAGCATCACCTGTCAAGATCCTAATCAAAAACCAACAGGTTCCAACAGAAAACTATTTTTCCTCTCTAGTTCTTTCGTTTTCCTTCCCATGTTTGATAAATAATAAGCTATAGGTGATTACAATAAAAGTATTCTGTCCATATGATCATCATGGTAACAATATGGTCATAGGAGTCTCCAACATCCATCAACAGATTGGATGGCAATAGAGGGATAGCAGGTTAACATTTGGTACATACCAGCCTTCATCACTGTTGAACTTATTGGCAAGACAGTGATGCCCTATGATCATCCCGTTGCCATGAACATTTTGGTTATAGCATACTTTCCCATGTTCATACAAGACCGAACCATACATGTTTATCATCGTTCACATGAGCCGTTACATGAAATCCGTAGGGACTCCAATCTTCATGGATGGTGGTGTTGATCCAAATCTTTGTCAAAAGTCCATTGTTTTCTATCAGGTGGAAATACCAATCAACTCCACCATCCATAGTAGGTGTCAGTTTCAACTTTTAGTACAGCCAACCCCTAAAATGCCTAGCCAAAGTCAAACAATGACTAGGCAAAGGCAGCTTCAACAAGCACATGCATAAGGAAAGGAGGGAGACAAGCACATAGCATACAAACAAATATAGAATAGGTCCTCAGTCCATCTTTATTTTACATTATACACTTGCTTGCACACAGTGATGGATGCCCCTCAAGGGTCTGGGCAAGGGATTTATATAGCCTCAACTATGCGCATACACGTTTACCCATCGGATGCCTAGCCATTGTATGCATTACCATTACCACCCACCACCTGGTGTGGCAGTTACAAACAGTGCTTAGAAACTCGCCGAGTCCGACTTGTACTCAGTTGAGTTACTCGGGACATGGCAGCCTGCCAAGTCTGGAAGGCCCCTAGCAATGTAGCAGTACTAGTCCAAATTACTATAGTAACTATGGCGAGTACATTGGGCTCAGGTGAATCCACAAAAACTAGTTTGAGTCCAAAATGTTTTGCTGGTTTTGGAGGTGAGGAGAATCCGACCCCCTATTTCTTCCATTTTCTTTGTGGTTCAATACAGAATCTCTCAAAATTTACACCTAGGTGTATTTTCCATCGTCCGTTGAATCCAACCACTAGATATAGTCACATAAAAAGGAAAAACAAAAATCTTGGATTTGCGAGATTTTTTCTTTGAAATAGGGTTTAGTTGAAGTTGTCATCTTGCTTGTGTTTTCGCAACCCTAGCTCGACCTTTAGGCCTATTTCTTTCTCTGTCGAACCCAAAGCTTAGATTTCACTACCCCCTCTAAACAAAAGAAACTCAAAATTTCAGATTTGTGAGTTTATGAAATAGGGATTGCCTGAAAATTAAGAGCTTGGATTGACTTTCTTTATTACTGTTTTTAAGTTTTACCTTTTCTTATTCAGACTTTTCCCAAATTCTTCGGGGTTTTTTTAGCCTTTTTGAGGGACTCAGCGAATCCACTTGGGACTCGCCAAGATAAGCACTCCGTTAGGATTAGAAGCCCATACTCCACCATCAACGACCTCTCCCTCACAGCTTATTAAAGGGAGACAATGGTCCAGTAAAGTCAGTCCATGGGGCATTATTGCACCATACATGACACTTCAAACGTTCATGGAAATTACACAACCATCAACGGCCACACAGGAGCATTACATATGCACTCACCCTCACTCACATGGCCTATCGTTGTTGCATAAGACCATGTCTGAACACAATTCAAATCCACACTTGAATTTGAAATTACACAATTCAAATCCAAACTTGACCTTTATTGGTCAACACACCTACCCCTAGGTTTATGGCCAGTGGCCAGCCACACCTCTAGCACATGGGACATGCCCACCGTGAAGGCCTCACCTTATGAGTCTAAAATGGTCCACCAAGTCCCACCATCTTAGCCATCCATTTGCAACATTATGCCCAAGTCTCGCACCAACAGTCTTGCTGCTAGCTCACATGGGAACGAATCCCCGAGCCTCATGCTTTGTGCACCACACAGCCCTGCTCTCCTGCAGAAGGTCGGTCAAGGCTAAAGGTACTCCCTCATATAGGTTTTTTGAAAACAACTAGCCTGCCCAGAAGCAGAGCTAAGGTCTTTTCTACTTTGTTCCACCACCAAGAGAGGCCAACTCTGACATCCTTGAATAAAACATGTCATGTGACAAGTTCCCCATAACCCCTTGGCGAAGGCTCACACATGCTTGACAAAGCCTCCAAGTTCTTATATCCACAATCTTTGGTCATATCCATTACTGCCACCAAGTATCTTCTCTCGTGCAAACAAGGACAGGTCCTTTGCTGCCACCATGTACCAACTGGGTGCATGGTCAGCCCTGTTACTGCCACCGGGTCCCATGCTGCCAAAGGAAAGCCTAACTCTAGCCTCACCACAAGTTGAATACCACCCGCGAAGCTCATGCCAATTGTCCAGTCTCATCTTCATTGGCCTACTAGGACAGATAAGATGTCCCTGACATTGCACCCCTCGTTAGACAAGGATGCAGAACCACCAGGGAGACCTTTGCAAATAGGCCATTCTCACCACTGATGGACTCTACGTGGTGACCAAGAGTCTCCACTTAATTTCTCCTTGACACTGCTATGAGTCCTTTAGCAAGAGTCACAAGCACCATCACCTCTGCACACATTGGCTTAGGATCTTCCAAGTTGGTACACTGGTCTCTGGCAGCTGCAATGCGTTCAATAGCTGCAAGAAGCTTGATTGCACCAGGGTCTCTTCCAACTATTCTCACTGCAATGAGGAGTTTGCTTCTATGTGCAATCCCACACTCTATGGCCACTACAGCAAATGAAATGCCCTGTGAAGGCCTTCCTGGGTGCCTCTCTCTCTTTGATAGAACTCTCTCAAGTCCAACCTCATTGCGGTGCACCACTCTCGCTGTTAGGCCTTGAAAGCCCATCCTTGAGGTTAGGCTTCATCTTGCCATGAGGGTTGTAGATTAGTAGGCCCTCAGCAGCTGCCAGAACAGAAGGCAAGTGTCTCACACCTTGTCTTCTAAACTCCGCCTGAACCCGAGCTCGTGGTCCAGACACAAAATTGAACAAACAGTGCTCCTCATTGACAGTCAGGATATCCAACAAGTGAGAAACTTCTTTGCATACTCCCCCTAAACCTACTTGTCAAAGCTTTAGCAAACCTTCACGAGCCACCCAGGTTGCATTGGCTAGCAAAAACTGATCGTTTAGGTCCTATTTCAGGGCCTCCCAAGCATAGTTGTTTGGAGCAAGGGCGGATGGGGGTGTGGGTGCTAGAGCTTGGGATCAAGTCCTGGCTGAAGCTCCCTACCCCTTGGGGCGCTTGGGCCATTGCTCAGGGAGCGACCTGGGAGCGATCTCCTATCTATGCACTACATGTATATGTATATGCACTACATGTATATCGTATATTTGCATATGTATATGTGTGTATGTATATGTGTGTGTGCGTATGCTTTTATTTTTGCTATATAGATTAATTCCAATATATAATGCATATATATATATATATATATATATATATATATACACACACACATATCGTCAATTGTTATTATATATTATTGCAATTACCTTAATGATAAATCATAAATGTATGTGTGCATATGCTTTCAAATATGTCTGATCAACTTTTTCAAAAGTGATCTTTTAAAAATAAAAGTGAAGAATCAATCTTTTAGCATTATCAATATGTTGAGAACTTGCTAATAAGAATTTTATTGTTAGAAAGTTCCATAAAAAATTGTGAAATCGAAAGAAAGAGTATACTAAGAGTCTATAGACATGAGAGTATAGTTGGGCACTAGCATGGGCTGCTCCCTTCTGAAAAGATCAATCAAAGTGAATCTTAATTCAATCGTGCAGTGGAGCTAGCCAAAGAGTAGGGGTCATCCTTTGTGGGCAGGGGGCTACACCTTTGAGTCAAAAGCCTGTGCAAAAGTTATGTTCCGTCACTCCTCTAGGGCCTTCTAAGTCCTTTCACAAAAACAACGGTGTATACCAACGTTTAACGCCAAAATGGTTGCCAAATCAGGTCCATGCTGATTGCGAATGGCCGTGTTTCTTGCCTTCCAAAGGGCCCAAGTACAGCAGCATGTCTTCCATGCTAAGGCAAGACATACAGCCCCAAACTTCTGGCTAGGCATTTTCAAACAAAATCAACGGCACTACCTTGTAATATTATAGACTCATCAAAGGTATCCATATTTCTCTCCATATTCGCCGGAGTCTATAGACAAGCAAATGATAGACATAAGAAAATCACAAAATCCAAAAATCAATTTTCTATTATAAATAGAAAATTTATATGAAATTAAAGAGGCACTACCTTGTAATATTATAGACTTATCAACGGTGTCCATATTTCTCTCCATAATCGCCGGAGTCTGTAGACAAGTAAATGATAGACCTAAGAAAATCACAAAATCCAAAAATCAATTTTCTATATGAAATTAAAGAGGCATTTTGTTGTTAAAAAAAATACATAAAGTACAAAAATCTTCATAATTAAAAATCAAGAAAAATATTTTAGGAAGATTTGAAATGAGATACAATGTATGCATGAATGATATTAAATTTGATTATTTAAGAAATGAAAGACATAAAGGCCATTACAAAATCCAAGAGAATATTTTCTACTATAAACAGAAGTTTTTAAATGAAAATTAAAAGATTAAATAAATCAATGAAAAAGGTCATTATATCCATGCACTTTCAAATAATATAAAAAAAAAAATAGTTCATCAATTGAGTAGACACTTTTGAAAAAGGGATAAGACATTTGGTGTAAAAATAATATAATGTATGAAAATCGTAATAATTAAAAATGAAAAGATTTCTACTATAAACAGAAGTTTTTAAATGAAAATTAAGCGATTAAACAAATCAATGAAAAAGGTCATTATATCCATGCACTTTAAAATAATATAAAATACAAAATAGTTCATCAATTGAGTAGACACTTTTGAAAAGTGGATAAGACATTTGGTGTAAAAAGAATATAATGTACGAAAATCTTAATAATTAAAAATGAAAAGATTTTAGAGAAGATTGAGAAACAACAAATGAAACGACAATAAATTAATCATTTAAGAAATGAAAGACATAAAAGGTATTATGAAATCCAAGAAAAGATTTTCTACTATAAACAGAAGCCTTTAAATAAAAATTAAGAGAATAAATAAATCAGTGAAAAACGTCATTATTTTCATACATTTCCGAATAATATAAACTTAAATAAAAATTAAGAGAATAAATAAATCAATGAAAAACATCATCATTTTCATACACTTTTGAATAATATAATATTAAAAAAATTTTAATTCAATACACACTTTTGAAAGGTAGAAACTACATTTCGTGTTAATAAAAATATAACGAACAAAAATATTAATAACTAAAAATCAAGGAAAAGATTAATATTTGAAGTGAGATACAATAAAGGCATGAAATGACACAAAGGGCATTAAGAAATCCAAGAAGAGATTTTATTATAAAGTACAAATTTTAATGAAAACGAAGAGAAAAAAGAAAATATATGGAATGTTTCCATCATTATAGTAAATTTTGGAATAATATAAAATAATAAAACCATCAATGAAGTAGACAATTTGGAGTGGATCAAAATCCTTTGCAGTCAAGGATCGAGATCCCTTTAAGTTAGGAACCGAGATCCCAATAGGTAGGGGTCGATATTCCCTAATGGAAGGAAGCAAGTATCATTCAAGCTCAGCTTAGGGATCGCCGGATCGAGATTCCATAAGGGGATCGCCACCCCTTGACCAATTTCCCTACAACTATGCTCCCAAGTGCTCATCTTAGCATCGTTCACCCACGTCCTCCACAGGAGTTCCACAGTGAGGTGCATGACACAAAAGCCAATAAAATCATCCCCATGAGCATGAGCAGCCTCAAAATACTGCTCCATGTCTAATAGGAAGTTTTGCAAACTCTAGAGATCCTTATGCCTTCAAACGTCTTGGTTCTAACACCCACACACTCTGTCTAGCCTACAATTACCGAGAACGGGAACGTGAGGAGTTCCAAGAACAGGAATGGGAGCACGAAGTGAGTCTATCTCGAAGATCCCTAGACGGCAGAGCGAGTTCCGTACATGGTTTGGGGAAGGATACGAGTTCCATGACTTCTAGGGAGCGCATTTCTATATGGACAGGAGCAGGTTCCCTACCATAAGGGATCGTGTTGTGTCATTCTTAGGATCGGGGTTTCCGGAGTTCACTATTTCAAGTAAATTGTAAAGTGGGAGCGAGTTCCATTTTTTGCTATGGTAATAATGGGCTCTTGGGTGGATAAAGGGAGTGGGCGAGAGAGTGGGAGGAATGGATAGAAAAGCGAAGTACTATGGGTTATGTGTCTTTCCTACAAAGGTTGTGTTGTAATCGACCCTAATGCCCAAGAATGTGATCCCAAACATGAATATAAAGATATGGTTGAATTGTTTTTCTTTTTCCCTTCCTTTGCCTATAAGATTAAAGTAATTAACTTTAGAAGATTGGCAAGAAAAGTCATTAAGTATTTAAGATGATGTGATTTCTTAGTGTTCAAGGTTGTAGGTCCTTCAACATTATTTGGATTCATTTTGCTTACACATGAACAGTCTACATGCCACAACCAATAGCCGTCCACCCACTGTCACCCTTTCATATCTCACCTGAGCTGATAAACGTCCACCTAGAGATGGCACACAGAAACAACATGATTAGTTCAGTATTACAATACAATTATAGTTTACAATGTGCAACCCCTTCCGACTGTATTCAGAGACTTGCACAAAATATTACCTTATTTCATTAGAAATGCACCATTAACCGATTGTGCAACACATCAATAGATTGTGTAACACATCCATTTTACCGTAATGAAGTGTATCGATCGTGACCTCACTTCACAATAAAATTGCAACACGGCTAACTTATGAACCTCCTTCCAATCTTGTCCCTACTCTAGTTGCCTTTCTTTAAAATTGAACACAAATGTCATTGCAAAATGCGTGCGTCGTAGAAAATTTGAGGAAAACCGAATACTATACACGAATAAAATAAACTTTTTTTTGATAAAATTAACAATTTCATTAAATAAGAAGATAGTATGTACAAGTGTTGGGAGCATCTCGTACAAAAATTGGGAGCTACCGGAGCCCTGAAGGGGCTAAGTAATCCCTATACAGAAAAAACAGGAAAACAGACAAGTGGCTACTGTGACAACAAAAAATTGACACATCCAACAAGTCAAAGGGTTTATAAAACGGCAATTTTTACAACGTAAATACAAGAGGTGAGCAAAAATTGGAAAAAAACCCTGCGGCAAACTTCAAGGAGGTCCAAAACTGTTTGTAAGATCACGAGGCGGAGATAGGCCAATTTCTTGGATGTTGGCTCTGTCATTGGCCGTGAGATCTGTGAACTCGTTCAACGTCCTGAAGATATGCCTCCATGAGACGTTGATATTCCAACAAATGAATTCAATCTCATCAAAGATCCCAACAAATGAATTCAATCTCATTAAAGATCGAAGCTATGTACCAAAGGGGTATAGACTTTCCAGATGCTCAAGAGATAATATTGTAAGCATCCCCTTCAACTATCAAGTGGGATCCCCAAGAAGGGTTAAAGAGCTTGAGCCCCAACAATAGTGCCATTGCTTCAGCACGTTGTGAGTCTGTGTGGCCTAGGGCTTTGGCAAACGTAAGTAAAATATTCCTCTCGTGATCTCTGAAGACTCCACCAGCACCAGCTGAGCCTGGATTGCCCCTTGAGCAACCATCAAAATTAAGTTCGATAGTTCCCCTCGGGGGTGGTTGCCAATTATTGGGTTTTTGAGTTTTCCGTGGCTGGTGAAATAGGATATTATCCTAATGGCTTAGAAAAAAGTTTGTAGGTATCCCAGCGAAGACTTTATGATTGGTCGCCCAAAAGGTTACCAAGGCCGTAACCTTATGGAGAAGTGCAGGCCACTATTGATAGAGTCCTTGGAATATCCTATTATTCCTTTCTGTCCAAATAACCCATATAAGCGCAGCAGTCGTAGCCTTCCAAATAATTTTTCCGCCTTTGGGCCATGGCTTGGGGAAATATATGGATAACAGGGATAGGACAATAGGTGGGGTAACCCATTGTATGCCAAAAAGTAACAAAAGCCGGCTCCAAAGGTATCGCGCTTGCTCGCAGTGAATGAACAGATGAGCGTTAGATTCCTCCTCATTTTGGCACATAACGCATCTGTTGGGAATATGGATTCCTCACTTCTGTAGTTGATCTATAGTTAAAGCTCTATGTGATCCAGCTATCCAGCTGAAAGTCTGCACCTTTGGGGGTGCGATCGATGTCCAGACATTAGAAAGGATCGAGCGGGGTTGAAGGCAGAGTGGGAGATTGAGGAAGTCTCCTATAAAAGGAGGCCATTGTAAAACACCAAAGGGGGAGAAAGTCCACACCAAAGCGTCGTTCCCACTGATAGGAATGTAGTTGGCATGCAAAGCTGTTGAAAGTTGAATGAAAGAGAGGGATTCATCATCCGAGAGGTTCCTCCTGAAAGACGAATTACAAACTCTTCACCCGCCTACAATAACCACTACATTGGTATAGGATACAATAACCACTGCATCTCACTCCCGTGGTATAGGATACTCAGTTCTTGGTATGATGGAATCATGGTACTGAATTATATTGGAGCCCTGATCTTGGGCATATGGATCTGGATCCCGCTTGCTACGGACCTCGCTCCCAAATAAATACGAGATCCGAATAAGCAACGAAGCACTTGGAATCGAGATCTGGTCACTCGGAGAGCGGGATCAAGATTCCGGGGTGGAAGGGGACCCCTACATGGGTGCTCCCGATAACTATACTCTAGCCCACCCATGGTGTTGCACAAGGTCTTCTCGACAAGGGTCATGTCCTTTTGCAAGCCTGTGAGACTTGCATCGAATATCACCATGAAGGCCCTGAGGTCATCTATAAGTCCTCCCACACATGCATCATCGGCACTACATCTCTCCACATTTGCCTCAAAAAACACTAACCCGAGCCACCAAGGCAGTGATGCTCTTGGGACACATTCACCATATGCCTCGAAAAACACTAACCCGGCCATCTTGGGGCACCCTTATGAGTTGCTCCAACTGTTCCTCAAGGTATGACAAGTTCCTGGATCTCAGCAGACACACCACTCAACATATCAATTGTTACAGCGCTAAGTTTTTACCATAACCAAACCACACAGTCTAGTGTGAAACAAAACTAGACTATGGCAACGCCTACCTCCACAAGCACTTATAAGAGGATTGGAGTGAGATAAGCACATAAGATATGTAAGAAGTATAGAAAAGGGCCTCAACCACCTTTATTTCACTCTATGCACTTACTGGTAAACAGTCACAGTTGCTCCTCGAGGGTCACCAAGTATGCACCTACACAATCACCCACCGGTTGCATCGCCATCAAGGCCTGCATCACCATTCTACCCACTACCTGGTGCGGCGGTTACCAGCCCACGCCCCACCATCAATGGCATCTCCCGCATGGCCCATTAAGGACGGGGGGCAAAGGCCCCTTCAACTCACTCTAAGAGTCATTAGTAAACCATGCATAACAATCCAAATGTGAAATGGACATCACACAGCCATCAGTCGCTACTCAGGTCCATGACCCATGTGCACTCACCCTCTCATATGGCATTCCACTTACATAAGCACATATCTACATAGCTACACCTCATGCACATGGGCCATGCCCATTTCCCTTTTAAGTTGTAATGCCAATGGATCAACCATCTAGGCTTCAGCCAATCAGTCTTGATGGTCCACCAAGTCCCACCATCTTAGCCATCAAGCTGCACCATCATGCCAAAGGTGTTGCACCAAGGATCTTTTCCATTGATCCACATGTGCACACATCCCTGAACATCACATGCCCTATGCCATACCATCCCTGCCTCCCAATGAAGGTCAGTCAAAGCTAAAGGTACTCCCTCATATGGTTTGTCGATATAAAGAAATAAACTTTACAAGAGAGAGAGAGAGCTTAATTACCCAAAGTAACACAAGTTCATAAAGGATTTCCAGATCATTTTTTACTTTGTTATGTCACCAAGGGAGGTTAACATTCCGTGCAGTGCCCATGCGCATGATGCTAAGGAGGAGGTTTAACAGTAGGCCATCAATTGCGGGGATCAAGGTTATACATGTTGCATTCAGGAAGGATCTCACAGATCGCTCCTCAAACAACAGCTAAGGGGAAAGCATACTATAATCCTAAGGACGACAGAAAAACTAGAGCCCTTGGGGTCATCGATTGAGATTATGGACAATGATAGAGGGGAACCCAACATTAATTCTTGTGGGTCCCCCACCTCTTGACTTTGCATCATCTTATCATCAAACAGTGATGGTCCCAATCGATTGCAGGTACATCATAGTCCATCAAATTATAGTACAAACCCTCAATAATGAGGAATGCATAAAGCAAACAACCAAAGACAACCCAGAAAGAAAAGGCAATGGGAAGAGGGAGAATAAGAACATTGAGAAAATCCTCGTTGTGCGATAGAAACCCTGGTCCTGTAAGAGAAAACAGAAGTAACAGATAGCACAGGGTTCAAGTAGGGTACCAGTCTCATCCAGATCTTCAGGAAGATGAGCCCCAATGCCCAGTCCTGATACAGGAGGAAGACTGGACTTTCGTCCACTGGAACTCGCATCGGCACTACCACAAGCAGCTCAAATAGCAGCCCAATAAGCACCGGAATGATGAAAACCTGAATTCAAAACCAGAAATGACGTTTGACTTATCTAATTCATTGATTTCACCATGGTCCTTGGATAGATGATTGAATCATGGAATATCAGATGAGAGTGCTTACCCAGATTGATAACAAGGCACTGCTTTTTAGCAAGATGGTACACCACTTCCAGGTTTGGGACAACAGGACTCTGGTGCTCCGGGTCTTGAGATAATCGGCCAAATAACCAACCCCAGCTGCCATAGCCCAAATGATATAACACCCTATGGTAAATGCATACATATCTGTGCAAACAAGCCAAGGGGAGCACCAGTTAGTATCCATGAAGGATGCAGAAAATAATTATGGGAATGAGATTTATATTTTCATTACCATTACACTTGACACCATGAGTTATTGGAAGTCTTGGAATGGTGCTGAAAGTAGCACGCCCAAGAGAAACAGGGCCCACAATTAAAGCTGAGTTGAAAAGTAGTAGAGTCATCCATGCCAAGAATAGCAATAAGATGATGCGGATAACAAAACCATACCTGCCACAAATTGTCAGTTAAAAAACTTCTCAGGCCCAGAACACAAAGCTTCAATTTATCAATGTACACAACAATGCAACTAGCACAGTGAAGCATAATTTACAGTACAAGAAATTGGACTTAAAAGAAACCAGCGAAAATAACACACAAACTGGCATGTAATGCACAAGAATGTAGTTTAACCATCAAAGTTATCAAGTTCCAAGCTTTTGATTGCTATTTAGGACAAAACAGCTTTTTGAAGTCTTATCCACATGTCAAATAAGGCAGGTTTAACTTACAAAATCAGCCAACTCACTATAGTTGGGCATGAGACCCCAAACACCGAAAAGAAGGCTCCAGGCATACAAAGCGGCAATGTGGTCAACTTACGTGAGATCAAACAGGGCCTAGAAGCAATTCTCATGTTTGTGTAATGTTTGGCTAAAGGAGGGGTCATGGAAACAATCAAATAAAGCTTCTCAGGAGTGACGTTGGTCATTATTTTATTTGCAATCAATAGAAGTTGTTGGATGCTGGGTTTGGTTCAGCATACCAGACTCCCATGGTGTAGAGTATTCCTTTTTATAGAAGGGAACAATAGGTTACCTTATTGCCAGGATAATTGTCTAGGTACATATGTGCTAACCATTCACACAAGAGTTCCCTAACCTTCAATCTAAGGGTAAACATGTCTTCATAAAAAATCTGTTTTCCACAGTTCATGGTGTATGCACATCTGAACAGCAAGGATTCAAGAAAGAATATGGGTTGCATCACAAACAACACATAAAAGGATGAACAATCATCCCAATCATATTCATGCTTTGGAAAATTTCCACCCCCCTCCCACCCCCCCAAAAAAAAAAGCCTAACAAAGAGAGAGAGAGAGAGAGAGAGAGAGAGAGAGAAAGAGAGAAGAAGAAGAAGCCTGAGTTCAGAAAAAATAGTAATCATTTTATTCTCTTGATAGAACACAGAAGGTCATCAAGTTCCATATATAACTATACATGAATTATGAAGCTAAGCAACGACAAAACCTCCCCCCAAAAACAATGAGAACCAAAACAAACTGAATACACATTAACAAAAAATACCGGAGCCAGATTTTTGGTATCTCAAATTGATGAACATGAGAAATCAATCATTTTTTAAGGTGAACAAGTTTCATATGTAGTAATGAGACACCAGAAGAGAACAATATGAAAATTATAACAATATGTAGCAATCAACACTGACATGTGCAAAGTGCATTGGTACATGTGCAAAGCAAGTGCCAATGTACAGAAAATTGACTCGGCCAATGGTTAAGCCGAGTAACTCTGGCGAGTCCAAGTAACTCGCCCAAGTCTAGCCTAATTTAAAAATAAATAAATAAATGAACAAAAAAAAAAGTATATATAACATAGCCTTCACTTTGATTACAGCCAGCAGCAAATGGCTCTTGGAATGCCGCTTTGTGAGACGTCTTGGGTTTGATTCCCCAGCTGAATTTTTTTTTAACTCCCAAAACAAAAAAAATACAGGTTTGAAAAAAGGAAGGTGACATTTGTTAGTGGGATTCGAACCCCCACCACAATTCAAAATGACCATGTACACTACGTGCTATGCCCTTCAGAGGCATTTGATTTAGAGTGATACATTATTATATATAACCTAAAAAAATCGGCGTACAGCAATACTTGCCTTGATTCCAGATACATGGGCAAGTGCCATATATAAAATTCCGAGAAATAGTTTTGAAAAACAATGAAAACTTACTCTTCAGAATCAGACTGATCATCAACATCAGACTCTGCAGCCGCATCCATGTTTCCTGCTGCACGATTAGCATCTCCATTGGCTGGATGTTCTATGACAACCCACTCCTGTTGCTCAACACCACCTCGACGAGCATCATGCAATCTTTCTTGCCTTCCTTGCTCAGCATTCCCATTTTCCCGGCCACTATTATCCCCAGGTCTTGCCAGTAAGAAATCGGTTAACCCAAGCGCCCATCCAGCTACTACAAACCATCGATAAAGGACTGCCTTAATGGTCGCACGAAGCCTGAAGTGTTGAATAGCAAATGGCATGGCAATCTGGAACAGCAACATGTCTACTGGGATCTCAGTAAAAGGATCGGAAACACTGCAACAATATTGTTCATGATTGAATGTTAGCAACTGAGAGCAACAAGATGAAGAAAACATTAAGAAGCTATGTGAAATTGTAAATATATCAGCACATCAGAACAATGATGAAATTTGTAGAGATGTACAAGAATGTAACGGAAAAACATACGAGATGTCAAGTGGAAAGACAGATGGAGCCAATCGCATAGCAAGTTTGACAGGTAGAAAAACGAGCATCACAATCAAGGTCCCATAGACTGCAACGGATAGCATAACGCGACGAGCATGTTTGTGCACAGGATCATCAATCAAATCACGAAACGGATTGTAATTTGGATCAGCAGGATCTCTGAGGAAATACAGAACTCCAGGGCGCAGAACCTGGATCAAATAATATAATATATTAAGGCCATAAAATGCTGGTAACAATAAATTGAATTAAATGAAAAAATTATTAAGTAATGAAGGTCAAATTCTTGATAAAGCAATACCCCTCGAAGAAGGCTGACGAAGATGCTTATCTGTAGCATGTAAAGGATTCCCACAAGCCAATGTATGAACGAGCTTGCTGATGGTGAAATTGAGAAAAACTCAACCCGCTGAGCAATCGTTGACCCCAGCATTCTTATGGTGCAAATATCAAGCCACCATCCACACATTAATGGGAACACCCCAAGTTCAATGACAAGAAGGAAAGCAACTTTGACCGTAGTCATTAAATGCTTCATTCCAGACAAGAACTGTTTGAAAACGGAAGGAATGGCCTCTGCAATGGAGGCAATCCCGTAGAACCTGCCTATTGTCAGTGGTTCACCCCTGCTGTAGCGGATCAAAGCCACAAGCCCAAGGTAAAAGAAGACCAAACAAAATATTAACATATAACCAGTAACCAGTGTACCAACATCAGAAAGCTGCAAGGCTCCTGCCCCTTTTAACAATTCAGCATGTCCCAGTCCATTCTTTAAGTGAGAAACTTCATCTAATCCTGTCATATTTGTTTTCAGAGCTTCAGAAGCTACCTTCACAACCTGATCAATCAAGCCTTCATTACCACCATCTGAGGAGAAATTTGTAACAACAGTTTGCAAGGTGATGTTTGCCAAGGCAACACCAGACTCTGCAACTGGCTTGACTGTTGACAGCATGACGCTAGAGGTGGAGGATGGCAAAAGCCAAGATGCATAGAAGAGTATAACACGTCCCAATGAAAAAGGCAAGAAGAATACAACCCCAATAAATATTGCATTGCTAGCAAGAACCTGTAAATAGAAGAAATATCTAAATTTAGCAAGTATACAACTCTTATGAAGTGCATTGGAATACTCACAATAAAGTTGATTGATGAATAGATTTGCAACTTAATTTCTCAAAATTTCTGCGGCAAATAAATTTTTTATGGACAGGAGTATCATCTCAGCAAACAAAATTTTTGTAAGGCAGGAATAACTAAACCTAGTAAGGCAAGAATCCCTAAACATTTTAAGGACAGCTGAGTGGAGGTAACAATATTTCCAAATAAAAAGGGAGCACCTCACAAGTTTATGAACACTTCATATCATAAGACACATGCAAGATCATAGTTGCTATTCATTATAACTTTATACTCAATCTTGGCAGTGAAAAATAAAGCAAAGTAAATAAGCAGATAATGCTGAGACCATATAACATTTCCTACAAGCAAAGAAATAAACTTGGTAGAAGCAATAAGACAAAGCATTAAGGAATAACACAAAAATGAGGAAGAGGACACAGAGAGAGAGAGAGAGACTCACAGTTATTGCATTTTCAACCAAATGAAAAACAGGTCCTTGCATGCCAACAAGCTCATCGAAAGGAACATCTTCAGCACCATCGGCATCATCCAGACCATCAAACATCTGTTCAACATGTGCTTCAAGGCGTGCAGCTTGCATTTCCAGCCGGGCAGCAACATTCTCTGCATTCCTCCTAATAATTTGACCAGCACCAGCAATCCCTTGGCCCCCAACATTATCCTCGCCATTTCCGGCAGCAGCAGGATTCCTTGCACCACCTTGGCCAGGAGGTCTCCTAACACGAGGCCCATGTCTCTCTAGGCCATCATCTTCTCTCTCTGCATCTTGTACCCCACCAAGCTCTCGAAGATGCCTAAAATAGTCCCTCAAGGAAGTGGCCCCGAGAAATATAAATACAATGCCAGCAGAAAGTAAAAAACCATGAAGACAGTCTGTTAGAATGACCGCAGCAGAAAGATGACTAAGGAATAATCTCTGAGCCTCTCCAATGCTCCTCACAAATGCTAATCGCCAAATCCAAAATGTGATGAAGGGAATTATGGTGAGCCACACTGAGAGCACAAAAGCCAGACGCAAAAAGAATTGCAGGACATGACATGCTTTCATTGCCATCCCGACTAGAAACTCTTGGAAAGGGAGTCTCATTGGGGCATTCTCAGCATAAACAGGAGAGAAGGAAAATGCATGTTTGCACACCTGCCAGCATGACAAGGGCATAATAAGCACAAATACAAATGCAATGAGCATCATATGGAGAGGCACACCATACAAGACAATCAACGAAACAGCATGCTTGAGCTCTCATTGATCAGAAATATAAGTCAAACAAGTCCAATAAACAAAGCTGAAATCATTACAGTTTGATTTATACAAATACACATACACACATATATAAATACATACAGATATGTATAGGGAATACACATGTATAAATTCCATTTCTATACAGCCCGCATATGTCACCTTCAATTTGACCATCCAAACAGGATTTGTTTGACCCAAAATTTTAGGAATGCTCTAAAAAACACTAGATGAACAGTTTTTTGTTTCGCGGGGGGGGGGATGATTTTGAACACATGTAACACTAGATCTAAAAGTGCACTAAAATAAAGAACTGACATTAACCCAATTTTCTCTCTCCTTAGAAAACGGTTTTTTAAGGTTTATTTCAGGTTTTTGTGCGGACTCCGACTTTGTTAATGCACAAGCCCAAGACAACGCTAATCAAGTCATGCGAGTGATGGGATTCAAATTTGAAGGCCATGAAGAAGCCCTCCAGGACTTCCTCCATGCGAATTCCCTCCCTCAATTCAAGGTCACCAGGAGAGGCAACTGCAAACTCTCAAACCTAGTGTTTGGGATCAACTACGATAGGCCATCCAATCGAAGGTCATCAATTCACCATCCCTCTTCTTCCTTGGGGGGCTCTCCCCAAATACACTCAACTAGGCGAGCTTTACCCTCCCTCCCCCTTCATCATGTTAATATTGTCCTGGAATGTGTGAGGGCTCGGCAACCCATCAAAGCGCAGTGCCATCTGTGACATCTGCACTCACCATTCATTGGATCTCATAACTCTCACTGAAACTAAACTTCCAGCACCCTCCCTAATCCAAGTTAGACAAGTTTGGGACCGAAGGCCGAGCCAATGGGTAGCCTTGCTGACATCAGGGGCCCCGAGAGGTATTTGGGTTATTTGAGACCCCTCCACCTATTCTCTCATTTGTTCTCACTTAGGCTCTTTCTCTATCTCATTGGTTCTTTCCAAAACCTCGGATGGCTTTCAATGGAAGTTTTTGGCCATCTATGGACCAAACTCTAACAATCTCAGGGAAGAGTTGTGCGAGGAGCTCGACTTGGATGCATTCCTTTCCCCGCCAATTTTGTGATCGGGGGGTGACTTTAATGTCACCAGATTCTCATTCGAATGAAATTCTAGGGCTAGAGTCACTGGGGCTATGACTCGATTCTCGGACTTCATAGCCCAATTAACTTGGTCCAACCCCTTCCTCTCCAAGATTGATTGTTTTCTTCTCAGTCCCAATGGGACGCAGCCTTTGCTAGCTCCTTTGCCTCAACTCTCCCTAAACCGACCTCAAACCATTGCCCGATCCTCCTCTATACCCAACCTACCCCTAGGGGCCCGAAACCTTTCCGCTTCTAGCTAGCCTAGATCCAGGATCCTGACATCCTTCAACTCATTCCCTCTTGGTGGCATTTCTTTTCCCCCCTGGTCTCTGATAGGGAAAGATTCCAATTTTAGAGGAAGCTTCAACTTCTTAAGGCTTCCCTCCAAGAATGAAGCAAAAGCTTGCCCGGGAATCTAAGAGCCAAGAAAAGCTCAATTCTCCTAGCCATCCAACACTAGGACCAATTAGAGGAACTGAGACCCCTCATGGTAGCCAAAAGAAACAGCAAGTCTAACCAGAACTCAAATACCTCTCTCTCCCATCAAGAAAGAGGAAATATACTGGTACCAAAGGTCGAGAGTCAAGTGGCTTAAGTTTGGTGACCTCAACACTTCCTTTTTCCATAAATTCGCAAACTATAGACAGCGGGACAACACCATCACCCACATCAACGTCGAGAACTCCATCTTCGAACACCCTACCGAGGTCGAAAGAGCCACTCTAAAATTTTTTCAAAAGCTCTTCTCAGCCCCCCTGGGCCTATACCCACCATGGGAAATCTATCCTTCCGTACCCTCCCTCCCGAGAGGGCCGAATGGAGCGAACAACCTTTCTCAGAAGAGTAAATACTCAGAGTTATCCAAGGTCTTGGCCAAGACATGGCTCCATGCCCAGACGGCTTACCAGTTACCATTTTCAAGACCTTTTGAAGTTCGTTTAGACAGGATATCCTCACGTTCTTTAAGGAATTCTTCAACATGGGAATAGTGCATAAAGCCCTTAATGCCACTTTCATCACTCTTGTCCCCAAGAAAAAGGACTCGAGGAACTCAAGGTGTTCCATCTGATAAGTCTCATATATAGTTCTTATAAAATTTTGTCTAAGTTGCATGCCTCCTGCCTTAGAGATGTCCTCAGCCTGGTGATATCCCCATAGCAGGGTACATTTGTGACAGATCAACAAATACTTGATGGGGCCTTAGTGGCTCATGAGTGCATCCACTCAAGCCACCTATCCAAAATCCCTAGCCTTATTGTCAACTTCAATTAGGTAAAGGCCCAAAAACATGTCAACTGGGTGATCCTTGATGAAATCCTTCATAGCCGTGGAGGAGATGGGTCCGTGGCTGCATATCCAACCCTTATTTCTCAGTTTTGATTAACGGTACTAACGGGGACTTCTTCCCCTTATCTAGGGATCTGCACCAGGGCAACCCCCTCTCCCCTTTCCTCTTCACCATTGCAGCCGAAGTCTTTAGCCGTTCCATCTCCCGGCGTTCCATCTCCCGGCTCTTTTGTGAAGGCCTACTCCATGAGTTTAAGTGCGGCACACTCATGGCCCTACCATCCCATACTTACAATATGCAGATGAGACCTTGGTGTTTTGTAATGCTCCACCCTCAAGAGACTAATATTCTCTTCCTGTTTCTTGAATGTTTTAAATGAGCTACTGGCTTCAAGCTTAATATGGGTAAATCGAAGATGATAAGGGTAGCGTTTGACCCCCACTTAACCCAAGCTTTGGCCAAGATTTGGGGCAGCAGTACAAATACCCTTCCCTCAAAGTCTCCCAATTTGTATTGGCATACCTAAGCTTAGCTGTTGGGCACACATCATTAATAAATTTGAGCATAGGCTTGCTACAAAGGTCATTTCCTCTCCCTGCCTGGCAAAGCCACACTTATCTGAGTTATGCTCTCTTATTTCTTTTTTTTTAAATTCTTTTCAAAGCTACGCTCTCTTTTTTCTTTTTTTGAAATTCTTATCCGAGCTACGCTCTCTAGCATCCCAATATACCACTGTCCCGTTGCCACTGTCCTCTAGAATCTTCACCTTTTCCATTAGTAATAGGTTACCCCACAATCTAACCCTCGGCTCTTTTCTTCCTTTCAGCCCTACCCATGGCCTAAGCTTGGCATTCTCCTCTGGAAGGCATCCAACTTCGTGCTCCTTTGGACTGTGTGGAACGCACGCAATCATAGGAGCCTCCAAGGACAATACCAGTCTACAGCAGTTCTATTTGACAAGATCAAATCCCGGTGACTTTTTGGGCTTCTAGCCATAAACTCTTCAAGGGTATCCATCGCTCGGCCTCTCACCATGACTGGCTACCCCTCCATCTTTCACACCTCAGGGTCCCCCGAACCTCACGCTGGATTCCTCCTGACTTTGGTGCCATCAAACTGAATTTTGATGGTTGTTCCCTTGGCAACCGTGGATAGGGCGGTATTGGTGGCTTGTTAAGGAACCACAAAGGCGAAATCCTGGTTCCCTACTCCAAACCTATAGGACACTTTGACTCCCAAATGGCATAAGCTCACGCACTCCTCGAAGGCCTTGGACTCTTCAACCACAATTGGTCATCTACCCCATCGTGGAAGGTGATTCACACAATGTAATTCACTGAGCCTCCACCTCCACCCCCTATCTCTGGTCTCAAGCATACGCACTTGCCACATAAAGTGTTGACTGAGAAATTTTTTGCAGCCTCAATCATCATTTCATATTGGCTCAGTGTCTCATTATCTCTCCCCTTCGACCCTCCATATTTTGTATAGGGCTCCCTTAAGGGAAGTCTCATTTTTTGGATGTATATAGCCCCCATTCCTTTGGGGTCAAATTTTGTTACATTTTGTATGTTTTCTGCCTTAAATACAATGTTAACATTTTCAAAATAAGAGAGGTTGGGGGGGGGGGGAACAAATTTCTACAGCACTAACCTAGTGGGTAGCGTAAACTCTCTTCCTCCCTCGCTCTCTCTCACTCACTCACGCACACACACATGCATTCGTGTGTCTAAAAAATGTACGTTATAGCATAAGTCAATGGCCTCAGCAAACTCCAAGCAGTTTGGGTCCATGCCCCAAATGTGATGGACAAAGAGACTTGGAGCCTACATGAGTATGGCTAAGAACTAGTGTGCTACAGTAGAGGGTTTGAGGCTAGGGTTTAGGAAAACTACAGTGAGAGTTTTTGGACATTAGACTTCATGGACAGCTAAGGTTTGGGTGAGGATTTGGTTAGCCGTTGGAAGCTAGGGTTCAAAATGAATAGAATTCGATGGAATTAGGAGCATGCTTACCAAGATCGCCCAAGAAGGTGGTCGCTCTGGCTCCGAAAGCTTGATCCTGTACTCCAGGACAAGGAATCTCGATTCCAGGTGCTTTTTGAATTTTGGGATCTCGATCCACAAAAATTGGGGATCTAGATCCCTGGTTATGGGATCCAGATCCCTCTCATCCACATCATGGGTCCATGTGTAAGTAGGATCGAACCTCCACCAATGTGAAATCAAGTTTCCTTTACATTAGTACCAAAGATCACCAGCATATTTCAAATCACATGCAATGACGCCCCCCCAATCCTCTCTCTAACGCCCTAGTCCATCTCTCTCTCTCTCTCTCTCTCTCTCTCTCTCTCTATGTGTGTGTGTGTGTGTGCGTGCACAAGAGCATATTTCTCTAAAACTTCTAAAATCTGAACTAGCTTTTAGTATAGAGATCAACTAGTTGAGAAACAGTCCCAATACCTCAACGATAACCAAGGTTTAAAGTTGGAGTTGGAACTTTGAACTTGTAAGTCACAAAAATAAAAACTATAACATACAAGCTATAGCCAAATTACAGATGAAGGAGAGCAGCTGCAAAGTTAAAGCTTCCACGTGTCCTACCTTAAATCCTTTTCATTTCACCTACTGGAAGCTCTATAAGCTGTGTACAATTGATCTTTGTCTTTATGCCCTCTCATGGACCATTTCCACCATTATAAAGACCTTTGACCCTTTCTTTTCCTCTCGACCCTTTTTTCCCTCTGAATCAACATTTAACCAATTGCATGCCCAATCACAAGTGAAAGGACCCAAACAAGAGAAAACAAGGACATTGCATTTTCATCAACTACTAGAGCTTCTTTCATGCCTGAGGACTAAAATTTGGATCCTCATTTTGGGTTTTGAGTTTCACTTCTCACATGTGAAACGCACCTCAATGATAACCAAAAATTAATGATATTTAACGATACTTTGGTTTTTTTAATTAAAAAAAAAAACATTAATCATATCATCAACAGACTTCATCCCAAGCTATAGTATCCTATGAAGTAGACTTTGGGAGCCTCGATCCTAGGCAAATTTGGATTACGCTCCCTTCATTGTGGGATAATGACCACTTTAACTCACAGTATGAGGATCAAGATCTCTATCCCACGCATCTTCTGGCATCTCTCGATCCCATGATCCCGATCCCAATCAGGGATCTAAGTTCACTCTCGATCCAAGTAACTATAATTTGGAGTCCAAGACACAATTGTTGGGACCTGGAGAGGGGAAGCATGAAAGGTTAGAAGATACCGAAAGTCGGAAGCATTGTCTGTACAATTCCTATGTTAGGGATCGAAAACCCACAATGTTAGAGATCTCAATCCCAACCCCTTTAGGGAGATTAATCCAAACCTTTTATTCCAACCTAGGGATCTTGATCCCAACCTTAAAGACTATATGTAGTCTAGGACTATATACACAAAAATATAATTGCATTTCTACCTGGCAATAAATCAAGAAAACCATTTGGTCGCCATCTTTTTTTTAAGGTGGGGATCGAGATCCCAAAACTTAAAAATCAAGATCCCTTGAAGATCCGTTTCCAGGAGTGTTGAAGTGAGATTCTGAAGTGGGATCACCACATGAGTTAGGATATTCCATAAATTATGGTCCAAGATTAGGATTATAGCTTGGAAAGATGAAGGATGTTGGCTGCTTAACAAATGAAACGACCAATAATTTTCAGAAAAAAGGGAAAATTCAACAAAATCACTCTATATACAGGCAAATTTTTTGAGTATCTGTGTAATACATAAGCTATCTTGGTTGCGGGTAGAGCGACCAAGATAGAGTGACAAAGACAAATTGAGTATTTGTCTAATACACAAGCTATCTTGTGTAGCTGATAGGAAATGTATTGAATATTGTCTAACACACAAGCTATCGCAGTCGCTGAGCGATAGAAACATATTATGTATAGCCATAAACCTATAGAGGAAGAGTACAAATGGCCTGAATTCATGAACCATACATTCAATTGAGAAACAAACAGTTGAACATACTGATATGGAATTTTACCAAAGAAAATACTGGGCAACAAAAATTAATATCAATATTTACTTATTTTTACACAAAAATTATGTACAACATTTTTATCTTTGGGTTGGAAGATGCCCATGATTCCATTACAAATTTGGTACTGTGGAAGAAGCCAAGGAGGAGCACAATAAAACATTGTAACCAAAGAAATGAGGAGTAGATCTTACCTGAAAGACTCATAGACGTGCTGACAAATAGAAAAAATTCCATTATCTAAGGATTACTTGCAGAAGAAAAGTATTTGTTTTTTGAACCCCATAACAGTAAAAAGAATTGGCCCTAAGGGGATTTTGAGGAGTATAGACCCCCCAAAGCCTTTACTCCCTCTCTAGTTAGAAACTGACAATTATGCCCTTAATCATGGGATGGGAAACTGCCCATAAATAAGGTTGTACCAGGTGGCCACATAGGCCCCTAGGCAGAGAGAGGTATGCATTGAGATGGCTGCCTGGAGCCCCAAAAGTGTATGTTCCCCCCTTTTTGAACTTGGTGACAGGATATATTACTAAGTAGTAATTAAGTACAAAGGTTCTCACAAGCAATGAGAGGAGGGCAGCCCACAAGCTCAGTGCTCTAATACAATAATACAATAAATGCTTTAGTATAAGTTTGATAAAAAAAAAAAAAAGGGCGGGGTGGGGGAACGGTTTGCGCCCCAAATGTCATGTGCTCAGCCACTCAAGCTAGTATCAATGAGTAATGAGGGAGATAAATAGAGAGAAAAAGGCAGAAGAGCAATGAGGCATGGGTAAAAGAAAGATCTAAGAGATTGAGGCACCCTCCTTTGCTAAAAGCATTGGCCTCCGTGTTAGGTCACCACCAAATATGATCGAAGTCGCTTGCATAAATGAAACATATGGTAAAAAATGGGAAGGAGACGTCAAGGACGCTGACTCCTATTGTTGGCCAAGAGATATCCTCTTCCAAACCAACCCCCCCCTAAAAAAAAACAAATAAGGGTCAAAACCTAGAGAGTTCTTTGAGTAGAGAAATGGCATCAGCACTCCCCGGTGCCAAGGAAGCCGGTAAAGCAGGAAAGGGTCTTACCATCATAGTCTTAGAAGATTCCCCAAGAACCGCAGGGTACCAAGTTTCCCAGTGAGCAGCCATCAAAATTTAAGTCTATGGGCCCTAGTAAGCGGGACTCCATAGGGAAGACAGAAGGGCTTTGGGGGTTTAAATTTGATAACATCTGACCAATGTGAGACGAAATCCGACTTGGCCGGAAGTTCAAAGGGTTGCATTAGAGACCCACAAGATTGTGCAGTTACGGGCAACCTCCGCAATCGTCATTCTAGGACTATGTCTACCTCTTAAAATCATCAAGTTTCTCCCCCAAGGTAGTCCAAAGAAGAGCCGTGAGGCCCATGATAGAGGCTCTCCAAAAGGAAATCCCTATTTTAGGGCACAATGGTAAGAAGAAAGAGGAAAAAAGAACTACCGATGGATTCCGTGGTCACCCGCTGCTAGTTGAAGTCCTTTAGGGTCAAGTCCCAAAGGAAGAAGCTACACTAGTATATAGAAAAAGGTGAGTATGGGTCTCCTTTGCTTTAGAGCACATACAACAATGATTAGCAAGAGTACGACCTCCTTTCGGAGCTTGTCAAAAGTGAAGTTGCTGTTGAGAATAGAAAGCAAACTAAAGGCCTAGACATTGGGTTGGATAGGAGAGGTCCAAATTTTGCTTGAGGGGGAAGCACTACTGGAAGTCAAAGAAATGGATCAGTAGAAAGAAGAGATAGAGAAGTTCCTTGAAGGGGAACGAGTCATCTGGAATCTATCAGGTCTAGGGCTGCCACTAGGCTGGGTTTGGCCCGAGCCCAACCAAAAAAGCTCAAAAATTTTGTGGACAGACCCGACCCAGCCAGCCAAAAATAGAAGTGTTGGGCCTAACCCGACCCTACCAAAATGGATTCATTTGAAGCCCAAACGGCTCGGGCCTTTTGGTATTTTTTAAACTATTAAAAATGCATTAGGAAGAGGCATGAGGATACGTGGCCACTCAGTTGGCACATCTCCCCCCCACCCCCCTCTTTCCCCATTAAAAAAACAGCCCACTGCCTCTCTCTCTCTCCCCCCAAAAGTTCACATTTCTCTCTCCAGCTTTCTTCTCCAAACAGTCAAAGAAAGCCCAAGGCTTGTGCAAGGGAGACTTCTAATTGCAGAGAGAGAGAAAAAGAGAGGCCAATCAACATGTTGGAGCTAAGGCTTGTGCAAGGGATCCTATTGAAGGTCTTAGAGGCCATTCAAGACCTGATCGCCAATGCCAACTTCGATTGTTCGAACGATGGTTTCTCATTGCAAATCATGGACTCAAGCCATGTTGCCCTTGTTGCCTTTCTTCTCATATATGAGGGTTTTAAGCAATTTTGTGCGATTGTTCTGTGTCAATGGGGATGAATCTGAACACTATGGAAAAGATGCTCAAATGCTCAACAAATGATGATATTATCACCATTAAATCTGATTATTGTGGTGACCCTGTGACCTTGTTTGAGACTCCAAGTTGGAGGACTAATATCATGGTTTGTTTTGGTTGGGTTTTTTTTTTATTTTGACGGGTTTCATAGAGAGAATGAAAGATTGGGTGTCAAGTTGAAATGAAGAGAGAGAGAGAGAGATGCTCTATGTCAGTGGGGATGAATCTGAACAATAAGGCAAAGAAGCTCAAATGCTCATGAAATGATGACATTATCACCATTAAATCTGATTATGGTGATGACACAGTGGCCACTATGAGAGTCCAAGTTGGAGGACTAATATCTTGGTTTTGTTTTGGTTGGGTCTTTTTTTTTTTGATGGGTTTCATAGAGAGAAAGATTGGGTTTCAAGTTGAAATGAAGAGAAAGAGAGAGCGAGAGAGAGATGCTCTGTGGCAATGGGGATGAATCTGAACAATAAGGCAAAAATGATCAAATGCTCATCAAATGATGATATTATCACCATTAAATCTGATTAAGGTGCCGACAATATGACCACTTTGAGAGTCCAAGTTAAAGAACTAATATCTTGGTTTTGTTTTGGTTGGTTTGTTTTTATTTTGATGGGTTTCAGAGAAAGAAAGATTGGGTTTCAGGTTGAAATGAAGAGAGAGAGAGAGAGAGAGAGAGAGATTAGGTTTTATAGAGAGAAATTTTGGATTTTATAAAGAGAGTCACATATAGAAAGATTTAGTTTCAGAGAAAAAGAAATTGGATTTCAAAGAGAGAGATTGGCTTTCAAAGAGAGAGAGAAAGATTGAGTTTCATAGTGAGAGAGATTGGGTTTCTGAAGAAAAAAAAAGAGAGAGAAAGATTGCCTTTCATGGGGGGGGGGAGAGATTGGGTCAGAGAGAGAGATTGGATTTTGGGCTGAAAAGAAGAGGTTTATAAGCACCAGAATTCGGGCTTTTGGACCGGCCACGAGACTATCTGGCTCAATCAGAAACGGCCCAAAAAAAAAGTTTAGCAGCCCAGCCCAAACCCAGCCCGAGAATTCGAACCTAGGCCCGAATGCTGCTCAAATCAAGGCCCGGCTCAAAAGTCTAAGGTCGCAACCCTACCATTGGCACTCCTAATCAGGTCCTGAATTTGAGAGTGAAAAGGTTTACAACAAGTTGAGGAGGGAAATAAGGTCCTCTGTTTCACATTCCAAGAGCGGTCTCCTACAAGTGGGGATCCATACCAAAGGGTTTTATGAAGATTTTGAGCATTGAGAGACTGCTGCATAGGGAAGGCTTGTAACCATAGTTGTTGGTGACGGGAGCGGGATCGGTTCGGATTTCGCTGAACCGCCCTATAGTGGAAGCTCCCTGAGGTTACGATCAGCGTCAATCAACAAGACGAGGAATGAGATCCTTAGGTTTATGGGAGCAAGATCCCATGTCAATGGGTTTGATGTTTTGACTAGCAGGAATTTAAGCTCCATTACACATAAAAATGAGGTTGTCAAGTAGAGCTAGTACGAGTTCCCTTGGTTAAGGAATTGACATATAACGGGGTTCCTCTTGTTCTAATATCAAGATTCTTAAAGTATAGGAATCAAGGTCCTCAGCTGGTTGGCCCCAACAACCCAAAATCCTACCACTCAAAAGTCATCTTCTTCGAATCTAGTCTCCTCTGCTTCCATTGTTTCTCAAAGGCTGGCTCTCGGAAGGGGCAAGAGGACAAGATGAACTACTCTCTTGCTCTCTCTCTCATGCAAAAGAAGCTTTTTAAAGCTTGAAATAAAAGCATATATTCTCATCTCACAACTAAGAGGATTCATCAGTATGATTTCAGAATCTAAAACAATAGGACATCATAAATATAATATTTTAAATCAAATACATATTCTCACAACTAAGAGGGATGGCTTACACAATCGGACTTAATAAAACAATGGGTCGCTCTAGACTACGCCTAGTTCAACTTAAGAATCTAAAATAATGGAACTTTATGCTAGGCGAAAAAAGGAATGGATTTTACCATCATGGAACTTATGATTACTAAATAACGGGAACTTGGGAAGATGGCAATTTCTAACCCGGTATCATCCGTTAATGAAAGTAGATCCCATAAACATGGAACCCAAGATTTTAATGAACCAAAACCTTGGACAATGGTTGATGGGAGTGGGGATCTATTTCAAAATGGAACTAGATTCCACTGATGAATGGAACGTGGTCCCTTTTTCTTGGGAGCGAGGTCCCAAAATCGAAAAACCAAAGTCCCTACAAGATCCCTTGCAGGAACCATGGGATCAAGGTTCCGGAGCGGGATCATCACCCTACCCACAAGGTTCCCTTAACTATGCTTGTAATTAGGAATGAGATTGGCCACATGAATTTAAGACTTTGGTAACCTATCCAAGAATTTGAACAGAAAGAGACTTTGTCAACACAATTCACTTTGAACCTAATGCAAGCCAAGAGACGTTGTCTACGTTGGAATTGTTCAATGATAGGGTCTCAAAAAAATGCAAGGTTTTCCGATACCCAAAGGAAGGCCAAGATATTCGACAGGCAAGGAGTCAGTTTATGCAAAAACAAAAAGGACATCAAGGGGAAACCCAATTCCCAAGAGCTTAGATTGGGCATCCAGAGGAATCCCAATTCCCAAGAGCTTAGATTGGGCACCTCAAGGCAATATAAACTTCAAAGTATGAAGTGCAGCAAAAAACGAGGGTGTTGTCTGTGTATTAGAGGTGAGAGATTGTTTCACAATTGCTAGAAGATTTAAGGCTGGAAAGGAGACCCGAATGGTATAATCTCACAAGGGTTATGTTGAAGACCTTGCAACAACGCAAAAAGAAATGGTGAGATAGTCTCTCCTCGACAAAGACCTTTCGAGGAGGATAGCGGCCCTTTAAGGAAGCGTTGAAAAGGACGAGGAAAGAGGAGGAAGGAATATTAGCCATGTATTCATATCCTCCATCTCCAGTCAAGGTCCCTTTTGGAAATGACCTAGTCAAGCACAGCCTAGTCTACATTGTCATAGGCCTTCTCCCAGTTCAATTTGAGAATAAGACCAGTGGTTTTGGTAAGGCCTCTGGAATGAATAGCTACATGAGCTATAAGAGCCCATCGAGAATGTGGCGGTTTTGGACAAGACCACAATGATGACTTCCCCCTATATCCACAGAAGTGCATAAATATAAACACTAATGCAAATGCAACTGAATCAAATATTCGAACCAGAGAATAGATCCTCAATTTCTTAAGATGGAGACCTTGGTGAGCCAATACTGTTTATTATTTCCCACCTGACTGTGTTTATCATCTTTAGTGGTAGTTAACACCTCAATTTGCAATTGTAGTTAGAACTTGCAAAAATCCATGAACATGACCTTGAAGACTATGGCAGAATTGAATTCCATTAGAAATACTATATACACTAATGAAAAAATCAACAAGGGAACACCAACTTACATGCCTATTTTTTATGAATCAACATATCACATGCTTTTTCTCCTTGAAAATACATAAAAACAAATAAGTAAAGATGGTCTAGCATCAAATAAAGCTCACCGAGTCACATGTTACATGTTCATAATAACAGTTCCATAACCTTCTTATTAAAAAGTAGTTAAAGCCTACTTATAATGTGAAGTTTAATTATAACAATCTTTCATTTCCATGGCCCAGTTGATGAAATACCCAGCATGAAGGCAAATGCAGCCATTCACATAGTAACATAGTTTCCAGAAACATACTTCAGTGAAGGAGCACCCCAAGACAAATGTAAACAATGAATGGGGGAAGGCTTGATATACTCCAGAAAGCAAGGCCCTGCAACATCAGTGAAGCTGATGGTCACCCTCCTTATAGGTCCCATAGAAGCCTCTTAAATTACCATGAGCAGCTACATATGTCCTTAGATACTTGCAATCATCATGGATACTTGCAGGCATGATCGAGATCTTTTTATCCAAGACCACTTTGCGAACTTGAGTCCAGTGGGTTGGCACACATGCATGGGTTCTTTTCCCTATTTCCGTGGCTTGGCAGGTCTCTGCATCACCCTCACCCTTGACCTTCCTCACTTTTTCTTCCCTGCAGTATGCATTTCTATCTATTTACACTCCATGCAACTTAATGAGCTCCTGGAGGAGTTAAAGTCTCCATAGAGTGCTTGTTAACGTGGAAGAAAGAAGGTAAATAGGATGCTAAATGGGCCAAATACACACTTCTAGTCACAGTATGCAGACCTGATCCGGTCTTGAATGAGTGGATTAGGTCAACCTGGCCGAAGAAAAACTAGGTCAAGTTACTTTACATAACCAAAGATTTACCAAAACTCAACGTAAAGTCTATTTAGTCAGATTTAATCGAATCAAGTTTAGAGAGCTGGTCCAGTCACTTGTAATGCCTCCATCCCAACTCCCTCCCTTGTCCCAGCACCCTCCTCCGTCACTCCATCCCTCGTCCCAGCACCCTCCTCCGTCACTCCCTCCCTCGTTCCAGCACCCTCCTCCAGCACAGCACCGTCCAGAGTCCCACCACCCCCATTAGCTCCAGCATTACCCTCCTTCCTAGTATTCTCCAACTCTTCCCTACCTCTCCCACAATTACACACACCTCTAAAGAGCCTTTGCTGCCCAACCCCCTCCTCCTCAACACCAATTGAACTATGATGAAGTCCTTAATCCCCCCGGTCAGCCCACAAGGGCTTCCACTACCGCTTCCTTCCGTCATGCCCACCCTCACCCACTCTCAATTTAAACACCCTAACCTTTTAACCTTAGATGGTCCTTTCTTCCCTGAACTCTGCAAGGAGCTTTGTCCACCTTCATCTAAACAGTATTCCTCCCCCTCCAAGGTGATGGCCAAATAGTTTGGTCACTTGTTGCCTATGGCATCTGTTCGGTTTCCTCATTCGATCGCTCTCTTTGACATACATCACTTCCGTCAGCCCTCTCCTCCCCTCTATGCCGAAGGCCTGGTTTCCCTTTATTCCCCCAAGAACACAGGTCTTCAATTGGATAACCCTAGCTGAGTGGGGCCTTGATAGTGGACTAGTTATAAAGGAGAGGCCTACCCATACCTAATAGATGCACAATGTGCTTGACAGCCGAAGAAACGAACCCTCACCTCTTCATCAATTGCAAGGTGGCCACTGACCTGTGGGGGGACTTGTTACACTTTTTGGGTGGGTATTGGATAACTTCGAGAAATGTCCCCAATCTCTTCACCTAGTTGCACCCACTCCCTTAGGCTAAAGCTGGCATCATGCTTTGGAAGTGTCAGTCATAGCTCACTTTCTAGTGATTTCTTTAGTAAAACTCATGCCAGAGGATTTATTTACCTCTCTCTCTCTCTCTCTCTCTCTCTCTCTCTCTCTCTCTCTCACAACCATATATAGTCGACCGTATACTATATAAACTCTCATCAAATACAGTGAAAGGTACCCAAACTGGCTATCCACCATCCGAACTTATCATCAGATGGTGGAGACAAGAAGTTGTTCCATTGTAAAACAAGATAGGCTTAAAAACAGGGTACAAAGACTCACCTCCATTGGGGCCAGTGAACATTCTTGCCAATCCATGTGCCATTTTTTTTTTTTTAAAGAAAGTTGACTTTGTCAATCAATATACAAGTTGATGGGTGATCGGGGGAGGCGAGGGGAGGGGCGGCTTCTTTCATAGATAGAAATTTGATGAAAAGTAGTTTCATCTAGTAGCTCCACGTTTTTGGTGAAACAGGCCTTGAAAGGATTTCAGTTCCCTAACCTAATCAATGTACCATTTATTATTGTGATTCCCACTCACCGGAGAACAAGAATGAAGACATGGCCCTAGTTTCAGAAACTCCAATGAGATGTTAATCCCCAACTATCATGAGTACAATTTTGAAAGAATAAAATCATAGCACATTCAAGGATACAAGTACGAATAACAAGATATTATTGACATATTAAAGAAAGATGACATGTTGTGGGTAGTTTGAAAGAAATTTATGGAGGAGCCAGAGTCGGGACATGAGGAATAATTTGCTCGATAAAAACACAAGTTCTTTTCATAAGGTTAGCTCACTCTAGTTTGGATACTAAAATCCATTGCCTCCCCATTCCACACAAAAATGTAAAACTTAACAAATAAATAAATAAGATGATTCTATCGATTTCATTTTCAACCGAAAGCTCAAAATAAATGTTAGTTTCTAAGACACACTTATTGAGGAAGAGCGTTCAGAAATATTCTAAGTGAACTGCTTGGGCTTTGTTGATAATGCTTCATCGCTGAGGCAGTAGCCCCATAACATGGAACCAATCTAGAATTAACCGTTCACCACTAAAACCTTACCTATTGAAGGGTGACTTCAAATAATATATTATTACTACTTTTTCAAACAAAAAAATAAAAAGGATTAGGTAATTCCATTTTAACAAAAGGAAAATGGATTATGAAGTTACAATAGGGGACGTTATGAAGGAAAACACAAATTCAAGGATTTTGCAAAAAATGGTACCGGCTGGTCACATAATATCAGCAATTCTACGCAGCTGTGCAGAAATCAGGGAGTCATTTTGGAGCAAAATATCACACAAAACTTTTGACTTTCAATTAAGAAATCATGGGCAATCCATGACTCCAAAGAAAGCCAGCAGTTACTCGGGCAAATTTCTCATCTTCCCTACACCAATATGTCATCAATCTACAAGCCAATTCACAACACTACAGCTAATAAACGCTAACAAGAGCATCAAAATCCCTAAATTCAAGTCACTCGATAGTACATCATTCATGATACAATTATCAAAACAAGAAAACAAGAAAAAAAATGCACAATCAGACAAAACAAACATCAAAACACATGAATCAAAAGAAGAAGAAGAAGACTGAAATAGGGTTAAAGGTGCAAACCTCACACTGGCGCGCATTGCTATGATCAAGCCACTGTAGTAGGCATTCTTGGTGCACAAACTTGATGCTTCCACTGCATGCGCAAGGATACCGAAGGGGATTCTCAGCATCGCCCGGGTTTCTACAGATCCTGCAAACATCGTCTTCTTCATCTTCCTCCTCTTCATTATGTCTCCTGTTCGAGTCATTTGAAGCTTCCATGGCCCGGAAGCTCTCTGGCATGCGCTCCCTCCTCGCTTCCTCTTCCTGGGCCGATGCAATCTCCATCTCCGCTTCTCTCTATCTCCTCAGCAACCCAGGAGGACCCTGCCCCAACCCTCTGCAACTCGCCCCAAAATTCCTTTATATGGGCAGAGAGATACAGAGGAATTTAATTAGAGAGAGAGTCAAAGAACTCGAGAGAGAGGTTGAGGGGGGAGAAGCTTGGGGAGAGAGCGAGGGTAAACGGCGGGCGCACGGGACGACGAGACCCCGTCGCTGCATTTTTAGCTGTTATTATTATTTGTATAGAAACGAGGATCTATACGATCAAAATAAAGCAATAAATATACTAGAAAAGTTTGTCATAGCTTTAAAATATATTTTTATATTTAATTATAAAATTTTTAATATCGGAAATATTGGTGATAGTTTTAAAATATATTTTTATATTTAATTACAAAGCTTCAAAAATTATTATTATTATTTTAAATATATGCCAGTGTGGGGAAGAGGTGCAATTTTATGGTGTCGAGGACCTAAATAATCAAAATAAAGCATACATTCAAGTAGTATCGAAAAATATGGTTTCAATGTTGAAAATATTTGTGACAGCTTTAAAATATATTTTTATTTTTAATTATGAAATTTAAAGCTTCAAAATTAATGTAGATCAAACCGGTATATAAAAACTTAAAAATCTTGAAAATTAGCAATCCAAAAATATATTACAAGATGCACTATTTCCAAAACTGAAAATCTTTTTTTTTTTTTTATGTCCATGCATCTTAATGTCGAGATGATAAATTTGAAATAAAAATAACATCTTCTAATGAAATTTTTGAGATAGGCTTTAATTTAACTGTTTAGAGCCTCGGCTCTATATGATCTTTTTCTTCCATTCGAAATTTCCACTTGCCTTCTCCATGCGCGTTGAAGCCTACCCAGTAGAAGCCGCCAACGCCAAACAAACCAAGGCGGCTGTACTATTCACGCCCTTTCCTAAAATAGCTGGTTGGAAGGACTTTTTGTATGAGAAATTTTGGGATACAAAGCATACTAGTATTCTGAAATCTCAAATAAAAATTTTGGATTTTGATTTCTAACTATTTAGTTCCGAGCATCAAATCTTGTGACCTTTTACTTTTAATACAAAGAGGTCACAATTGTTCTTGTCTCCTAGATTTCAAATCAGGTGGTTGGGATTGTGTCATTGATTAGAATCAAAGTTCAAACAAAAAATTCTCGAATCTACAAAGAAACTATTTCTCTTTTGCACATAGAGGTCATAATCATTCACGTTCATTAGATGTTATATTGGATGGCTTAGGGTGAGTCATGACGTCTGAAAGAAAAATTTTCGGAAGTTTGTGTTTATTTAAATGACACTCTTACAACGACCCAATTTAAAATTTAAGGGATAACGATGATTGTAACCTCCATGTAAATGGTCTCTTTGTAAACAATTCCCATTGTGATATATCATAAGCCATCCAATATGACATCAAATAATTAGTAGCAAATGTAACTTCTTTACTATAAAATAAAATAGTCGTATTGTATACAATCCCTTTATTTTTTATGAAAAGTACTTTTTTAGTGAGATTGAAAAGCTACTACCATCTCAAATTTTGAAACGTAGTAGCTCTTTAAATGGAGCACGGGAAGCACTTGTGCATCAAGGAAAGGCCATGGTAAAAGCCTTTCACATGGAATGTATTTTCACACGTTCATAAGCATCAACCAAACATGTATGACATCATTTTCATCAAGTATTTACATGTGAACCAAACATATCCTAAGATGGATTTTGTAGGGGGGACTCATTCATGAAAGTAAAAAGCTTATATAAGGTTGCATCCTTATACCCTAAAAGTAAGGTGAACCAAAACTTGGAGAACATTCCAATTGATCAACTCGAGTTCAAGATGTATAGTATAAAAGGAAAAAAACAATTTTAAGTCCTAAAAATAATTCATTTCACAACAAGTATCTAAACCTCTACTTTCAAGATATTTGAAATGTTTATATATTTGCTTAATTTGCACCATTTTTTAAATTTTAAATTTCATGATTAGGATTAAACATGTATTTTCAAGCCGTTTATAACATCAAAACTACATCTTCTGGCAAATTTTAGAGGTGCACCTACACATATGGTATAAATTGGGCACCTTACACAAACCATACTACTAATCAAAATCTTATCTTAAAATAAATAGCAAAGCAATATTCTTCAACTAAAAAGCTGGCATGGTACCATATTTGCATGAAAAATTGAAAGTCATACTGAGTCCCCATTTTCATGTTATTCTTCAACTCTCCTATTGAACTATGAAAAAATATCTTGTTTTCCGATGCCAAAAGATATCCTACTGCCAATCGCGTACAATGTTTATCTACTCCTATGCATAAAATTCCACCTAGAATTAATTTTAGGACACTAAATTTTAAGGATATAGTTTATTCAATCAATAGATTAAACTCAATAAAAAATTTCCTAATTGTACCTTATATACACGAGAAACTAATATCTTGATATTGAATAGAAATTATCTAATTTTTAGATGGCGAGATTTAAGTATTAGAAATTGTGTGAAGACTTAAACTTTCCCAAACCTGGGTAAAGGAGGTAGGTTGTGTTAGGTAAGCTGCCAACGTAAAACTTTGTCAAAATTTTCATGAATCATGAATCAATGCTATTTGGAGGGTATGGTTCTTGATGGACCAGAATAGCATATCAGGATTCATATAACCGACTCTAAATAGTTGAAAAAATGCTATAATGGTGATGCTGACCTAAAATTTGTTTATTTTTAGAATAATCATCCATTCTTAAGTGGTTCCCAAAACTTCAGATTGACTATGGGTAAGCCATGCTCCCGAGAGAGAAGAATATACGTGCTCTTCTCTAAGTTTTTTTTTTTTTTTTTGGGGGAGTCAGTGGGGAGGGGGCCCTACCCTTATTAGTAGAATCATGCCTAGGACGTAGCATTGCAAATCGTGAGACACGACTTAAGTCCAACACTTTTCCTAAAACTAGTAAATTAGCGAGGATTTGAACCCCCCTTCTGAATGGAGTTCGATACCTCATTATAGGGCGCCGCAATACTACCGTCAAGGGCCCAATGCATTCTCGAAGTTGATACTATTGAATGGCATTATCACGCTTGCTTCCTTCGCGATGGGTGGCTTTTTAGTTTTTACTACTACCCAATGCATTTTTGGGCTACTTAAATTTGGGACCTGTTTGATAACTGGAAGCAAGTTCAAGAACTGTAAGTTGGAAGTTCCTAAAGAACGGCAAATTAAAACTTACTTAAGAAGTTCAGGGTTTCTATTTGATAACCTCCCTGGGAAGTTAAGAAGTTCATAGTTTATGTGTTTGATAACTCCTGGGATATATGGTAAATATCTTATATTTATATTTACATTGATAATAATATAAATATAAATAAATAATAGTTATAACTTACTATAATATATGATATACTATATTTTATATTTATTTTTAATATATATATATATGAAAATATCTTATATTACATAATATATAATTTATAAATTTATATTTTATATAATATATATAACATGGTATAATATTTAATATAGTGTATTTTACATTTATTTTATTATATAATATATAATATATATTATATAATAAAATATATTTCATTACATAAATTTATAATATATATAACATAATAATATAATTTTTATTTATTTTATTATTATATATTTACATAAAATTTTATAGTATATAAATATATTATATAAATATATATTACATAAATATATATTACATAAATATATATTACATAAATATATAATATATAAATATATATTTTATATAATATATATATCATAGTATAATATATAATATAGTGTATTTTATATTTATTTTATTATATAATATATAATATTTATTAAATAATGAAATATATTATATTACATAACTGTATTATATATAACATAATAATGTATTTTTATTTATTTTATTATATAATATATATTTATATAATATAATATATTATATTATACATTGTAGTTTATATTTATTCTATTAATATATTGTTATTATATAATATTATAAATATCTATTATATAAATAACATATGATATATACATTGTAGTTTACATTTATTCTATTAATATATATTTTTATTATATAATATTATAAACATTTATTATATAAATAAAATATATTATATAATAAAATATATTATATATTATATAGAAAAGTATATTATATATTATACAATAAAATATATACATATATCATATATAACATTCACACATCAAGTTAAAGTTAAATTACTGAACTAACGACTCATTTTTCTGGACTGATCTGAATATATGGATGCAGGCTGCCACGAATTCAGCTTACAAGAATGGTCGGCAATGGTTTATAGCGACCACTGGTGATCCTGACAGTAATGAGGATTTTCGACCTGCAAACAAGCTGGCAAATTCACGTTCTTCTGTTCAAGAGGTTCTGGACAAGGTATTGGGTTTTTGTCATTTTTTATTAAAGGAAATTATATGTCTTCTTCAATGTGGTCTGTTGTCATTTCATGCTTAATTGAATCCTTTCGGGCATATTAACAAGGCATTCGTCAACGTTTGTGATTTATGAATATTTCTTTGATGTTGGTGTAGGATGTTAAAGAAAACCCTATAATGATATATATGAAAGGTGTTCCTGAAGCTCCACGCTGTGGATTTAGTGCACTGGCTGTGAAAGTTCTGTAGGAATATGGTAAGTGTGCATGCTTTGCTTCTTCTTAATCAATTCCCAATGTAATTCTTGCTATATCTTATGGTTGTTATATTCTTATTAATTACCAACAACCTTCTTTTAATTGTAGTCAGTCTTAATGCTTCAAGCTGTATGGACCTGCATTTTGACAGGCAGATTGATGATAATGGATAGTGAACATTTCTATATAAGAAAACCAAACATGGTCCTTGTTCTTCTTAAAGAAACCAAACCTGCCTCTTCATTCTTCTTTGAGAAAGATAATTATCTGATTACATGGTTTATGTCACGACAAACCATAGATGTTGGAAAGATTCCGTATCATTTTAGGAATCAGAATCGTAGAAGATGATTCCTGTTTCTGGAATCGACGTCCTTGCAAGGGAAATTGTGGGAAACGAGATCAACCCAAATGGAATTGAGATCCTTATATATATGGAATCGAGATTCCATCCCATTTGGAATTGAATTTCTGACCTGTTTGGAATGGACCCATATGGTCGAGGTTCCTTCATATATGGAATTGAAAATCAGATGTCTATGGAATTGAGTTTCTAATTTGATGCTTCTCATAGGTTCTGAATTGTTTATTTTGTAGTTCATGGCCTTATGTTCGTGATTCTAATTTGATGGAGAGATTATATGTGGAAATCTAGATTCAACAAATGTAGAATCGAGATTGAACAATTGTAGAATCGAGAATAAATAATTATTAAAAACGATATCTTGTAAGTGTTGGAATTGAGATTCCTATAATAAGGAATCGAGATTCCTGACTTCATAGAAATGAATTTCATGAAGATTCCTTATTGGGATTGCAAAATTGGGACTCCAAATGGGAATTGTGGCCTTGGGTGAGAAATTTTAGTAACAATGCGACAAACAATTTTCTTGTGATTTCAGTGATGTACTTCTCCTTACCATCAATGATTTAAAAATCGGATTGCCCAACACCTAGGCGGTCCAAAAGGTCTGGGCGCATTGCCCAGGCCTAGGTGGCCAAACTTGGCGGTGGTCCCTGAGCAGCTGCTTAGGCGGCCGCCCAGCGCCCTGCCCTGGGCAGCCGCCCAGGCCTTGCGCCCCTCCCAGAGGCGGAAAACTTTTTTTTTTTTTTCAAAGATATAAAAGTTAAGAATGATGGCTTTTAGGTTCATTTGAACCCTAAACCCACCAGAACCCATTTTAGAGTAAAAAAACCTCCAAAAAACTATATTTCATTGGATCGAATCATTGAAGTGTTTCTCAAAGTTTGGAGTTTAAGCAACCAAAGTAAGTGTACTTTTTAGATTGCTTGTTTTACATTGAGATGTCTTCTTCAGGAATTAGTCGAAGTGGAGATCCGAGTTAGAAATATGGATACAACCCGAATCCAAATGACAAAAATTGCGTTAGATGCAATTTTTGTGAAAATGATACAAAATGAGGCATAAACCGGTTTAAGAAACATCTTGCCGGTATTAAGGGGGATGTCGCCCTTTGTAAAAATGTTCTTGAAGCTATCAAGGAGGAGATTAATCAATTTTTAAGTTATAGAAAACAAAAACAAGAACAAAATCCTTGTCATAGATCTATTTCTGCTACTCCTAGATAAAGTGATCCGGGCTGGAAGTATGGGTACAACCCAAAACCAAATGATAAAAATTTTATAAGGTGTAATTTTTGTGAACAAGATACCAATAGGGGTATTAGCAATTCAAAAAACACCTTGCTGGTGTTAGAGGTAGTGTTGTTTCTTGTACAAAGGTTCCTGAAGCAGTATGAGATGAGATTAGACATCTTCTGAGTTTTCAAGAACTAAAAAAGGATGAAAATAAGCCTTATTCTATGGAAGTATCTTCTCCAGTTTCTAGTCGGAGTGGTGATCCGGGTTGGAAGTATGGTTATAACTCGAATCCAAGTGATCAAAATCGTATTAAATGTAATTATTGTGGAAAGGATATTAATAAGGGCATTTATTGGTTTAAAAAACAACTTGCCGGTATGACGGGGGATATTGCCCCGTGTAAAAATGTTCCTAAGGCTACTAAGGAGAAAATTATATAATATTTGAGTTCAGAGAAGCACAAAAAAAAAGATAGAGCAGCCAAGACTCCTAGGCCTGATCTGCACAGACTGCACATACTAGTAAGAGGAAGGTAGAAGAAGAGGAGAAGGAAGAGACAGATTCAGAAGAAACAGAGGAGGACGAGCGTTATATTAAAGAGGGAGATGACTTTGATGATGATAGCCTCGGCTCTGATGCATATAATGAGGCTTGCCCTATTGATATTCCTTCTGATGATGGTGCTGATGATGACTGAAGACTCTTGCCTCTTAGTGCTAATTGCTGAGTGTTGAGTGTTGACTTTTGTTAGACTGTACATTTTTAAATTTATGTATATTTTTGTTATGTTGAGTGTTGACATTTATATCCTACACTTGTATGGTTTTACAGTTTACTGTTTTAACAATATGAATTATCAAAATTCTCTTCTCAACTCCTATCTTTTTTTTCTTTTTTTTTTCAACTTGGAATATGATATATTGGGATTTTTACTTTGTTTTCAATTGGGCAGCCACCCAGGTTCTGGGCGCCCGCCTAGGCTCTAGGCGGCCTGGACTCCCCATACCGCCTAGGACCCGCCTATCGCTTTTTGATACACTGCTTACTGTTATGATTATTCATCATCATTTCTAGTTGGGGTGGGTGCAGGAATCATGTTTCGCCATTTTGCTTTATCAAGGGCCATATCCTCAGTCAGACCAGAAGTTACCATATCTTTTCTCACTACTTCCATCATGTGCTTTGGGGCATTTCCCTTGCCCTTTTAAAGCCTTCAACTTGAAGCAAATAGTCCAGCAAATAGTCCCTCATAACTGGTGTTGTTCTAAGTCGATGTTACGTATGACTAGACCACAAGTCTACTTTCCATCATTTTATCACCTATTAGAGGTGCCATTAAGTTCCCGCGAATGTACTCATTCCGATTTATATCCTTTCTTGTCTTGCCACTCATCCATCTCAACATCATCATCTCAGCTACACTCATTTTTTGAATATGTTGCTTATTAATAGCCCAACATTTATTCCCTTAAAAGATGACTAGTCTTACAGATGTCCTATAGATCTTCCCCTTTAGATTTATTGATAGACAACAGTCACAGAAGACTTTAGAAGTACATCTTTACTTCATCCACCTAGCTCTTATTCTATGAGCAATATCTTCCTCAATCAGTCATTTCTCATGGATTATCAACCCAAAATATTGAAATAATACTTCTTGACGATCGATCTTAACTAATTCTTCATTTATGCTCTTATTATTTTAGCCTTGCATTCTATATATTTTTTCTTAGTCTGACTAAGTTTAAAACCTTTAGATTTTGAAGCGTCCTTCTAAAATTATCTACTTGTACTTTGATTTTGTTAGGTTCAAAAATTTCCTGAACTATGTAAACGCGATACCACAGTTGTCTATATCATTTTTTTTTGGGTACTCCAGTGGGGTAGGGGTCCCTTAATAGGAATGGAACTCAACCCACCACCCTGATTGCCTAGCTTTGAGCCTATTCCTAGTTGTCTAAATTATAAAGAAACAAAAATACAATTTTCTAAATATTACTGTATCTGTATTTGCACTTCTATCTGGTGCCTTATTTTCACTTCTACTCATCTGTGCATGAATTTGTTGTAGCATTATTTCAGTTAGTAACTTAGGTTTCAATACCTTGGAAATTAAGTTGTCATATGATTGAATTTCAGTTTGCAGTTTCCATGTCTGCTATTTTCTCTCATCATAAATAATTATTTTTTGGTTTCCTTTAATGCTAAAAACTGAGTACTTTCAATTTCTCCTACTTGTCCTAAGATGGAACATTACCAGTTTTGTTGATCAATAACGATAGCCTATCAAATTGGAAGAGTGTTTAGTTTTCATTTATATGGTACCAACACATTTCCTTGATAACTTGGTTCCTTTCTTGCTTCCTGATGATCTTTGAACTGAAAAGTGTGGTAGGTTTAAATAATGTGTTATCATCGTGAACATATTCAAATTCCCGAGTGCCGAAAGTTCAGAATGCATGACAAATCCATTGTTAATCTAAATTGTGAATTGTTATGTGCATCCATACAAGATATGGATGCACATTATATCCACGTGCACATACATATATGTATTGGCATCCATGCTTGCACGAGTACTGGTAGGAAATTGGCACAACATACAGTAGCATATATTGCGTTCACAAGCTACCTTGGATTCATGTAGATTTTAGCTTTTCTGTTTCATATTGAAAGTAACCTGAAAAACTCACCATATTTATGCTTAACAATTTCTTCCACTACCTCTTGAGGGAAACAGTTGGTTCTTTACAAGGTTTTGAGAAATTTCGTGTAAAGGAAAACGTGAGAGCAGCTTTAGCTCAATGCTGCTCTCTTTTGCACTCTGCCTTATTTTATAAAAATTATTTAGTTTACAACAAATGCTGGTATGCTTGTTGAAAGTTTGCTTCCAAAATCTAAACTCTAGGGCACTATAAGCTCGTGCGTGCTCGAAATCCCTAGGTTTTCTTCGTGATCCCTTTTTGGAATCTCCAAAGAAGACCCCTAATATATTTTTCATTAGATTTCAATATGAAAATTGTCATCGAGCTAACATCCAAAGTTATCGCTCCCAAGTTCCTTTTGTCTCGGAAATAAAAATATTCCATCAAAATTCACCACTTTTGAAATATGCTTGTACTTATGTTTTATTTCGTTCGAAGCCCAAACTCTCTATTACATCCTTATATGACCTATATTTGGGTGTATTTTGGATCAACATGATTCATTATCAGCATCAGAGAGTTTTTCCAACTATTTAGGGTCGGCTACATAAATTCTGGTCTGCCATTTGGCTCTATCTTGGCCCATACCCTCAGTAAGGCCATAAGTCCCCATATCGTTTTTCACTACTTTCAACTATGTTCTTTTGGGCCTACCCCTTATGTATTTAAAACTTCCATTTGATCCAACTCACACCTCTTAACAAGTGCCGTACTGGGTCTTCGCTGCACATGGTTAGCCCCCCTAAGTCTACTTTCTCTTATTTTATCGCCTATTGGAGCCATACCTAAGTTCTTCCGAATGTATTCATTTCAAATTGTATCCGTTCTTATCTTGCCACTCATCCATCTCAACATCCTCATCTCAACTACACTCATCCTATGGGTGTGTTGTTTCTTGACCGCCCAGTATTCCCCCCCACAAAGCACAACTAGTCTCAAAGTTGTCCCCATAGAACTTCCCCTTCAGCTTCATTTGTATGTGAAAATCACATAAAACTCCTGTTGCATATCTCCGCTTTGCCCATCTAGCTCAAATTATGTACGCAACATCTTCCTCTATCTCTCCATTTTCCTGGATTGTCGACCCAAGATATCGAAAGTCCACTCTTTTTTGTATTTTTTGGATGTCAATCTTAACTACTTCCTTGTCTCTACTCCTATTATTACTAACCTTGCATTCCATATGCTCTATCTTAGTCCTGCTAATTTTAAAACCTTTGGATTCTAGAGCATCCCTCCAAAGTTCTAACTTTGTGTTGATTCCACTTTGGGTCTCATCAATCAAAACTAAGTTGTCTGCAAACAACATACACGACAGTACCTTGTCTTGTAGGTACCTATAACTAGTCGTCCATAACTAAGACAGAGGTATGGGCTCAACATTGACCCCTGATGTAGACCTATTGTCATTGAAAACTCACTCATCTCTCCACTAATTGTTCCGAACTACATAGTGCTCCATCATACATCTCTCACCAAGTCGATATAGTATCTTGATAGTCTTTTTTTGTTCCAACACTCACCAAATTAAATTACTAAATGAAAAAAGTTTATATAAGGTTAACACCTTAAAATGTAGAATTAAGGTACACCTCTAAAATCCTTTGAAAAAGGTTGTTTTGATATTGGAAAAATATCTAATTGATCATCTCAACATTGATATTTATAGATGTGGACCGAGATTTATGGATATGGAGAAAAAATAATATTTCAAGTCTTAAAAATAGTACATCTTGCAATACAATATCTGGACCTTCCATTTTCAATATTTTCGTACATTTATGGATCTGCTTGATTTGAACCATTTTTTATGTTTAAAATTTTATAATCAGAGATAAAAAGATATTCTGGCCCCATCCTAAGAATTTTTTGACATAAAAATTGCATCTCACGACTAAGTTTGGAGGTAAATCTTAATTTGATTGGTTAAGGTTGCAACCTTATACAAACCACACCCTTCCTAAACACCCTAACATCAAACCAGTTCACGCGAGCCATATGGCCTTGTACTGGAAAAATGTGGCTATATCTTCCAGGTAACAATACGCAGTACATGGATGGCCATCACCGCCCTTCTACAACCACCAAGCCCAAAAGGTAGAGATTCCATGGGGAGCTGGTTTTCTTGTTGCCCACCATTTGAATAGGTCACAAACTAAACAGGCATCCAATGTTCGATACAAAACTCATCTGCTAATCAATATGTTAAACACCGGAAGCAGACCCCACAAACAGTCTTGGAACATGGTGCAACTAATTTCCAAGACATGCTGAAAGAGACCTTCCCACAAAAAATAGGATTTTTGGACTTCAATGTGACTCTGAACTGTGGCAAAAGAAGCTCGTCACACCCCTGATCAAGAAGCTCAAAATTTGGTGAAAATGGGGGGTCTATGGAAAACAAGATGAATAGGTTGAAGTTTGATGGGGCATCCAGGGGAAATTCGGAACCTCCTATGGAATGGGAGGCATTCTTAAGAGGTGGACGGGAGAGCTTTATTGGAAGGAATCATATTTAATGAAGTTGGGTTTACCTATAGTTGTGGATGGGGATTGTCTTAATCCTTATTTGATTGGCCTGGAAGGACAGACCTCCTCCTCGGTTATTGTTGAGTATTTTAATGGAGATTTTTCAACCTGTTTAGTGGCAAGGAGGTTTCTTTTGAATATGTTCTTTATGGTTTTAATGAGGAGGTGGATGGACTTGCCAATGAAGGGTGGACATGAATATTTTAATTGTTCATATGGTTTTGTAGTTTTCGGGTGTTGTTGCCTTGACATCCCTCCTCATTGTCTTTGTAGTTTTTATGTTTTTTATTGTCACTCTCTCTGTCCACCACTCTCTTTCTCTTTATCTCTCCCTTCTCGTTTCCCTCCCTCTTTTCCCTCCCTTCTCTTGTCCCTCCCTCCCTCCCTCCCTATCTATCCTCTTTGCCCTCTCTCTCTTCTCTCTTTGTTCTGATGTGCTGATCTACATGTTGTTTCCGTGGGTTACATGGCTGTACTAGATTCTTTCAATAATATATCTGACGATAAAAGAAGAGATTAAGTTATTGTAAGACTCTGAAAGATCCATAGAAGCCATATAGAGGAAACTAGATGATGTAACTCTGACTAGATCCAGTGGGCCATGAATATTGTTATTCTGTGAAGAAAAGTCAGTACGACGTTCATACTTGCAATGAGCTCAAGTAAGAGAGATCTAGTAAAAGCAGGTCAAAGATCATTCAGTTTTAGTTCCTGAATATCATGATCACAATGCAAATCATAAATGATCCCATGGTATTTTCTCAACATAAGTAGTAGAACATGATTCCTGTAACCTTAAATAGAGCAGAATGACGGACCAGGAATTGTGTAGCCGATTCCAATTAATTGAAAAAAGGCTATGATGATGATGATGATATTGTTTCAAATCTGAGCTTCAATATGGTAGAAGCAAGAGGGAGTGAGGGAGATGACTTCTTGGAAATCCTGGAGAAAATGGTTGCTAGGTAACCATGAAAACTTAATTTCCTTTGTACTTTGATAGATAGATCTATTTGCAGCAGCATCCTATGCTCCTCTACGTATGAGCCTGTGACTCTGTGTCAGATCATATACAGCCCCTTCTCTCAAGTAACGCAATCTAGTATTTTCGAAATGCATAGACTAGCACAATGCTGGATGTAAAAAGTTAGCGCAACAAGTACAATTATCTTCTCTTTCACACAACAAAATCACCTTTTAAACTGTGGCCTATTCTTATCTCTATGCAAAGTCGAATGTTGTTTCTTTTTCTTTTTATTTTTTTAATTAGATATTCAAACCCATTTTTAAACATTAACAGATTAAAAAAAAAAGAAGGATATTCCAACCCATTTATGTTTGGCGAGAACCCCTCAGGCTTGTCTCCGAAATAACTGCGATTCATTAAATCCATGAGCTGTAGATTGCAAACATTGACTAAACTTTGCGGATTTATATAAGAATCCAGATCTCACAAATTTTCGCCAGGAATTTTCATGCCAGATGTGAGGATTTTGTTTCACACGGCAATTTTTTGCTGAAATTGATAGGCCAGCTTGAAGGCTTTTTTCAACCAGAACTTAGAGTGACAGGGCCTCTCTCAATCTTTCAATAGACAATACAATTCAAAGTGACTGTATATAATGTCACTCAGATATTGTTTCAGATCTGAGCTTCAATCTGGTAGAAGCAGGAGGGAGGGAGAGCGTGAGGGAGTGAGGGAAATGACATCCTGGAAATCCTGGAGAAAATGGTTGCTAGGTAACCATGAAAACTTAATTTCCTTTGTACTATGCTCATCTAGCATATGAGCCTGTGACTCTGTCAAATCATATCACTTTCCCTTCACTCAAGTAACTCAATCTAGTATTTTCGAAATGCACAGGGTAGCACAATGCTGGATGTAAAATGTTAGTGCAACAAATACAATTATCTTCTCTTTCACACAACAAAATTACCTTTTAAACTGTGGCCTATTCTTGTCTCTTTGCAGAGTTGAATGTTGTTTCTTTTTCTTTTTATTTCTTTAATTAGATATTCAAACCCAGTTTTAAACATTAACAGACTAAAAAAAAAAAAAGGATACTCAAACCCATTTATGTTTGGTGAGAAGCCCTCAGGCTTATCTCCAGAATAACTGTGATTCATTAAATCCATGGTGGCTTTTCAAAAAGCTCCGGATTTATTGATTGTTAGTTTCATTGAGATAATTTCTGTGAAAGCAATGAATGCCATCATTGCTAATAATTTCTTTTGTCAATGGAATGGTACAGATATTCCTCTTAGTGCCAGAAACATTCTAGAAAATTCAGAACCGAAAAATGGAGTCAAAGATTTCAGGTGAGTTAGATTCAAGTTTAATGTCGTACTTGCAATGTAGTCATGATTTCCGAGAAACTAACAATCTTTTCTTCGCTTTTGATATCTTTTATCCTTTTTCCTCATAACTATTTTGTTTTTTGGAAAGTTTAGAACAAATGCACATCTGTGTGGTCATGAGTATGAGATATTGATAAAAACATCTCTATTAAGCTTGTCTCAGAAATAATTCCAGAACACAACTTGGAATTCAAATGTTCATACTGTCTCTCTAATAGGTTTAATAATTGTTCCTTACTATCGCTGGTTTTGACCAACCTGGTTTAAAATTTATAACATCTAACATGATAGAAGTCAAATTTTTGTATGGCAAGTGCATATAATAGTTTTTACTTTTTCAACGATAAAGCTTGTCCTGCCATTTGCATTGCTTTACATGAAAAAAATGGTCAAACCATGGTATCCTTTTTCAAGGGTTAAGTCGCCTACGACTATATTGCATGTGATTTCCCTGTAGTGAAGTGCCGCTTGCTTCCAAAGTTGTGCCTGCCGTCTTATGTCAATTCCAATACAGAAGGGGAAGAGATATGTTCCTCTATTTTCACCTTTTCTGTCTGTTGGGTAGTGGATTCATCCCTCATGATGTGGTAATCACCTGGTTTGGTTTTACTGAAAATGGAAAAGGGAATTATCAAGCTCAAAATTAGATAAACCTGGCTTGTTGAAATGAAAAATTTAAGAAATGAATAACAAGAAGGTCTCATCAGAGATATGGGCTAAATGACTCTGGGAGGTTGCTGAAGGGATCTTGAAATGCTCACTCGTCAGGGGTATGGAGAGGTATCTCTCCTCTTATTGGTTTTTTTGTGCTTGTGTGAGATTATTGGTTAGATCTGGGAATCTAATCAGAATGTGGAAGGACAAATGGTTGGGCAAATGATCATTGGGTAGCCAATTCCCAACACTTGTTGCTCTAATATTGGACAAAAGATGTCGTGGTATGCCCCTCATTTGAGAGCCTTGAAGGCCACTGGGTGTGGTTGGATGATTGGATGGACACAAGAGGATCTTTGAGAGTCAGGAGTCACATGTGGGGCCATAAAGAACAGGTTATGGCTATGTTAAATATTTTGCACTAAATTGGACTTTGCACTAAATTGGACTGCGATCTTGCTAACCATCCCAGTGTCAATGCCTCTTTCGAATCATTGGTTGGCTCTGAAAGTGGGCACCATCAAACTCAATTTTTTTATGGCTGTTCTGTGAAAAATCCGGGACCAGTGGGCATTGGGGGCATATGTACAGACAGCTCGGGCATTCTATTCCTATCTTACTCAGGGCCTATAGGAGTTGCCTAATCTAATCTACTTTAGCTGAAGCTGAAGCACTACTGGAGGGGCTCAAATCATTAAATAGAAGCTGTTCTTTGAAGGTGACTTGTTGAATGTAATTAATTGGGCTCGAATAATTAAATAGAAGCTGTTCTTTGAAGGTGACTTGTTAAGAATTTTCATTCACCTTGTTATCTATAAGTTTATTAAATATTGCCTCGATTTTCAGCACAAGGACATGTAAAACCCTTCATTCATATCCTATGAGTGCCTTGGAGTGACTTATACATCTCTACGGCATGTGGTGCAACATCTTGGATATTTGAGTTTTGAAGTAGACCCATCACCAGATAATACTTGTTGATAAATGGATGAAGATCTGTATATTTTCCATTGTCTCAAATGATCTTGGGTATGAATGGCTGGGTGCAATTGCCTCTCCCAAGGAGCTTTAATCATTGACATGGTTAGAAAACATCAGATAGTTCAGGGAAAGGACACTCCGGAATATGAGTAAGATTTTTCTTTTTTGGATAAAGGTCATTCCTAAAAAGGGCTAATATTTAGATATAGCCTTTAGGAAGTTAAGATAATGAACATGCAAAGTAGGACAATGATTTAGATAAGACCTTTTGGAAGCCGCATCTTGAAGCAGGCTGCATGCATTATTTATATTTGCATCAGTAAATAAGACACTCCAAATTCTTGGAAGGCACATGTTCCGGCAATTTACAGAATTTGTAGACTAACCCAGTTTATGTTGCCATTTAATTGCAGTCTTGAGATGGTTGTGTGTAGTTTGTTTTTGCCAAGCTAAATTTGAAAATGGTTCATTATATGAATTAAAATCAGCAACCAAGTGTATAAGTGATGAAGATGACTAAGAAAGATTGAAGTTTTGGAAAGAGAGAGATTTAGAGATCGACGGGTGAGAGAGATCGTGAGTCACGTTGAAGAGATAATGAGAGAGGAGGCACGGTGCTGTCAAAACTAACCCCCACACCCCACTTAAACATTTTTACAACAATAATAAAATATTAAAGTACAACATTGCCCTTATGAAGGAGGAAAAGACAAATAAGTCCTAAGAACTAAAATACAAGAAAAATAAATATAACCTTTGGTATTCACAATACTCTCCCTCAAGCTGGTGCATAGATATCGGTTTTGCCCAACTTGCTTAAGATCACTTATAGTTGAGGTCTCGAGGTCTCCCAATGGCTTTGGTAAGAATATTTACTAGCTGGTTTTCAGTTTTAGCATATGGAAGACAAATTTTTTTAGTAGTAACTCTTTCACGAATAAAATGTTGATCCATTTCTATATGCTTAGCTCTATCATACTGGACTGGTTTACAAACAATACCTATAGCTGCCTTGTTTTGTATTTTTTAGGTAATACTTGTAGCTACCTTGTTGGCATAGCACAAGGACATTGGCCCCTTTACAGTAACGCCAATTTCTTGTAAAAGAATTGTTAGTTAGAGTAGTTCACATGCACTGTGAGCCATGGATCTGTACTGAGCTTTCGCACTTGATCTGGATTCTGGTTACAAATCACTGCTTTTACTCCTTCTAGTTACATGGTTACTTCCTAAGAAAGTGCCCCAGCCTGATGTTGATCTCCAATCCATAATAGAACTAGCCCAATCTGTACCTGTATAAGCTTCACCTTGTAAGTGTCCATGATTCGCAAACAATCCTCTACATTGTGCAAGAGAACTTGAGAACCTTGACAACAAAAGATGGATAGTTTGTGGAACATACATAATAGACTAATCCCTTTCGCAGTATATGCAAATTTGTAGGCTTGTAAGTGAAAGATACATCAGTCTACCTACCAATGTTTGAAATATACCAACATTTTTAAGAGCTTCACCCTTTTAGTTGTCAATTTTATGATTATGTTTTGATACGAGTGTCAATTGTTTAGCCCCATGCTTTCTTGTCTCTTTAAGAAGGTCTAATGCATACTTCCTTCGAGAGATAAAGATTCCCCTCTTAGACCTGGCCACTTCTATTCCAAGACAATACTTCAATGGACCTAGGACTTTGATTTCAACTCTTATTGCTAGAAAATTCTTAAGTCGCTGAATTTCTTGAGGACAATTACTTGTGCCAACTATATCATCCAATCAGGGCAATAGTGCTGGTCCTAGTATCTTTGATAAATAAGGTATGGTAAATAAGGTATGGTCAACATGGCTCTTTGTTTACCTGATTCTCTGAACAACCACACTAAATATCTCAACGAATCTTGAAGAGATTGCTTTAGTCCATGGATGGCCTTTCTCAGTATACAAGCTTTACCCTTATATCCAGGGGCCTGAAATCTAAATGAAGGTAGCATATAGACTTCTTTTAATTCCCCATAAAGAAATGCATTCTGGTTTGCAGGAGGAGCTGAGTGGTCTTCTCCCTGAACATGGTGAGCAGAGGCATGGGAGGCAAAGGACCAGGAAGTGAGAACTCGATAGTCAGTTCCTTCAATGCTCAGCCAGAGCCAGGAGGGGATGGAGTGGTGATGTAGGAAACCTAGAAAAATCTGCAAGAACCACACAATTTTGGAGAAACCCTAGGTTTTCTCCTACCTAGGGCTTAAGCCTTAGGCTTCTTTTACAAGACAAAGTATTTCTTTTCTTAAAGAGGAATACATGAATGACTCTCCAACCCATCCATGCCCTTATTTATATTGAAAAGTTATTGTTTTGGACAATATTTGTTCATACAATTTAACTTTTGACCAAAAAAGTCCTAACTTAAATATAAAATGAAACTAAACTCCTTAGCTTTAATTAAAATATTTAAAATATCCCTAACTTGTCTAACAATGATATAAATAAATAAAAAACATCTGAAATAGCTTTAAAAACTAAAAAAACACCAAAACTATTTCTTGCTCTTCTTGGAAGCCCTCCTAGGGTTTTCATCCTCCAAATATGAGCAAAAATTAGGAGGAATCTGTCGCTCCCATAGAAGATACTCGTGGCTACTTGTGCTCTGATCTCCATGTTTCTCCTTGGATTGAGGAGAACTTGCCCTCGAGTTCACATCTTCATCTTCATGTACCTCCATACCATGATACTCCGATAGATCAGCAATGTTGAAAATGTCTGAAGTCTCCATGTGTGAAGGCGACCTTGTAAGCATTATTGCCCATCTTCTTCAAAATCTTGAATGGTCCTGCCTTCCGATCATTCAGCTTGCTGTATTTTCCCACTGGATGTTGTTCCTTCTTGAGATACACCATTACCTAGTCTCTCACATTAAACTCCTTGAAATGATGATGCTTGTCTGCTGCTTCCTTGTATTTAACTGTATTGGCTTCTAGACTAGCACATACTTGTTCATGCACTCCTTTGGGCTGATTTTATATGCAGCCTTGTTTGGTAGGCTAGACCCAGGAACGAGGTCTATGTGATATTGGATGTCCCTCATGGGTGGTAAACCCGCTTTTAGCTCATTTGGGGTGACATCGCTATAGTCCCTCATTAAGGGCTCTAATTGTGGTGGAATTGAACTAATAGGCTGCTCCTCCACTTGGATCACTGCAAACACCATCCTCGACTCCTCCAATCCCTCCATACACTCAGCCAAAGGAAGAAGGCTAGTACACCCTTCATCTGATTTGGATGCACTTTCCTTCTTAGATGGACCTAAAACCACTTTTATTCCATCTTTGACAAAGGAATAAGTGTTTTTAAATCCATCGTGTATGGTATGTCTAACATACTGCCTTGGTCTACCCAATAATAAATGACATGCATCCATAGGCACAACATCACCCACACCTCATCTTTATAATGCTTTCCAATAGAAAAAGAAACTAGACAATGTTTAGAAACCGTTACCTGATTTCCGTATTTGAACCAAGCTATCTTGTATGGTTTTTGATGGTTCTCTGTCTTCAACTTCAGCTTGTCGGCCATCTCCTGAGAAACAATATTTTCATAGCTGCCCCCATCAATGAAGATTGCAAGCCTTTCTGTAGGGGCTATGCATCGAGTGTGGAAAATGTTAGTGTGCAACCAATCTGCCTCATCTACTACCTTGGGTGTCACCATGCTGCGCCGGATCACCAAAGCCTCCCCATTTACAAGACAAAGTCTTTCTTTTCTTAAAGAAGAATATATGAATGACTTTTCAGCCCATCCATGCCCTTATTTATATTGAAAAATTATTGTTTTGGACAATATTTGTCTATACAATTTAACTTTTGACCAAAAGGTCCTAACTTAAATATAACTTGAAACTAAACTCCCTAACTTTAATTAAAATATCTAAAAAATCCCTAACTGGTCCAGCAATGAAATAAATAAATAAATAACATTTGAAATATCCTTAAAAACTAAAAAGAACACCCAAACTCTTTCTTGCTCTTCTTGTTCTTCTTGGAAGCCCTCTTAGGGTTTTCGTCCTGCAAATATAAGGAAAAATTAGAAGGAATTTGTCGCTCCCATAGAAGATACTCATGGCTACTTGTGCTCAAATCTCCATCAAGTGGGAATCTAGAACTTCAACAAGCAGGAGAATGGAACCAAGAGGAAGGAATTCGTAGGATTTCTACGTAGAGGAATCTCCCTTATCTCTCTTGAATGAGCTTCAAAGTGGTGGGAATACATGTAGGGAAATGTTGGTGACCCTAAGCCAAATTTTCTGAGGTTTGTAGGTGCCCAAAAGAGGTGGCCAAGCTGTGAGAGACAAGGACGCTCCTTTGAAAGGAGGGGGTTGGGTTTGGAGGGTGCTTTGGCTGCCTTTTCTGACAGGAAAGAGAAGAGGATATGGCCATTGAGGAGGCGACGACAAGCATCGGTCTCCTTCTAGAAGCATTGTCCCCATTTCTCAATACCACAAATATCATCTCGTCTAGGAGAAAAACTGCCAAACAGAAGAAATTCTTCAAATGATGAAGTTCAGTGACTGGAAGAACCTAATTACCCTGCTTCTAACCATTTTTACCTTGAATGCATAGAATGCTTTCAATTGTAACATGTGGATATTGAACCACAAATAAAGAAGAGCAAAAATTTTAAGTCAGGATCGTCTAGCAAAGTTTTAACTGAGGCATATTGTACTAGGACAGATTTACTATGATGAGAGACAAGTTGGGAATATAATGCAAGTTCCTTTTTCTTTTTGAATAAGGTAACACTATATTAATAGTGGTGGATTCACAAGTGGGTCTCTTGTAAAGTTAGTAAAATTTAGTGGATTCACAAGTGGATTCAAAAGAGTAAAACCAAAAGACAGAAATTCCCTCTATTCCTGAGGAGAAAAGTTATAAAATTTGTTTGGGAAGCCCCTTGTTTGGCAAGGTGTTCGGTGTTCGCCTCATGTCATTTGTTGGAAAGACACCTGAAGGGATTCTCAGATCTTGAAAATCTCATTAAACACTTGCTCCAACCACCATGACCTTGTAGAGACCTTAGAAGCCTAATCGATCCCTCTATCACTAACAAGGTGCTCCAAGCTGGATTAAATAGTTCGAGCCTTGCAAAGAGGGCCTGCGCCTCAGTGACAGTCGAAGTGATCGTATCAATGGGCCTTGTAAACAATAAAAGCATGGTCCTGTGCTGTTTCTAGAGACTCTCCTGATTCTGCCCTTCCTGAATCAATTAGAAAGCACTCATCAAGTTCCATTTGATTGCCTAACTTGGGCACAATCCAGTGCAAAAATCTTGTGATTGAAATGGGGTGGACCTTGAGATGATGAATTATTGGTAAGTCAGTTCTAACACTGTTGACATAATTCTCTCCTTCAAAGTTTGGATGGGAGACTCCCTTCTAGATCCTCCTTGGGCACTCCAACCACTGTCCACAGCATAGCCAGGAGGAGGTTTGCCATAGAAGTAGGCCCGAATGGTTTTTCTTTCTTTTTTTTTTTTTGTTCTTTGTGGGGGCTTGGGGTTGTGGTTGGGTGGTTGGAAGTAGTAGGCTCACAGTTGCTGGATAGTACCAGGGAAAGCCCATAAACTTTACAAGTGCCATTCTTTCAATATGCATTAGTGCAGCCAAGTAATTATTGATTTTTTAGAACATTCTGTAGTATTAGTAAGAGGAGGAAGGGTTAAGGATTTACATGTTGTGAGATATCACATTGTTTGAGGAACCCTAGATGCTGTCGGAGTAAAGGATCATCAGCAAGGGCGTTCTAGTGCGTTGTAGATTCTTATCCAAGACTTGTATCATTTGATGATGATGCCATGTGAATCGTTAGAAACATGTGAAGTATATGGCTAACACAATAACGAAAGTTTCGTAAGGGGACTGAAGCAGGCTACCATGAGACCAAAGATCTTCTTTCTAAAGAGATTTTTATAGATTGGTGAAGGCGATATGCAGATTTTTGAAGAAAGAAAAAATTGAAATTTCAATTTATAGTCTTCATTTCATGGAACCTCAGGGTTTTGAAGATAAAGTATTGACAGCCCTTTGCTTATGCTGGGCAAAAATAAGGCGGGTCATATCAGCTGGATAAGAGATTTAGAGTCCTTTGTTGATCAGGCAACACCCCGATTTGAACTGGGGAAAAAGGATTTGCTAATTCTATTGCAAGTTTGTGAATGTTTAGGAAGGGCAAAATTGGTTGCGTACAAGCAATGCAGAGAGTATGCCATGCTAAATACGATCAAACAAAATTAGTTTTGGGGCTGTCAATATAATTACAGAAATCAGTGTTCACATGTATCCCCAACATCCAATGATGGATGGGCAGTGCTGGAGAAAGGGCATGACCCACTGGAGCATGTCAATGCCTGTCCCCGCTCTCCATTGCTGTCTGTCCCTTAATTGGCTTATGAGCATATATTTTCTATGGTCATATGGATTGAAGTGTACTTCCCCTGTGTCTTTGTACCTATGAGTGTACTTTATGTGAATGTTAATGAAACGGATATGTGCATTTGCTACCTCAAAAAGAGATGGCTGCATTTTAATGTCCGACTTCTATGGGAAGCTTGATGAAGCTACCATTACAAAATTTCCTTGTCATATCGTGAGAAATAGGAAGGCTGATTCCATAATTCACAATCTCCAATTTGAATCTTTTTACCTATTTACAAATACAATGCTTTATTATTTGTAGAGCATTTTTCTACCATTGGATAGGTGAACAAGGGCCGTTATCTTTCCATGTATCTCTTGCATTGCGCCCTTACTTCATTTCATATCAAGGACAGACAGATGCATTTAAACTTCACTCCTAGGTTGATCCCCACATTCCAACACATGCGTGCACACATAGATATGTGTACTTCTCTCTTGTTCAATCACATAAGAATTTCTAGCTTAGAGATTCTTTGTAAAGTCAAACACATGCAAGCCTGCACATTTATAGAATGTACAGCCAAAGAGGATGATCCGGATACACACGATTAGCGACTGATCTTATAAGGGCTGCTCTTATTTAAGTGGAACTCAGAAACTGTTTGATTGACAATAAATGTTGCATCAGCAAATGTGGCTTGGGCCAAACAGTTTTTCCTGATTGTGTTTTTGCTTTTGTGCAGCAACTGGCCCACCTTCCCACAACTATTTATCAAGGGCGAGTTCATTGGAGGGTCTGACATAATCCTTAACATGCATAAGGTCAGTTAGTGTTGTATTGGTTGACAATGAATTAAGTGAAATTGTAACAGTATATCCTCTTTTATTTTGTGTGTCATATGCAGTCTGGGGAGCTGAAAGAAAAGCTTAAGGATCTCACTGCAGGAACCAGCCAGCAAAAGGAGGATTCAGAGTAATGGTCTTCAAATCGCCATGGAGCCAGAAATTGGGTTTCCTGCGTATTTGTTCTCTTTCTGCTATTTTCTGCTATGTTGTGCAAAATGTAAAAAGGATATGTAATCGTTCTACCAGGAAGGAGGTCCAAAGTTGAACTTATTTATAATGGATAAGATGCTCTCTAGTTAAATGATTGCATTCTTAAATTTTATTTATTTTATTAGAAATTAGTGTTATTCTTTAAGGACTTGCAAGTCATGGAAAACATTGTAACTACCGTGAGGTGCTGTTGTTAATCTACTGGGGATGGACACTTCTCTGATATCCTTCAACAGAGAGCCCCTTTAGAGACCCACTTCTCTGCAAGGGATTTGGAACTTCAGAACATTCCATGCCCTTCTTACCAATACTGAGCCATGGAAAGTGTGATTTATTCAAAAAGCCTTTATGTATGTACAAAGCAATAATTATTTTGGAAAAAATCCAAAAATGTTAGACAGGGTTGCCGCAAGGCTTGCAGACGTCACATCTCAGCACAAAAGCTTGGGCGAGGTAAGTGGTTTCCCAAGGATTTGAACATTTATCTTTGCTCTTTCAGTAACCGCGTTTATAAGGAGTCAATAGAAAGTGTAACTCTCATATTAGATCCACATCGGATGATTTTAGCAGTTGAGTGCTAAGGGATCTACCAAGGCAGTGAATGAGATTTTTTTGGTTTTTGACGTCGCAACGCTCTTGAATTCATACGGTGTCTTTGTATCAATTATTGTTACTGGTAATCTACACGCCCCAAAAGGTATTTGGCTCTATGAGTAAGAAACCTTAGTTTTGAACTATAACTTTATGCCAATCATTGGTTAATAGCAACAACTTACTTGGCCAAAACACCGCTTTCTTTTATCTTGGCATTCTTCACAATGGCCCATGATGCTTTATTGTTCTTGTAAATCAGTCCCTACATATTGCTGTCAATCCAGTTTTTCATGGACGAACAAAATGTATTGAACTTGACATGAAATTCAATTGGGTTTAATTCGTAATGCTCTTGTCCTAACTGGTTTTTAATGAGCCAATATATTCACAAAAGCTATTGGAAAAGATTAATTTCAGTTTCTCATGGGCAAGTTAGGCGTTCTCAATGTTTACACTCGAACTTGTGGGGGAGTGTTACCAAAATTTTTGAATTGAAATTTAAATCTCAAATAACAAGTTTGTATTGGTGTACATTTTCTAATTTAGATAAGCATGGTATATTTTCTGTTTTTGTTAAATAGATCCCTATAATCAAAGGATTGCTACCTCTTGTATCTTTTACAAATACCTTGGGTAATAAATATAAAAATTCTAGGGTTTGATAGGGGGGGAGAAAACACCTCAGAATTATTTAACAATTTTTTTTTTCAAAGTTCATGGAATAATATATTAAACAACCTTACCTTATACCCCTCAACAAAATGGTGTAGTTGAGAGGCGTAATATGCATTTAATAGATATGGTTAGCTATATGATGGGTCATGCTAGCTTGGCTTTGAATTTTTAGGTTGAGGCCATCAGTATAATTATGTTCATTTTGAATGGAGTTCTAATTAAGGCTGTAGAATTTAGGGAAAATATCTCCCTATCCCCTATTTTTGGCTTCTATTTATCAAGAGACACAAGAGTTTAAACTATTTCTTGCGGCATAAAGTCTCTATATTTTCTATCTTCCTATCCTTTAGACCTCTTTGACCATACATTATTGATCTAAACATTTTGTAAAATGATTCCACCTCTATCTCTCTCAAAACTTTGTATCTCTCCTCTCTCTCTCTCTCTAAAAACTCTGTCTCTCACCTCTCTTTCTCTCTATTATTTGCGCAAGCGGAGCAAGTAATCTTCTTCAATACAAAACTAACCAGCACCACACCTTACTTCAATTCACTCCATTCTCTCTCTCCTTACCCACTATTTTTTTTTTCTCTCTCTGCAACATCCATTAGCCCACTTTGAGATGGATGGCGCCTGAAATTTTAAAAAGGAGGGAACATGTACGGCGTCTCTTGGTTGTACAATCGTTTCTCTCTCTCTCTATCTATACAACATCCATAAGCCTTGGTTGTACAGTCGTTTCTCTCTCTCTATCTCTACAATATCCATAAGCCCATTTTGAGGTGGATGGCTCCTGACAATTTTAAAAGGAGGTAACAGGTAACGGCCTCTCATATATTGTCTCTTGGTTATAAAGTCATTTTTCTCTGCAACGTCCATAAGCTCACTTTGAGGTGGATGATGTCTGAAATTTTTAAAAGGAGGGAACAAGTCACTGATATATAAGCTAATTTCTTTCTGATCTATCAGAGGCAGTGATCTGCTCCCTCATTTTTAAAACTTCAGGCGCCATCCACATCAAAATGGGCTTATGGATGTTGCAGAGAAAGGGGGAGAAAAAAAAGTAAGGAACTTTTGGATGTTGCATAGAAAGGGAGAGAAATAAAAAAAGAAGGGAACAGGTCATAGCCTCTGAAATCTCTCTCTGATATATCAGAGGCCGTGACCTATTCCCTCCTAATTTATCTCTGATCTATCAGTGACCTGCTCCCTCTTTTTAAAAATTTCAGGCGTCATCCATGTCAAAGTGGGCTTATGGATGTTGCAGAGAAAGGAAAAGAAAAAAAAAGTAGTGGAGTGGACTTATGGATGTTGTAGATTTCAAGCTCCATCCACCTCAAAGTGGGCTTATGGATATTGCAGAGAAAGGGAGAGAAAAAAAAAATAGTGAAGTGGGCTTATGGATATTGTAGAGAAAGAGAGAGAAAAAAAATGCTCCCTCACCATCCACCTCAAAGTGGGCTTATGGATGTTGTAGACAAAGAGAGAGAAAAAAAAGTAGTGGAGTGGGCTTATGGATGTTGCAGAGAAAGAGAGAGAGAAAAAAATAGTGGGTCAGTGATGCAGGGAGAGAATAAAATCAGAAAAATTAACAATAAAAAGAAAGAAAGTTGAGAGAATATATCCTCTTTCAAGGTCAGTAAGGGAATCCACCCCAAAATAATCTCTTCACGAGACCAAATCTCTTCACGAGACCAAATTTTATTAACTCACTCACTCTGATTTACAAATAAGAGAAACCTCCATTTAAATAGACTAAAAAAGAAGAAGAAGATAAGCAAAAAGAAAAACTCCTACAGGCACTCTCATATTTTATCTATCCCCTTATTTTCTCTCATCCCTATTTTTCCTGTCTTTAACTTTACGTCCTAAATTTGCTTCCTACGTGTTATCCAAACCTTCCCATCGAAAGCTTCCCATGTTTTTATCCAAAACCAACCTATTATTAAAATGATAGAACTCCCCTTAGATTTAACCTTATTCTATTTACATTCCAAACTAACTAACCCAATAGATACAAGATAACCCTAATAATCTAAACTCACATAATTCTTAAAAATCCCAAAATATAACCCTTAATTAAAGCACGTAAAAAAATCCAAATTAGGTCATTTCATGACTGCATCAATCTCCTCTGGTTGGAGAAAACTCGTCATCGAGTTTTAAAAAAGGCTAAGATGAGATCTACATCAAATCCGCATATTTCTTTTGCCTTCTTCTACTTGATCTTTAAAAATATGAAGAATAGATCAAAATATGAAGAAAGATGGATTAATGCAAATATCTTGAACTCAACCATCTTTTCATCATTTATGGGCTTGTGATTGACATTGTCTTCAAAATTGTGATTGACATTGTCTTCAAAATCCAATACTTTCTCTGAGATAGGATTTTCCACAAAATGGTGATTGACATTGTCCTCAAAATCCTCCAAATCCAACGTTTTATTTGAGATAAGATTTTCCACATGATTTTCGACATGGATAGGAAACTTGATCTCAAGAATATCGTTTTTTATATGAACAATGATATCATGAATATCGTTTATAATATGAATGAGATGAAAGTCACCTCCTTCACCTTCATTGGCTTGATCTCCAACGTTACTCTTCAAATTCCATTCACACTGGAGATGAGCGACCTTCTGCGTGAGCTCTTTTACTATATCAACTAAGGGTATGAGTTTTCTACTTTCTCTACTAGGGCTTGAACTTCCTGAGTTAACAACCATAACTTTAATATTTCGAGGGATGCCTCCAATGAAGCCATCGGAACTCGCTCTGAAATATTATATCTAAACAAGCCATTTGGTCCAATATGTACACTATGCTTTGTGTAAAACCCAGTGTTCGTAAAACCGGCCAATCTAACCGCTAACCGGCCGGTTAGATCAGAACCGGCCAGTGACCAGTTCTGGTTTTCGTTGGTGGTCACCTTATATTTTAAACTTTAAATAAAATAATGCTTCACATTTATATCCATTTCATTTGAATAGTGCATTGGTAAGCTTTAATGATGGTTTTTTTATGGTTCGAATCCCACTGCTAGCACGAATTGGTAAAAAAATAATATGTCATTTATTATTTGATCACCATTAACTACTTAATTGATAAAAGTAAGGGTTTATATTATGAGTAATGATCTTATGAGACCCTCCCACACCCATATGTGTAGGATCCCAAATGATCACCATTAAATTTGACACATATCAACTTAAATCATATGTCATTTATTATTTGATCAATTACCATTAAATTTGACATAGATCTAGATCTCTAGAAAAGTTATCACGTGGGTGTAGGACTTGACTTTTCTAGAGATGTGTTAAATTTAATGGTGATCATTTGGGATCCTATACACATGGGTGGGAGGGTCTCATATCATTACTCATATTATATATAACATAATTTTTTCTTAATTTCTTTTAAGAAAAAAGATATTATTTTCCTTTAGAAAAAAGATAAAGAAAAATCTGTTTGTTTTTTTTTAAAAGATCATTTTCTTTAAAAAAAAAGAGTAGATCAAGTTGATTTTTTTAATACTACTTTAATATTTTTTATATTATGGTAAAGATTTAAAAATATTTTGGCCATTGATACTCACTTTTATATTTTCCTATCTTTTCAAAAAATTTTAAAAATACCCCTAGGCACAAATCGACTCGTTAAAATCTATATTTCCATTAATTTTCAACTTCATTTGAGTGTGTTTTGTTTTAATCACATTCTTTATATGTTTTTCATGTTTTAGAAGATTTTTTTATATCTTTTTTATTTTTTTAACATTTTTTTAATCATTCAGGACTTGCTTGATTAGAGCTGTTGAATCAGCCGGTGTAACGATTAGGCCGGTTAAATCGCTTCCAGGCCCATGTCCGGTTAATCGTTCCTATTCGATTTTGCAAACACCGGTAAAACTTGACTTTTGTATTGCTATTGGATGTATCAATAGACCTCAAAATAACTCAAGTATGACTCATTGGCACGCAATTTAAATGTATTTACATATATCCAAGGAACCAAACATTATAATTCATGTTATCAGCCTGATAACCTGAAAATTCAAGGATTCTCTGTTATAGACTTCACAAGAGATCATGATGATAGAAAATCCACTTTTTGAAATATTTTCCTCTTTGGAGAAGGTTTTATTTCTTGATTTAGTAAGAAATAGGGATGTGTTGTGTGGTGCGCAAAGGAAGCATAATACATCGCTTGTAATATATCTTTTAGTTTTGAGTTGGAAATAATCAACAAGTCGGTCTAGATTTTTTATGATAATCAAGCTGCAATTTCATTAATTAAAAATTGAGCAATTAGCTCTAAGGGAAGGCACATAGGAGTTTATTATCACCATATCTATGACAAAGTGAAAAGAAAGAGATCACAATAAGTTATTTACCTTCCAGTGATATGATAACAGAGCCCTTAATTATGAGATTGACTGCTGAAATGTTCTTCAAACATTGCTACAAAGGATCAAATCTTGTAAATAGATAAAACTTTATAGTGGGCCTCGTAACAATAGGTAAAAACCTTATACGAGCAAAACCTTGTGGTCAACGAAAGTTAATGCATTTGATCTTCTTTTTGGTTAAGTGGGAGGTGTTGGAACTATTACTACCATTTACTTCATGGTCCCTCTCATCATCTTATTATTTTTCTTCTTCTTTTTCTTTCTTTTTATTTATTTATTTATTTTTTTAATATATTTAATAACATTATCTACTTTCTATAATGGTCATATTTCCCTTAGTTTCTTTGACCACCATTTTGGTATATCACATTCTCTTTCCTTTTAAGCACATATAATTACGGTCAAACAAGAGGAGAAGAAAGGTTTAACTATTGATTAGGGCAAGCAAATATCTTGACCGTTAGATGCAAAACTCTCAAACAAGAGGAGAAGAAAGGTTTAACTATTGATTAGGGCAAGCAAATATCTTGACTGTTAGATGCAAAACCTGTCAATACGATAAACCAAAGTCTCAAGTCATTTCTTGACCATTTCATCGTTATCCATATGCCTAACAACTATTTTTCTCTCTCCATTTCTGCTTTCTCTCTCTCTCTCAATTTTTAAAAATTATTATTATTATTATTTTACTAAGTTCTTTGAATTAGATACCATCATCGGGGTTTCTTGATGGCAGCTTGGCCCTGATCAAGTGTTGTGCTTTGTGTGCTTGTTTATCTTTTGGGTAACAAATAATTAAAATGACTCATCTGCTCATGGGCAAATGTAAGCAATGGATGCAATTATAAGAGTGGCACTTCATTCTTTTCTGCCAAGGCCTAACGCTATCGATGCCCTCTTGTGAAGCTCACCGCTCACTATTTAATTCAGGAAAATGGTTTGATAGTAAAGCCTCACTTTGTAACTTATCAAAAATGGTAATTCAAGCATTAGAAAAGCAATATATCCATCATTTTAGCTTTAATATTATAGTTGTGAAAAGAAAAAGATTTCAAGCTCTAAAAATATTGTTATTGTAACAAATTATCTAGACTGTTTATATTGCCCTAAAAATAAGTTTTTCATATATCTACAAGTTTTTTACCTTTTTTTGATTTCATTATCGGTGTTAGAAATTGATTTTAGAGCCATCATGAAAATTTCCGTTGCCAAAAGTACTTTTTGGACGATGATTTGAGGTGAGATTTTATTTTGTTTTCATAAAGCTTGGGCTTTATAAAAATCTCATCTGTTAATTTAATAGTTGTGCTTTAACGGAAGTAGAACAGCCTCAAATAGTCCCCAAGAAAAACATTCCTGTGAGACCCTCTTTAATTAAAATAATAATAATAAGCTAAATCCAACTCATTTTCTCACGTTCATCAAATTATTTGCACTTTTCTTTACAAAATGTCAACGTGTATTAGTAGCGTTTGGAGTTCACAAGGCCTACATGGTGACAAGTTTAATAGACACTCGGGGACACCACTTCCTTGAATACTTGGGATATTATAATGTGAAACCATTTATCGTTACAAGGAGTTTATAATCACTCCTAATCATTAGATGTCAAATTGGATGGCATGAGATATATTACAAAATTTAAGAATTATTTTATTATTATTATTATTTTGAACTTTGATTACTATTTCCTTTTAACCACATCTATCGTGATGTCGAGATGATCAATTTAAAGTATTTGAGCATCAAAACTTCCTCCTCTAATGAAATTTTTGAGGTAGGCCCTAATTTGATTGTTTAGAGCCCAGGCTCTATATAAACTTTTCCCTTAATAAATAAACCTCTATTAATAAATGTGACAGACTTTAAAGGCCTTTAAGAGTCAAGAAAACCTAGGGTTGAGAATTTTTTGGATTGGGTTCGTATCTGAAACTATATAGAATACAGATCCAAATTGGTCAATTTGTATATTATATATAAGAAATGACACTATGAGACCCTCCCACACCTATGTGAGTAGGACCCTAAAGGATCACCATTAAATTTTAATACAGATCTCTAGAAAAGTTATGACATGGGTGTGAGACTTGGGTGAATGGGTTTTCTAGAGATGTGTGTCAAAATTTAATAGTGATCGTTTAGGGTCCTACTCACATGGGTACGGGAGGTTCTCATAGTATCATTACTATATATATATATATGAGAATGGATGCTGTCAGCCTATGCGTTGATCGCTACATTATCAGCCAATGGCACAGATAGAATCTAGGCCGATCTGATAGTCACGACCTTATTTCATATTTGAATTTTCATTTTTCTTCTAAAAATCTAAATCACTTGAAAATTTAGACATAGATTCTACTCATCAAGGCGCACCTAATAAAAATATTAAAAATAATAATTCAAAAAATTTAAATTAACCAAAATACCCCCAAAATGTTTCGGGGGTATTTTGGTTAATTTATATTTTTCAAATTATTTTTTTAAATATTTTTATTAGATTTTAGTATTTTTTAAGAATAGTCACTCAAAATTTCAACTGAATTGGATTTGTAGAAAAAAAATGAAAATTTAAATACGAAATGAGGTCGTGACCATTGGATTTGATCCAGATTCAATATGGGTTATTGACTGACTCTGTAGCTATTAGCCAGTAGGCTGACATGATCTTTTCCCTATATATATATATATATATATATATATATATATATATATATATATATCTATAGCAATTTCATGTCATCATGTCATTGTAATATAATGAAACGACACTTCTAGAAAACCATGTTTATGGCATTTATGTGATCCCAAAAATTACACACACCCTCTTTTCATCCCAGTAATCAATCCCAAAAAATAAAATTCAATTTCCACCCTATATCTGGCCAAAATAACTCCCCTACAACAATAAATGTAGACCATCTATTTGGTAAATTTCAAGATATAGACCTTTACGAACTCAAAATTATTATTATTTCATTAATATTGTTCATCTAATGATACTAAAGCCATATAAAACTTTTGGAAACAAGAAAATAATTCTAAGGCCTAGATCTAAGTATCTCACCAAAATAGACAGTTTATATTAGTTGGGCTAAAAAAGTTCTTCTTGAGATGTATTTTCAAAGTGTGCTTTTTTGTTATTATTCAATAGAATGAAAATAGTTTTATATTTGAAGTTTGGGGGTTCAACAAATGGCTCTAACATATATATATATATATATATATATATATATATATATATATATATATATATATATATATATATATATATATATATATATATATATGTCTTTGTATGTGTGGAAAACTCTTAAAAACGCCTATAAGCGAAATTGAATAGTGTTTCGCCCCGCTACATACATGCCTTGTCTGTGACGGTTTTGTCATAAAAACTGCCACAGATCTAGTTGCTCGTGTTTTTTTTGCATGAAAAAGTACCGTTACGGACATGTTATGCCCGTAGTGGTCTTTTAATCTATGCCGTTTAAAAAAAAAGGACGACGTCAAGCCTATGGGTGAAAACGCTGTTTATTTTTGCCCATAGGCATTGCATAGTGGCTTTATATATATATATATATATATATATATATATATATATATATATATATATATATATATATATATATAGTGATTACATGCAACAGTTGTATAGTAATATAATGCAGCAATCTTCAAAAATCATGTTAGGGCCATTTGTTTGATCCAAAATTTAAAATCTACACTCTTTTCATTCTAATGAACACTCACAAAAAAGAAAATTTTGAAAATGAAATTCAAAAAGTATTTTTTTGGCCCAATTAACATAGGCCGCCCATTTTGGTGAGATGCTTAGATCTAGGCCTTAGAAGGATTTTTTCTTTACCAATTTTTTTCGATGGCTTTATTCGAATTAGATGAACAATGTTAAAAAAGATAAAACAATTTTGAGTTTGTAAATGCTAAGATCTTGAAATTCACCAAATAAATACTCTATATTTGTTGTTGGAGGGGACACATTTTGACTATATCTAGGATTCAAATTGAATATTTTTTTGGAAGATTGATTATTGAGATAAAGAAAGTGTATGTGCAAAATTTTGGGTCATATAACAAATATGGTTTTCTAGAAGTTTCGTTGCATTATACAAATCCAATGGTCACAACCTTATTTCATATTTGAATTTTAATTTTTTTTCTAGAAATCCAAATCACTTGAAAATTGAAATACTACCGGACAACTGTGACCGTGCGATGAACTTTGGATGGTGATGAGGGTAGGCAAAATCACTGTTCATTTTCGCCTATAGGCGTTTTGTAGTATCTTCCTATATATATATAAAAGAAAGGGTGTGGATTCTATTTGGGAAGAGTTTTCCATTTGAGTTTTCAAATATATAAATGGAAAATGCTGATATTAGCCTACATATGAGTTCATATGATCCCAATGGTTCTGATTGAATCTGAGCCGATTTGACGGTTACGACCTCATTTTGTATTGGAATTTTAAATTTTTTTTTTCTAGAAATCCAAATAACTTGAAATTTTAGGCGTATATTCTTCAAATATAGGTGAATCTATTAAAAATATCGAAAAAATAATTTACAATAAATACATTTACCAAAATACCCCTAAAATGTTTTGGGGGTATTTTGATCAATTTATTTTTAGCGAATTATTTTTGAAATATTTTTATTAAGTGCGACTTAATGAGAAGAATAGATGCCTAAAATTTCAAGTTATTTGGATTTTTTTAAAAAAAATAAAATTCAAACACGAATTTTAAGTTATGTTCATATGAACTAGTAGGCTACTCTCAGCTAATCTCAGTATATATATATATTCTAAAATATAATTTTGGGCTAAAAAATTCTTAGGATTATTTGAAAATCTATTTTCATATCTAATTGTAAAATTCTAAACTTAAAAAATGGTTAAATTAAGTAGATCTATAACCATATGAAAATTGAAAGTGGACAATTTAGGTAATGTGTTGCAAGATGCATTATTTTTGGTACTCAAAATCTTTTTTTTTTTTTATCATATTCATACATCTCAATATTATGTAATTCTACATTTTAAGATTGCAACCTTATTTAAACTTTGTTGTATAAGAAAAGATCATGTCTGCCCACCAACTGATAGAATAAAACAAGCTCTCAATCTGGGCCAGTCTGATGGTTACGTCAATATTTCGTATTTGAATTTTCATATTGTTTTTACAAATTCAAATCACTTCAATATTTATAGTCCACTCTTTTCATCAAAACACACCTAATGAAAATATTAAAAAAATTTATTCACATAAAACATATCGACCAAAATACCCTTATAATTTTAGGGGTATTTTGATCAATTTAATTTTTACAAATTATTATTTTTAATGTTTTTATTAAGTGCACCTATTTTTTAAGAGTAGATGCACTAAATTACATGTGAATTTCATTTCTAAAAATAAAAAATAAAATTTCAATGTAAAATATAATCATAACCATTAGATTGACCCAGATTCAATCTGGGCCATTTGGTGTTTATTGTAGCCATCATCTAGCCGGTTGACCTAATATTATCCATATATATATAGGAAGATACTGTAAAATGCTTATAAGCAAAAATGAACAGTGATTTCGTCTACTCTCATCACAGACCAAAATTCACTGCACGGTCACAATTGTCTAGTAGTATTTTATTTTTCATATTTTTTTTACAAATTAGAATGACCTGAAATTTGGAGTATGTGTTCATAAAACATAGATGAATCTACAAAAAATATCAAAAAATGTTTTTACATGAAACAAATTGACCAAAATACCCTCGAAATGTTTTGGAGGTATTTTGGTCAATATACTTTCTACGAATTATTTTTTTTATATTTTTATTAGGTGAGCCTCACTAAGATGTATATACTTTCCAAATTTCAAGTCATTTTGAATTGTAATAAAAAATAAAAAATAAAACATTACCGGACAATCGTGACCGTACGATGAACTTTGGATGGTGATAAGGGTAGACGAAATCATTGTTCAACCTATAGGCGTTGGGAGGACTTTAATATATATATATATATATATATATATATATATATATATATATATATATATATATATATATATATATATATATATATATATATATGTATATATATATTTGAATGTAAAATATAATCATAACCATTAGGTAGACCCAGATTCAATTGGAGTTTACTGTAACTATCATCTAGCGGGTTGACCTCAGATTTTCCATATATATATATATATAATTAGTCAATATATTCAAATCGCAAAAACACGTAATAAACCAACACCATTAATAAAACCTACTGAAGAATATAGTTTCTCTGACATACTTAAACGAGTTAGTCAAAAGAACAGTATTAAAAAGGAACCTACTATTGCTGAACTAAAACACAAAATTAATGAAGTAAAATCTGAACTAACTAAGTTAAAAAACAGAATTAAATTATAGAATTAACCGAATTAACAGACAATCCTTCTGAAGATGAAGAAGAACTAGAATTTGCTAACATACTACATAACATGAAAGATAAACCTGTATCCTCTAATATTAAACAGGAACCTCAATTGAATTTAATCAACAAAATACTAAACCAAAAATGATATACATTAGTTAAAATAATAGTCCAGAACGAATATAATTTCCAAACCTTAGCCTTAATAGACTCAGGTGCTGATTTAAATTGTATAAACGAAGGATTAGTCCCCACAAAATATTTTTATAAAACAACACAAATATTAAATACACCTGATGGAAGTAAATTAAAAATAAATTATAAATTATCTAATGCCACTATATGTAATAATGGTATTTTCTTAGAACTACCATTTATTATGGTAAAAAGGCTAAACCAAACTGTTAGTTTAGGAACCCCATTTATCAGTATGTTATATCCTATTATTATAGACCTTACTAGATTATAATCAACAATAGAAGGAATAAAAGTTAAATTTGAATTTATTGATAAACAAAAAATAAAAGAAATAAATAATGTAAAACAAAACATACAAAACAAAGAAACGTTCTTATATCAATTAAAAGCTGAAATAAAATATAAAACAATTGAAGAACAATTGTTACTACTTGAAATTCAAAACACGATAAGTAAAATAAAACAGCAAGTTGAAAAAGAAATCTGTAGCGATTTACCAACTGCTTCTTGGAATAGACATAAACATATAGTATCACTACCACATGAAGAAAGCTTTTTTGAATCTAAAATACCAACTAAAGCCCGACCAATTCAAATGAATACAAGAATGTTAGAAATATGTAAAAACGAAATAGATTCCCTCATAGCTAAAGGATTAATAAGGCCTAGCCCATCACCATGGAGCTGTGCCACCTTCTACGTAGAGAATAATGCCGAAAAGGAACCAGGAGTTCCCAGACTAGTCATTAATTATAAACCATTAAACAAAGTTTTAAAATGGATTCGATATCCAATTCCGAATAAAAAAGATTATTAGATATACTTCTAAATGCTTGCATTTTTTCAAAATTTGATTTAAAATCAGGATATTGGCAAATACAACTTAATGAAAATGACCGATATAAAACAACATTTAATGTTCCCTTCGGACAATATGAATGGAATGTTATGCCATTTGGATTAAAAAATGCCCCATCTGAATTCCAAAAAATCATGAATGATGTATTTAATCCCTATCTAAAGTTTATGATAGTCTATATTGACGATGTTCTTATTTTTTCTACTGATATACATCAGCATTTTAAACATTTAACTATATTCCTTAATACTGTAAAAGCTGCAGGACTTGTAGTATCTGCTAAAAAATTAGCTCTTTGTCAAACAAAAATTCGATTATTAGGACATAATGGACGGATCAACATACTAATGCTATTCGAATCCTAAAAAGTAAATCAAAAGAACTACCTTGTTTAGTTCTATCCGACCCTGCTGCATTTAAGATTATTGAATGTGATGCTTCAGAACTTGGTTTAGGTGGAATTCTTAAACAATGAATTAACAATAAAGAACAACTAGTAAGATACACGTCTAAAGCATGGAACTCTGCACAACAAAATTATTCGACTATTAAAAAAGAAATTTTAGCTATTGTTCATTGTATGAATAAATTTCAAAGTGATATTCTTAATACTTTTCTTATTCGAACAGACTATAAATCTGCTAAAGATATCTTGCAAAAAGATGTTCAAAATCTTGTTTCCAAATAAATTTTTGCTCGTTGGCAAGCTATTTTATCTGCCTTTGATTTTATGATTGAACATCTTCACGGCTTTGCTAACGCTCTTCTTGATTTTCTCACCCGTGAATTTTTACAGGGGGGTCCAGATCTACCACCACCACCAACGTTTGAATATGAAGAAACCTCATTAACAATACAGCTATTCAATATGAATATTAATACTAATATTTAACGACCAAAAAAGAATCTACAGACTCTAATGGATCTTGTCCCTATAGTAACACCCAGTTTACCAACATCTATGCACCTACCTTTATCACCAGCCAGATCTCTTAATTACCCAGAACACTCTACCCAAATTCCAAGTCCAATATTTACTCTCGTACCCAACCAAAATAAACCAACCAGTTCTACCTCACAAAAGGCAGTTTTTGAAGAAACAACCTTTTTAATAGATATTACTATCGATGATAAATATATCCATATAGACCCAAATAAGCTGGTACCTTTATATCTCCAAAATCATTTTAATCCCTCCTATGGAAACAAAACTCGAGAATGGTATGAAACCGTTCTCATGGAAACAGGCTCTATATCCCTTGTTCATTTCTTTAATCATACTACAAAAGTTATTTCTTACTCTAAGATACAGATAAAGAAAATATTATCGTATGAAGATTGAGGATGTAAACCAACATAAGGAAAAAAGCTGCAAACCCAAGAATTTCAATACAAATCTTATAGATATACAGAATATATGGATGCTTAGCACAAAATATTTGCCTATCAAAATATGAATAATTCTCATACATGATATATACAATTTAAGATGCCTATTCTTGAAAGATTCCCGAGTTGGTTTAGATATTGGTTCTTAATATAGGGCTCAGGAACCCAAATATTACTTGATGCATTTAAAAATGCTCAGGCTAAATTTGCTGAATATAATAGTATAGATACTGATATAGATTATTATTTATATTTTATGGCAATACATCAAATACCTTGGATCCTCAAATGGGAATACGGAATCTCATAAAATACCAGTAATAATTATGAGTATATCCCTCGATTGGGAAAACGAATATTTGTCAAATGGTGGAATGTATTCAGCATGGACCCGAACTCACTCAGACTGAAACGAATCCCTCTTTCTCTTACAGAATATCAAACTAATAATACTCTTGAATTTGACCCAAATAAATTCGCCGAATATATCAGACAAATGCGTAAACAAAACCCAAGAGCTACGAAAGAAGAACTTGAAACCCAACTATTAAGAATAATTGAAGAAGAAGCTTCAGATGCTACCTCTCAGCCCGAACCTATAGAAGATGAGTTATGCCAAAGGATCGAATAAAGATAGTCTTGTCCATATCCTGTGCAAAGATTTTCTGTACAATGATGCTAGCTCGATTTTCTGTACAAAGATGCTCCTGCCACCTCAAAAGATCATATCCTGTACAAAGATGCTCCTGCCACCTCAAAAGATGCTGTCACTTCAAAAAAGCTCTTGCCAAAAGATGCCGCCAGAAAAAAGAAGCTATCGCCGTACACGCAAACGACAAAAGAAAAACTATTGAAGATGTCACCGACCGACAAAAAACCGACAAAAAATACTATGCAATATACCTTTGCTTTTTTACTTTTACTTTATGTCAGGTCTAACCTTTTTTTACGTTTTCTCTTCCTTTTCTATCGCATCTTTCCTACTTTAAGTCACATCTGCTTTACTTTACGTCACATCCTTTCGTGCTTTACTTTAAGTCGCATCCTTTCTTTTTATCCTTATCTTGGCGAATCTTCCACCTCAGCCTCTCCGCGTCTATCATGTCACTGTTGAACCTCAACGAATCTTCTACCTCAGCTGCTCCGTTCCTCTATAAAAGCCCCTCCAAACCTTCATTCAAAAACAGGTCGAAATCTCCATTTTTGCGATCTCTTTTCTGCACTCTCTCTTCCTTACTTACTCAACACATCTTTCTGAAAGCTCTGCTGACTTCTCTTCCTTGAGGCAAGCCCTTATTGAGTAAGATCTTTTATACTCCTTTTGGTCATACGATGTACACAGATGTGTGATTGTAATTTATATAAAGTACCTTCGTTCGAATGGGCACTCTTTTCAAGTTACTGCATTTGTAAATTGTAAGTGATTTGTTATTGCTTTTGTTCCTGTACCTATTTGAACTCTGTGAAATAAAGCTTGTTTAGATGCAGTTTAAATTAATTTTTAGCATAAAGATTCGAAATATTATCCATACTACTTGGATTATAGAAGGCATCTCTGTAATTTCTCTTATCATCATTCTGTGCTGTTTTTTATATTATACTACAATTTTACGTTCACTACTAGACCAGACTACAGTATTTTCAATGTTATTAAGATAAAAGTGGAATTTAATTAAGATAAAACTGGAATTTAGATCTTGGCGTGTTACTGGTACATATATATATATATATATATATATATATATATATATATATATATATATATATATATATATATATATATATATATATATATAAAATGCCAGCCAATGGCCCTGATTGAATCATAGACGATCTAACAGTTACAACCGCATTTCGTATTTGAATTTTTATTTTATTTTTTTACAAATATAAATCACATGACATTATAGGTGTTCATTCTGCACCTAATAAAAATATTTAAAAATAATTTTGAAATATAAATTGACTAAAATAAATCGACCAAACATATTTCGTCAATTTATATTTCAAAATTATTTTTTTATTTTTTTATTAGATTATCCTAATTTTGAATAGTAGACATTCAAAATTTCAAGTGATTTAGATTTGTAAAAAAAAAATGAAAATGAAATACGAAATAAAGTTGTGACCATTGAATTTGTATAATGCAACGCAACTTCTAAAAAATTTCAAGTGATTGGATTTGTAAAAATAAAAATAAAAATAAAAATTCAAACACTATTGGACATCTGTGAGCATCAGATCGGGGGCAGATTGACCCACATTCAATTTGGGTCATTCGCGTATGGGCGTATAGCAGTGACCCCATCTATATATATATATATATATATATATATATATATATATAGAAAATGTTGGTGTAAGCCCACTAGCCTATAGCTATATATGAGTCTAATGGCTCAGTTTTAATCTATATAAGGGTCGATCTGACGGTCAGACCTTCATTTCTTATTTTAATTTTAATTTTTTTAAAAAAAAATTCAAATCACATGAAATTTTAGGCATCCATTCTTCTTATCAAGACGCACCTAATAAATATATTAAAAAAATAATTCGGAAAATATAAATTGATCAAAATACCCCTAAAATGTTTTATGTGTATTTTTATCAGCTTATTTTTTACAAACTATTTTTTGATATTTTTATTAGATCAACCTATTTTAAATAACACATGCTCAAAATTTCAAGTGATTCAAATTTATAAAAAAAAATTAAATATCAATTACGAACCGTAATCGTGATCATTGAATCGGCTTAGATTGAATCTGGGCTGTTGCCATCTTACGTAGCTATAGGGCAGTGGGCCTATGCCAGTTTTTCTCTCTCTCTCTCTCTCTCTCTCTCTCTCTCTCTCTCTCTATATATATATATATATATATATATATATATATATATATATATATATATATATATATATATATATATGGGATAATCTAAAGTTTACAACTCTTCAAATTACAAATGTTAATGATAGAATAAATTGTGAAGGGTGGAATTACTAACTTTATAATTTATTTTTTATAAAATTAATTTTTTGTGATATCTTTATCATTAAGTGAGGATAATTGTGTAAATATCAGTACAAGAAAAGGGGTACTTTTGTCATCTCCATAAGGGGTAAAGTTAAATTTTTTACTAAAGAACAAAAGCACTTTAGAAATAAAGTTCCAGGACACTAATTTCCAAAATACCATTGTACTTTTGTAAAATTTCAAATTTTCCATTGTTTAATGATTAAGTTACCTATTAAAATAATTTTTAAATAAAAAGTAATGATCTTTTTTATAAATACACACATCACAACCCCTTCTAATATTAGCCTTTGTAATTTGAGGGGTTATTAACTTTAGACAAACCTTGTGAGGAAAGTTAACTTAGTTTGCTTAGAGGAAACTAGGTGGAAATGGGTAAGGTTGACAATGGGCCAGGTAGCACGACCCGACCTGGTCTAGTTGGCCCAACCAGAAAAAAAGTATAGTTTGGGCCATAGTTAGGGCTGTGTTAGGGCTAGTGCTGGCCCGATGAGGCCTAGCCTGACCCTCTTTTTTTTCTTTTACTTTTGCTTCATTTCTTTTTGGCATTGCCTGGCCTGGCCCGATCCTTTGCCACCCTTAGAAAGGGGAAAAAGCCAAGGAAATCGATGAATATAAACTTTTGTATATAGGAATGGATAATAATAAAAATGCCATAGTTATAATGGTGGATAAAAATTTAAAGGATAAAGTAGTAGATGTTAGAATAGTAGGTAATAGGCTTCTATTGATTAAACTTATGTTAGTGAAAGAGATTACTAATGTAATTACTGCTTAGCATCAAAGGTGCGGCTAGAGGATAGAATTAAAATGTAATAATGGGAGGACATAGATGGATTAGTTCAAGGATTACCAAATTGAGATATGAATTTTTTAGGAGGAGACTTAAATAATCATATAAGAAAAGATAATCGAGGATATAACGGGTACATGAAGGATAGGGATTTGGGCAAAAAATATGATGGGTGATGCTATGATTTTGCTATGGTTACGACCTAGCAATAACAAACACCTCCTTTAAAAAGTGGTCGAACATTTAATAATATTCAAAAGTGGATCATATAAAAGCTATATAACTTTTTTTTCTAGTTAAGAAGGCAGAACAACCATTATGTAGAAACTGTATAGTTATCCTAAGTGAGAGTTTGACCATGCAACATAGGCTCAGGGTTATGGATGCATGCATAAAGAGATGAAATGGGAGTGAAACTAATAGGTACCCAATAACTAAGTGGTGGAATTTAAAAAGGAACAAAAATAAACTTATTTAGGAATAAATTTATAAAAGAGAGAATATAATTCTTACGATGAAGTTGATGTTAAGCGGAAGGAGATGGCCGATTGTATTAAGAAAGTGATAAAAGTACTTTTGAGAGAATCTAGAGGAAAAGACATTCAGAAGAGGAAACTTGGTGGTGAAGAGATGAGGTTTAAAAGGCTATTAGTGAAAAAGGATCATGTTACAAAGCTTGGCAATGGAATATAAATGGTTAAACTTAAAAGAATATAAAAATGTCAAGAAGAAAGCAAAGAAAATGTAAGGCTATGCATACGACATATGATAATTTATATAATAAATTGGCTACAAGAGAAGGTGAAAAAGATGTCTACAAACTAGAAAAATGATAAAGAGAAAGTGTAGGGATCTAGATCATGTAAAACACATTAATAGTGAGGATTGGAGGGCCGTAGTGAGGGACAACGAGATCAATGAAAGGTTTATTTTTAAAAATTGTTAAATAATGACTACTCTGGGAGTGCAACATTAGGAAGAGCCTTTGTCGAAAATGAGGTCGAAGATCATAGATACATTCGTAGAATTAGGACATATTAAGTGAAAGAAGCTTTACAAAAGATGAAGATATGAAAGGTCTTTAGGCCAGTTTATATAAATAGAGGTTTGGAAGTGCAAGGAAGAGGTTTGAATATTCTAGTCGATCAAGCTATTTAATAAGATTTTGAGAGCAAATAAAATGTCAGATGAATGGAGAAAAAGAATTGTAGTACCTATTTGCAATAACAAAAGAGACAAACGTAGTCATATGAATCATCAAAGGATCAAACTTATGACCTATACTATAAAGTTGTGGAGAGAGTAATCAACAAGTACAACATGAAACAAGTGTCCCATAAAACTAATTCAATTTTATGCTAGGAGGTCAAATTGAGGCTATTTTCCGATAAGGTAACTAATTAAGAAGTTTAGGGAGAGGAAAAGACCTCCACTGGGTATTTATTGATATAAAGAAAGCATAATATCAGTATTAGAGAGTTAATTTGATGGGTTTTGAAAATGAAATGAGTCTCTAGAGAATATATTAACATGGAGAAAGATATGTATGATGCACTAATTAGTGTGAGAAAAACTAGCGGATAGATAAACAAGTTTTTATTGATAGCAGGCCTACACCAGGGGTCAACATTGAACCCTTATCTCCTTGCTTTTGTTATGGATGAGTTAACTAAGCATCTATAAGAAGAGATACCATGGTGTATTTTGTTTGTGGATGACATAGCTCTGATTAGTAAGACTAGAGATGACATTAATGCAAAGTTAGAACTTCGGAGGGATGATCTAGAATCTAAAAGTTTTGAAATTAACTGCATTAAGACGTAATATATAAAATATAAATTTAGTAATAATTGGAGTAGAAATGAGGAATTAAATGTTAATGGCCAAAGAAATATATAAAAGAGATTAGTTTTAATATCTTGGGTCAATAATTTATGAAAATGGAGAAGTTGAGGAATATTTTGCACATAGAATTAGAGCTAGATGGATGAAATGGAGATTTGCTTTTAGAGTCTTAAGTGATCATCTCATACTAATGAAATTAAAAGGGAAGTTTTATAGAGTGGTGGTGAGACCAACTATAATTTATAGGAAGGTGGACAGTCAAGAAACAATATGTGAATAGTTTGGGTGTAGCTAAGATGAGGATATTGAGATGGACGAGTTGTTCCGCTTTTGTGGCCATTAAGGACCTTATGAGAGTTTGTAATCAATATTTTAATATAGTGGAACATAAACTCAATGGGAGATGGTCCAATTGAATCAAGATAGGCAAATGCTATTTGTCGATACTCTGACTAGGCTTTACATACTATGCCAATCGAATTGGTAAACCCTTAATTACCTGGGTAGAGTGCACAATCAATGAGGGTTAGTAGTGTCATCCCTTAATGAGGTTGGAGTTGCCCACGGTAGAGAGCCAATAGATTATGTGACCCTTGTGTGCGATGGTAGGCTTGTAAAGATGATGGCTAAAGTCTCATCTTTGAACTATCACACAACATGTACATGTGATAGTCGTATTGGAAAAATGAATCACCATTGAGGGTGATGCATGTATATGTGCGAGAGATTACCCCTATGTACCATAGAGCTGTGGTTGTGTGACCTTGAACTTGTCTCTACAGAAAAACATGTAATCCATAAACTGAGATTGTGTCTTCGAACTTATTGGCTGACTTTGGTAGCCCAATCATAAACCCTTGCCATAGTTCGTCAGTTATAGGAACTGCTGAGTTAGTTTGAGAAAGTGAGCATGGATTATAGCCCATAGTTGAAGATGGAGTGCTTCAGCAATTTTATAATCCCTTCACCTAGTTGGATCTAAATACCATCAAAATTATTTATAATAAATTGTTTTAATGTTAAACAATTTTAGATTAATAGTTTGAATTTTTAGAAGTCTATGAATATTTTATTTAAAATAGATTTAAAAATAGAGAGAAACTAAATTTTTAGTATTTTATTCAGAGGGAAAATAAAATAAATCAATTTCTCTTTTCTAAAATTCAATTGAATTTAAAATGAGATTCCTTACCCATGTAGGCCCATGGTGGCCCACTATCAGTTGGTGTGGGTAGTCCGTGGGGCCAATTGGAGGCCCCATGTGTGGCATGCCCCACCTAAAGGAGAACTTTCTAATTGTATTAAGAGGGCCATCAAAGAAATCAATCAAGATGAATAAAATGGAAGGTTTTGAAATTGAAGTGATTTGATTGGAATAAACAAAATGTGTAAGAAGATTATGGAAAATAAAAGTAAGTATGATATTATTTTCTATATTTTACTATTTGATGAGATTAGATTAATGAAGCTAAAGTATAAGGTTTTAATACCTTCCTTTGAATCATGATGGTTGATCTAAGGATTGTATGATTCAAATCTCTCACATCACAGGTCTCCTATGATCGATGGTTTGGATCTAACCTCCATAAGAATGGCTAATCCTAAGAATCCCTATCTTTAAAGAAAAGCTATAAATAGGGGCTCTATCTCCATCAAATATCTACACCTCTCTCACTCTCGCCTAAGGGTAGCACACCACCCTCTCACCTCTCTCTCTCTCTCTCTCTCATCCTTCTAAGATCTCTCTTTCTTCTCTCTCTCTTAGAAAATATTGAGATAGGGGGCATGCCCCTAGCTAGGTGTTAAGAGGGGGCACACCCCATTCACATAAAGGCATTGAGGATTTAAGCTTGTGCATTGTTCCATTTCTCTCTTATTTAGTTAAGGGTAGTAGCTGGCTTTCCCATACTTCAAATATATGAGATAGACCATTGATCTCGTTGGCCATTGGAGGAGAATACTCGGAGTGTGGTGTGTTAAGTCCAATTGAGGTAATTTTCTGACATCTTCTTTTACGGTTTGCAGTCGTATGTTTCTTATGCCCATGAGTATTATGTGATTTTGTTTATTGAATAAAATAAAGTTTTATTAGTGAAAACAAATGAGAAACTCTTTTGTTTGTTTACTTGTTTTATTTTGAGTTTATTTAATTGCAATTGGAACTTTGTAAGTGTTCTATCCGGTGAAAAGAAGAAAAATAAAAACTATATAAATTGTGGTAGATCACCTTACCAACTTTCATTGGTATCTGAGCATAGGTTTCTTGCAGCCATTATGGTGTTTTATTTCTTTTATTTGAGTCTTTTATTTTTTTTGGGACAAGAAAAATGGTTGCATGATGTTTTATATCTGAGATCCTAAAATCGAAATACTTTTTTGTCAAATGGCTTACTCATTCTAACTTGGTAGGCCTCGAGTGCTTTCTAGGATAGCAATGTGTTTCCATCCAGAGCTTCTAATTTTGCTAACTGTAATCGAGCCCTTTCTTCTCGACACATTCCTATGTTCATTGCAATCCTGAATGATGGGATTTCTAGTTTGAGTTGCACTACAACTTCTCCCTCTCCCCCCCCCCCGCCCCCCCTCCCCGCCCCGGCCCGTAGACTTATTAGTAGGGGGTTGCCCCATTAGGCATGCACATGATCGTATGAAAGGCCCATAGTACTTCCAATTATCTCTTGTGTCAATCTCTTTTGAATCAAGAGATTGTCTTTTTTAAAACCTTCATAAAGTTTTTGTTGAATGCTTCTGCCAACCTATTCACTCTGAGTTGTAAGCAGTGGTGTTATCTCCAGTCGATATTAAATTGACTAACCAATAAGTCGTTCAACTGGTTTATAAAAGGAATTCTATTATCCGATATGATCCTATCTTGGATACCAAAATGATATGTGATTCATATCGAAATTCTGCATCGTGATATTGGTCACCTTTCCTAATGAGACAACTTCGGCCCATTTCAATAAGTAGTCTGTTGTGGCTAAAATATAAAGGTGTTTTTTATTATGGGGGATTGAATGGGCCCATTGCATCTATCCCCCACTCAGAAACTGACCACACGGTTAGCGTCGGGTGGAGGGGCTCTGATGCTTAATGTATGAAATAACCATGGATTTGACATACATGGCACTTCTTGGCAAACTTGATAGCATCATGCCATGGATGGGCAATAATATCTGAGACATTTCATTCTCTCATATAATTTAGGGCCTGATTTGTGCAGGCCGCATAATTAGTTGTGGACCTCTTCCAGTGTTTGTTGGGCCTCGTTTTATGACAAGCACCGTAAGCGGATACTATCGAAGGATCTTCAATACAACACCTGATTGATGCAGGTATACTGGGTTGACTGCCTTCTCAAAGTGTTTCACTCCTTCCGATTTTCACGTAGCCAGCTGTATAAAATTTACTCTAGTACCGGCTCACGCCAAGCAACTACATCCACATTCGCACACGCCATTGTGTGGACTCATTTCTTGATTGGGTAAGGTGAGAAATCTTATTCCAGAGTCCTTTCTACATCACCATCTAATACTGCCACCAGATTTTCCACCTTTTGGATCTCTTCTGAGATGTGTAATGACTACCCTTCTTATAGTTCAAAGGAAGCCGCTATCTTGGCCAAAGCATTAGCTTGGTGATTAAGGTGTTGGGCAATGTGTTCGATATTCACCTTTTCGAAGGTCGCTAGCCAATGCTTGGTTGTGTTGAAGTAAGGCACCAATTCAGGCTTTCTTACCTCGTACACTCCTTTTAGCTGCCTTATCACCAATTGGGATCCCCAAAGGCGTTCAAGCACTTGATTCCCATTCCATTTTCCATTTCCACACTTATTATCAGGGCTTAATATTTTGCCTCATTATTGAAGCACCCCTTTTGTTGCCGAAACGCGATGAGCAGATAGCTTCCTTCAGAGGTTATATAGAGGATCCCAACTATGGCTCCCAAAGTTTGAGAACAAAATACATTTTCCACTCAAGGGTATCTTGAATGTACAAGACCTCATCCAGGAGGCCTTTTTTTATCAGATCACTTTCAAGAAACGGAAGAGCGCCAAAAAGTCTGCCAAGGCTTGTCCTTTATCACCTTTTATGGTACATAAGTAATATCGAACTCCATCAACAATAGGGCCCACTTTTCTAGTCGGTCGGAAAAAGCTCTAGGTGAGTCATCAGATATTTAATGGGGCCAGGCTGGAAATAAGATGTAGTGGTGTAATTTCTGCATTGTGAGCACTAGATCCAGGCACATTTTTTTGATGGGGGAATAGTTATACACATCCCTGGTCATGGTGCAGCTCAAATAACAAAGTGCTACCTCCTTTCCTTCTACATTATGTTGGGCCAATAAAGCTCCTAAAGACTTTTCCAGCATAGCCATATAAAAGATTACGTGTTTTCCGTGGACGGGTGCCATCAATACCAAGGGATTCAGTAGGTAAGTCTGAAAATTTTCAAAGGCCTTCTGACATGCCTCATCCCAAACAAAAGGCATGTTGTTCTTCATAAGTTTTGAGAATGGATGGCATCTCCCAGAGAGGTTTGAGATAAATATTTGGATGTATGCCAACATTCCTTGTAGTGATTTTAACTCCTTTGAATTTCAAGGAGGGGTATCTCCTAGTTTGCTTTGATATTTAGTGGATCAAATTTTCGATTCCCCTATGCCTTATAGTGAAATCTAGAAACTTCCCGTAATAGGCCTCCAGAGAGGATATAAGGATCAGTTTACTTCACGACACAAGATCTGCCTTGGAATAGTACCATTCTGATTCACAACTTCCGATGCGAAGCTTATTAGGCCTTAAAAAGGACTGAATCATGTCAGGGTGTATTCTAACTATGAAAAAGTTGTATAGAAGGTCTCTAAATATCAGATTAGAGACTGTTCAGGGGAGACTTTGATGTGTTTATAGCTCAACATGCCCCACGGTGGGCGCCAAATTATGTAAAGCGGGATTCAGGACTAATCTCATGTGAGATCAGGACATAAATCTGCTCTTCATGAGTTATTTAAGAGATGGATGGAGTCCTATTGAATTCCATCTCAAAGGTGACTGAATCTCAAACAAGAGATCAGATAGTCTTTAAGTTGTCAGCAGTGCCAGTTTGTAAATCACATCAAAGTTTGGAAATGAATGATAAACTCTAAAATGAATAAACAGCTCATAAACTATCCTAAACATGCATAAACTTCTAAGAATATATCAAGGAAATAAGCTAAATGCAAATAAATGAAACCTACGACTAGCTGGACTGATAAGAGGCCTCGATTTGCCTTACTAAAGTCTTATTAAAGTCTAAGGTTTTTTATGCTCTAAGAGATGAAGAAAGGATGGTTTCTGGTCTGAAATAGATGGCCATGCTTGTTGGGATTTTAGGGTTTCTTAGCTAAGGTCAAGGTTTTCTAAGGACTAGGCTCAGGGTTAGGTAATTAGTGTTTCTTTTAAAAGATGTATCGTCCCCCCCCCCTGTCAGTGGGGTTGAAAATGTGAAAATGTAGTTTTTTATAGGGAAAACTGACTCAAGAATGTGGAAGGCGGTTGTCTGGACTAATCTGGAGCTAACAGTTTAAAATACATGAGGGCTTTTGGGGTGATATCACATAGTATAGGTATGCATTCAACCGTGCAGTGACGATGCTGTTGTGACAATCCCATCGTAGTCCCGATAAAAATCACATTCTTTTGTTGTTCAGCAAACATTCTAATAAGACATTTTCTGAATATACGGATTTCATTCATGCATCATCATCAAGGTTTCGATTCGATCCTTTATGCTGCAAATGAAGGGATAACAATAAATGATTGATGCTCTCACATCTATGTCAAATCAAACTTCAAGATAGAAAATACGAGTCCTATGGAATGAAATGAATAGGAGAGAGAAAGTATGTTACAATGCTTTTGACTATGGAAACCATTGTTCATAGGGTCATCATCATCCAAGGACATGATGGATAGTGATGGGTGTAAGGACCGAGCTCTTCCAAGTCAGGAAGACGTGCACGGCAGGAAAAGTTCGATGGAGAAGGAGCATGCGCGGCTATGAGAGGGTGTTACCGCCACGAGAGTTAGAAATAGAGTGAGAATAGACCACCGGGACTGTTGGAGTAGGGTAGTCCATGAGGGACTTCCTTTTCTTTTCCCTTGTCTCTTTTTTGCCTTTCCCCTTTTAACACTTAGCATTTCCAGCCACTTTGAGCCTTATGGGAGAAACTTGGAGAAGTAGCTGTGAGATGGATTTTGAAATTACCATTGGAGCACAAGGTAAGTAGATTATGCAATTATGTGTCCATAGTGTGAAGCAAGAAACTAAGCATGGAATTAGGCATGAGATTGTATAGAAATGGTGTGAAGAGATTAGGATTGCATGTATGTTCTGTATTCTATTTTCCAGAAATTGGGCTTTCTTTGTATGATATATTAGGCACTGTTATCATTCTTGTTGAGCATGAAAATTTGTGAATTGATTCTCTTATGAGTCTAGTTTAAGATAGAAAGGTTTATGTTGTTATCTAGTATAGATTAGAAGTTATGAAGTGATATATGAAGTGTGCCACGGCGGTGCTGTGAAATTTCAGGAAGGTTTGAGGTTTTTGTAATACTCTGTTGACCTATCAAATGATGTCAAAATTGCCTCAAATCGCCACCATTGGAAATATCTATATGTCCACCTTGATTTTAGTGTTTAGGCCCAGTTGAAATTATTTATAGTTTGGAAGCTATGCTTCGATTTGTACATGTATGTCACTGTTAGCAGACTGTAATAAATTCCAGAAATGTTGCTTCTGTTGTACTGAGATTTTGACTAAGCAAATGAAGTCCAAATGGCTCCAAATCACCACCATTTGAAAGATACATGAGTCTACCTTGATTTTTATGTTTTGATCCATTTCAAATTCTGTATAATTGGGGAGTTATGATCCAAAATGTGAAGCTATGGTGTTAGCAGATTTCACTGAAATTCATAATTGTTGCCTCTGTTGCCATAAGATTTGACTGATAAAATGGAGTCCAATTGCTTCCAAACTACTTCCAATTGAATATTTGGGTGTTTACTTTAAGTTTCATGTTGAAACAATCCCTAGATTCCCTCTATATTTAAAGTTATACCTTTGTTAAGAGGGACATGTTACTGTTAGTAAAATGCGGAAAACTACAAAAATGTTATTTATGTTTTTCCAAAGTGTTGACTAATCAAACGGTGGTCAATTGACTCCGAACCACTTTTGAATGAGAGATAACTGTGTCTACTTTAATTGTTGTTTTGTGACTAGGTTGAAATTCTTTATAAACCAGAAGCTATGTCTAATTCTGTGAGACTATCACCCCTAAATTAGTGAATGTTATGACGTAATGAATGCTGTAGTGAATGCCATGAAGAAGTGAATGCCTATGAAACGGGAAGGGCAGTGACATAGTAAATGTGGGTGAATTAGTGAATGTACTTAGTTATTATAAGACATCTTTCTGAAATAGTGAATGCTCATGATGTGAGACCAAACACATATATGATATGAAGCAATATGCAATGGGTCATCCATTAATAGGGTGAAGTGGTATAATATGACTGTGATGAATGACATGTGATAAGACCTGTGTGGTCAGTTGTGTGATATATATGTAATCAGTGATTTATTGGCATGCTTTGTGCGTATTGCATCGCCTAGGATATGTGACTTTTCATGAGGTGCGCATGAGGTGATATGTTATGTGAATTCTTGGCGTGCTTTGAGTGTATTGCATTGCTTGAGATGTGTGACTAGTTGGCATGCTTTTGAGCGTATTGCATGACCATGATTGACACCAGTGAGGTGCGCTCGAGGTGAGATGTGACTTCACAGCATGGTTTGTGCATATCGCATCGCCTGAGATATGTGATTGATTTGAGATATGTGATTGACCTGAAATATGAGATCGACCAAAAATATATGATTACTTGAGATGTGTAATCAATCTGAGATATGTGGTTGGCTTGATAGATAGGGCTAGAGAGGAAGTTAATGTCTGTTGATTTTGTTATGCTTGCTTATTTGTATTGATCAGTTGAGATTTGATAGATTGCTAATTCATATGATATATAATATCTAAATTGTGCTTGCTCTACCATGAAAAAAAGCATTATGTAATTGTGATATAACTGTGATCTATGATTCTTGTGTTATGAGAATGGTATAGAATCTTGAACGTTGTTGTGAGATAATATTCATAGATAGGGAAGCATGATATTGTGATATATTTTCTAGGCTTTTTAGCTCATTCTTTTGCTTCCGCCCTTGTAGATTGTCCGCTGCAGGTTGAAGACATGTGGGCGGTGATCGTGATTGGTGGATTGAAAGCCCTCGAGAAGATCTCCTTGTTTTTTTTTAGGTGTTAGCTGGCCGTTGGCCGTACAGTGTTGTTTGTGAAGCTTTGTAATTTTGTTAATAGGCTTTTGGTGCCTTGGATTAATTGTAACATTCTGGTTATTGTAAAGAATTTTGGTGAATGAATGTGTAAATGGATTTGACTTTGCTCTGAATTTAAGTACTGTCTTGATGAATGGATTTTAGTTTTTTTTCGTGGTTTGCTCTTGATTCCTTCTCCATATGCGTTGCCTGAGTGGTGTTCGCCACCTCATGCTATGGTCATGCACTCTGCCGCCCTTCGGCATGTACGGTGTCAAGGGGTGGGGTCGTGACAATTTATGGTATCAGAGCAGCCACGATATGATCCTTGGCCTAGGAAGTTTTAGAAGTGTCCTTAGCATAGTCCTCTGATAGAGTTTGCTTATAACAACAGTTTTCAAACCAGTATCTAAATAACACTTTTCGAGGCACTGTATAGGAGGAGTACAGATCAACCATATGTTGGGTCAAAATCTTTTTAAAAGGGGTATGATGTAAGGACCGAGATTTTCCTGGCCAGGAAGATAGGCAAGCAGGAAAAGTCTGATGGAGATGGAGCACGCATGGCTATGAGAGGCTGTTACCGCCCCGAGTATTAGAAATAGAGTGAGAATAGATCGTCGGGACTATTGGAGTAGGGTAGTCCATGAGGGACTTCCTTTTCTTTTCCCTCTTCTTTTTTGTATCTTTCCCCTTTTAACACTTAGCATTTCCAGCCCCTTTGCACCTTGTGGAAGAAGCTTGGAGAAGTGGCTGTGTGAAGGCTTTTGGAATCACCATTGGAGCACAAGGTAAGTAGATTATGCTATTATGTGTCCATAGTGTGAAGCATGAAATTAAGCATGGAATAAGGCATGAGATTGTATATAAATGGTGTGAAGAGAATAGGATTGCATGCATGTTTTGTGTTCTATTTTCCAGAAATTGGGCTTTCTTGGTTTAATATGTTAGGCACTGTTATCATTCTTGTTGAGGATAGAAATATGTGAATTGATGCTCCTATGAGTCTAGTTTAAGATAGAAAGATTTATGTTGTTATCTAGTATAGATTAGAAGTTATCAAGTAATCTTTGAAGTGTGCCATGGCTGTGCTGTGAAATTTCAAGAAGGTTTAAGGTTTTTGTAACACTCTGTTGACCTATAAAATGATATCTAAATTGCCTAAAATCACTACCATTGGAAATATATATGTGTCCAATTTGATTTTCGTGTTTAGGCCTAGTTGAAATTCTTGATAGTTTGGAAGCTATGCTTCGATTTGTGCATGTATGTCACTGTTAGCAGACTGTAATAAATTCCAGAAATGTTGCTTCTGTTGTACTGAGATTTTGACTGAGAAATTGAAGTTCAGATGGCTCCAAATCACCATCATTTGAAAGATACATGAGTCTACCTTGAGTTTTATGTTTTAACCTAGTTCAAATTCTGTATAATTGGGGAGCTATGACCCAAACTGTGAAGGTATGTCACTGTTAGCAGATTTCACTGAAATTCATGACTGTTGCTTCTATTGCCATAAGATTTGACTAATTAAATGGAGTCCAATTGCTCCCAAACCTCTGCCAATTGAAAGATATGGGTGTTTAATTTAAGTTACATGTTGAAACCATCCCAAAATTCCTTCTAGATTGAAAGTTATACCTTTGTTAAGAGGGACAGGTCACTATTAGTAAATGCAGAAAACTACAGAAATGTTGTTTATGTTGTACTTAAGGGTTGACTGATCAAACAATCGTCAATTGACTCCGAACCACTTTTGAGTGAGAGATAACTATGTCTACTTTAATTGTTGTTTTGTGACTAGGTTGAGATTCTTTATAAACTAAAAGTTCTGTCTAATTCTGTGAGACTATCACCCCTAAATTAGTGAATGTTTATGAGTGCTGTAGTGAATGCCATGAAGCAATGAATGCCTATGAAGGGCAATGAAATAGTAAATGCGGGTGAATTAGTGAATGTGCCTAGTGTTTATAAGACATGCTTCTGAAATAGTGAATGGTCATGATGTGAGACCCGACACAGATGTAATATGAAGCACTATATAATGGGTCATCCATTAATAGGGTGATGTGGTATGATATGACTGTGATGAATGATATGTGATAAGACATGTGTGGTCAACTGTGTGATATATGAGATATATATGTAATCAGTGATTTATTGGCTTGCTTGTGAGTATTGCATCGCCTGGGATAAGTGATTTTTCATGAGGTGCGCATGAGGTGATATGTTATGTGACTTCTCAGCGTGCTTTGAGCGTATTGCATTGCTTGAGATATGTGACTGATTGGCATGCTTTGAGCGTATTGCATGACCATGATTGACACTAGTGAGGTGTGCCAGAGGTAAGATGTGACTTCCCGGCGTGCTTTGCGCATATCGCATCGCTTGACATATGTGATTGATTTGGATATGTGATTGACCTGAAATATATGATTACTTGAGATATGTGATCGATCTGAGATATGTGGTTGGCCTGATAGATAGGGTTAGAGAGGGAGTTAGTGTCTATTGATTTTGTTATGCTTGCTTAGTTGTGTTGATCGGTTGAGATTTGAGAGATTGCTAATTCATATGATATATGATATCTAAATTGTGCGTGCTCTACCATGAAAATAACCATTCTATAGTTGTGATGTAACTATGATATATGATTCCTATGTTGTGAAAATGGTATAGAATCTTGAACATTGTTGTGAGATAATATTCATAGGCTGGGAAGCATGATACTGTGATCTACTTACTGGGCTTTTTAGCTCATTCTTTTGCTTCCAGCTTTATAGATTGTCTACTGCAGGTCGAAGATGGGTGGGCGGTGATCGTGATTGGTGGATTGAAGGACTGCGCTCAACTAGAAGATCTCCTTGTTTTTCTTTAGGTGTTTGCTGGCCGTCGGCCATATAGTGTTGTTTGTGAAGCTTTGTAATTTTGTTAATAGGATGTTGGTGCCTTAAATGAATTTTAACATTCTGGTTATTGTAAAGAATTTTGATGAATGAATGTGTAAATGGATTTGACTTTGCTTTGAATTTAAGTATTGTCTTGACGAATGGATTTGAGTTTTTCTTTCGTGCTTTGCTCTTGATTCGGTCTCTATATGCATTGAGCCACTCCCACCTGAGTGGTGCTCACCACCTGCCGCCCTCCGACATTTATGGTATGGGGTTAGGGGGCGGGGTCGTGACAGTGGGATACGCCAAACAAGACATAAACAAGTGGTGGCTCTCAATCTCTCTCCAACACCAATCATCATTCCATAGACAAAGATAAATAACCATCAGTTGACGACTTTATCATTGTCTGATGGATTGTGGTGCACATCCCCTAAGAGATAAACATGACCAACTTACCTGCATTGGCAAAATGCAACTATGTCCATGAAATTAGCAATGGATAAGATAAGATGTTTTGGTCTAATGGGATTCTCAAAGCAGATGTGGCATTGCTCTTGTTGGGTCACTAATCGTGGCTAGAAACTGGTATTCTCTATTAATTTTTGCTCTAATGCAGATTTTCCTTTTTGCTTTTGCTTATTTCTTAGTGCTTTATCAAATTCATACTCATCATCTGCCTCTTCATATGTTGTGTATTGTTTGTTTTGAACTATTCTCTTGGACAGATGCATGTCAGCATCCTCCTCCCTTTTCTTTTTGAGCATAAAATTCCCCAGAATGTGTTCGTAAGAATGGGCTAGGAAAATTCAGCAAAGAGATATAGAGTGTACAATTTATTATCAAAAAGAAAAACGGTAAAGAAAACGTGCAATATTTTTCTTATAACAATTTTTGTACTAAGAGAAAATGATGACCAACGGAAATTCATCGTAAGAAACATTCAACATTTCTAATCAAAGATGATTTAAAAATGTCGCATTTACCTTATGGAATTACCTTGCATGACTGCTTTGTTGTCACGCCCCAAGAATTTACAATACTGCTATTCCTGAGATGTGACAGTCAAAACATATATACATCTCTTGATTGGGCAAATTTACAGTGGCGAATTCTTACAAAGTAACAAAAGAAAGTTTAAGCATAACTACAATATCTTCTAGAGTTGATCCTGACGAGCACTCAAAATGAAACCACAGTTATCCTGAAAAAAAATGTTTACCATAATTTGATGAGTTTGGCTACTCAGTAAGTGATCATCATAATCCCAAAAATAATCATGGTTGAAAGATATCAATATTTTCAAAAAAGGAGTTCTATTAACAGAAATGCATTAACAGTTTCACTTTCAAAAATGCATAATTAAGTATAATCCGAATAATTGAAATGCATATAACATTTTTACGGCAGTGCATAATTCAAAGGATTTCACAAATTACCCTACTGGCGTCCCAAGTAAGTCACCTATATACCCCATCAGCGTCCTGATGCGTCCACTTAATCCCTATCAGCGTCCCAGATAGGTCCACTTAATCCCTGCAGGTCCACTTATACCTCACTGACGTACCGGATGAGTCTACTTAATCCCTACCGACGTACCTGATCGGTCCACTTATACCTCATCGACGAACCGGATGAATCTACTTAATCCCTACTGACGTACCGGATAGGTCCACTTATACCTCACCGGTGAACCGGATGAGTCCACTTGCATACTTAAAGTATTTTTAAATCTCTTTAAACATTCGAAAGCAGCAATATCATGTACTCAACATATCACTGAAATTATTAATATGAATTTCACTGAAACCATTAATAACAGTCACTTTCAATAACATTTCAAAAATAACCAGTCAAATACTTTGGGCTCAAATTTAGAAAGGTAGCAGTTCATAAAGACATTCTAGCATAATTGCCAATGTATAGAAAAACTCTTATAGATATTCAAGAATATGGAATTATTACAATTTATGGGATGTCAATTCGCAAATAAACATTTCACAGAAAATGCTATAATTAATTGCAAAAATATCAATTTTCAAATAATGAGGTAGTCATTTTCACATGAAATTTATAATGTCTAAATATTCAAAAACAGTAGAAAGATATATCACAATTTTACTAAAAACAGGAATATCACATTTATTTCTAATAATTTTACACTATCTAAAATTTCTCACATAGATAAAATATCACAATTTTATTAAAAAGATTATTTTTCGAGACAATGAGGTCACTTACGCATAAAATTTACCGTGCTTAAAATTCGTGATAATAGACAAAAATAATTATTTTATTTAAAAAAAAACGAATTATTCTTCAAGATAATGAAGTCACTTACCTAAAATATTTGAGAAGAAGCTTCCAATAAAAATTCAGCTAGAGAGAGGAGGTCACTGTGTTTGTAAGAGGGACAGCGAAAAAGGAGTTGTTAGGCGACGTCTTACCTTTCGGCCTATTTAATTTCTTTAAAACGCCTCCATCTCATGTATGAGGTGTCGCGTAATTGACCGCCTTTAACACGTGAAAACCATGTCCACTAAAGGACGTGGCAAGGCAGCAAAAGCTTAAACCAAATGAAGGTAAAAGCTTTTGAAAGTAGTGATGGCCCCTAAGGACCATCATGCTCATATGGACCATCACTTATTAAAAGTTTCTTTTCTTCTTCTTTCTTCTTTTTTTTTTTTTTTTTTTTTTTTTTTTTTTTTTTTTTTTTTGAATGTTTAGGATTGTGACATTTGTGCTTTGCATTCAATGTGGCATGCATGGTCCTTGATTTTTTCTGAAAACAAAATGCAAGTAAGGGGTTCTAAGGTTACATATAGTTGCTTTAAAAATGATAGTATAGATATAGCTGTAAAGCTATGGATGATCAAACTACATACAAGCATAGCAATGAACAAATCTATAAAACCATGGGTGTGCACAAACGTAACTTTAAAGCCAACGAATAAACAGTATACATGATAAAAAAAGAAGCCGATAAAGTGACAAGTATATCATACCAAAAGCCTTTCTGCCTCTTTGTGCGCTTCCCTTTCATTTGTAGTTGCAATACCTCAACAGCCGACTAATTTGCGCTCAATATTTGATTACTAACTAAAGATTCACCACGAGCACCATCATGCTTGCTAGAAACTTTTCTAGGTTCACTAGTTTCATTTGCCTTGTCAATTCTATGAGACGGGCTGGCACAACCATCAATATCCTTGCTTGCGCATTGATTAAGATGAGCCAAGAAACTACCATCATTGGCAAACCTATTAACACTAGAAGCAGCTGCTGAGACAAGCTTGGTATCTTTAGTGGACATATTTGGCCCCTCTCTCTTTCTCCATGATAAAGATTCATCAAATTTGGGTGCTCTCATTTTGGAATGGCAAGAAGATATCTCCCTCAAATATTCCCTCCTCTCTTCTTTTTCATCACTGGGAACCATTTCACTAGCATCTATTATTCCCCTCTTTCTATCCTTGATTGCATGTAGATGAGCATGCGCAGGAGCAGCCCTAGTAGAAGGCAATGATAGATCTATTTGACCTGTATGGCCTGGGTAACATTCCACTTGCTAATGTGCTTCACATCCAAACTTTCAAACATATAGTTTAGAGAAAAGAGAGAGAATAACATTATTCAATGACAATGCGGACACTGGATACTACTAGATACCATCTTAGCTCCCCATTTCCAAACTGGTCGCCCGCAATTATTTTTAGTAAATTTTTTAATGAAATATAACCAATGACAACCATCGATAACCAACAAAAAAATGAACATCTATTCACAATAATTAGATATTTTCAATTTTATTAAATTATCATTTTAGAGTACAAAGTAGTTTCCTGAAAATTCAGGATTAAATATTCTTCAATTGGTTCCTTTTCAGATTCTTCCATCACTTGGAATCCAATATTCTCCTAGAACTTCTTCACTTGATGTGCTGCTGGCAACAACAACTTCTCAACACCCAAGCTGGCCAAAAGCTAACAAAAGAGACATGGAAAATACGTTGGCAAAAATGATCCAAAAAAAGATCCAACAATATAACAATGTATAAATATGTTCGAAGTACAGTTAGCAAAGCAAACGCTCATATAAAATCATGAATACCTTCTCAAGATCATCAATGAGAAGATGGCACATCCCCTGTCTCCAGAACTTAATAGAAGTTCCGACTAATGGAAGCTCTGCTATCTTCTCCCCATGGACCCTGCAATGAAGATTTGTCAATAAGCAAATAACATTAATTAAAAAAAATAGGCATGACTACAGACTCAAATATTACTCAGACAAGAAGTGGATACAATTATAACTGTGTATTTTCTCTGGAAAAATATAAAAAGGAAAAGAGATGAAACTTACCTTATTGTAGCTACCGATATCATCTCATCATCCTCATTTTCAAGTATGAGGGTGTAGAAACCCCCAAGGTCCAATCTTTTCAATTCACATCTGGATGCACAGAATTCATTGAAATCCATGATAAGCTTTTAGAAATAACTTTGAGACGGATATTAAGTCATGAAATATTGCTCAAATACAATAAATTGTACATTTAATCCTTGAAAATAACTCGGACAGTAAAATACACTGGTACAACTTGCTCAGATCAAGTGAATAAAATTGAGGTTTACATTTTAATCAAAATATGCACCATTTTAGCAAGAAATGAATCACATTACATGAATATGGTCAAATCTCACTATAGATGTTGTGAGTCATGCTGGAGTCTCTAAATATGATTAACTCAGCGTAGTTTCTAGGACTCCCTGATATCAGGGCATCATTTAAATTTGTTAGATATTTCATTTCACCATGAAGTATGAACATACCTAACAACCAAATGTAGACTTGTGTTTGTAATCCTTCATCTATTGGGATGAGAAATCCAAACTTGAAACAAACTAATGTAACTTGAGTAGATTCATTAAGTGCGTTCTTCTTTCTGATGTCAAAATCACCCAATGGACTAGCTCTGCTTTTTCTACATTAGGCACTAATGCACATCATGGATATTACTGCATTAAAACTGAAAATTTTACATTAGGTTTTGGTTTTCCACTCTTAAATAATATGTAGAGATTATGAAACAGACTAGAAACTCATTAGGCTAAGAGCTACCTTACTCAACTAGGACACCTTTAGCCAATCAATACACTTTTCGACTAATACATTACTCTTCTAGACTTACCCCTTCTACCATAGTTAGTGCCCCTCAATCGTGATTCCTCGTTGAATAATAGGCCCTTAGAGGTCTTGCCATCTTCCTATGTACGCAAAGCTAGTAATAACTAACTACCCGCGTTAAGACTTATAGAACCAATCGAATCACATTCAGGTCCTACTATGAGAAAATGATGAGAGCTATAATCTAAATCTATGGCTACTAAAATTTTTAATATTCCTTTTGGATAACCCCAAAACCGAAAATTCATTCGATATTATGCTTTTTCAAAAAATCAAAATCTAACTCAATAACCAAAAAAATCATCAGATATTATACTCCTAAGAAAATGAAAATCTATCTCAATACTAATGCCAGAGTATAAGCCATATGTTGTTATCTCTATGAAGATGAACGTAACCAGAATTCTGAACCCAACAATCCAGTTGGTAAAGCTAAAAACCCTTGTGATCTCATCACAAGAGACATGACATCACTTGACATGTTCAGAACATTGAACTCTTAAGGAGTGTAAACTCCACACATATCAGTGAGATGTACCAAGAAAATCAAGCCTTGCACCTGTTTCCTCCACATGATCTCATGGAAATAATTCCTCATGCTGATTATGTAACCTACGAACAGAATTATACCCTATCCTATTACTGCTTTATGTTCTTTTTTATCCAGGTGTATGCAAAGAGCAACATGTCTGGTCAAAAATCAACATATGCAAGGGATATCACACTAGATAGTATATAGAGATAATGGTTGCAAGGGTTAGGCTTTCAAGCACTGATTCCAAGGGAAGCACAAAGTTGGCCACTGTTGACACTCCAAGTTAAGTCAGAGCACTTTGGGAGCAAAATTTACCTCTCATTAAGACAGAAAGCAATATCTCCCTTAAAGAAAAAGATAAACAAGTAAAAAAGATAAAAATGGTCACACACTAGTCTTAAACGTCAGAAATACCTTTAACCATAAGCATGTACAGAAATCTAGAAACACTCTCTAATAGGAAAATCATATAGCTGTTTATTTCACGATTTGGGTTTCATGATATCATCATCAAGGATCTCATGCTATTACGTAATGTAGATTTCATCAAGTAATTTGTCTATGCAAATCTCAATCATGTGAACAAAGATAATCACCTTGTCATATATAAAAAGAAAAATTCAAAGAGATTATTCACTTCCAATACAAGGAGGTCGCCATCACTCTCGTCTATCGGATTTCAAATTGGGTGATTGTGAGAGTGTCATTGACTGGACTCATAGTTCAAAAAACTTCTTGAACTTTGTGTCACTACCCAAGCTGTCCAATTTGACATCCAATAGCAAGTAGCAATTGTGGCCTCCTTGTATCAAAGATAGATGGTCTCATAGTATACAATCCCTATGTAAATTAGTAATTAAGATAATAGCTCCTACCCAGTGCAAATTAGGCAAGGTTTCACCTTTAAGTAATTTGATCCATTTTCAACCCTCTTGGTTATCACTTTTTGGGCTCTAAAACTACCTTATTTTATCATAGTGTATGTTAGGTAATAAAATTCTAATTGTGAAACCTTTTTTAAAAGCAAAACCTACAAGTATCCCAAGCAGCAATAAATTGTATCAGAAAAATTTATGTAAGATTGCACTCACAGTTGAAAGAAATGATTTACTTCTTAACTAAAAACTTCATAGTATCATTCATCAGAAAAAACTTTGCCTGTTATTAGAAAGGAGATCCACAATCTGTTGGTCCAGGGTTCAACAATCGGAATGAAACACTCATGTAAGATATCAAATGCAACACAAAGTTTGCAATGATACCCTGTCATCTCCTCAATCTCTTGGTTATTGCACTTATTGCGACTTCTCCTAGCTCTGAGAAGTGTCCAAGTTATGCCTGAAATATTTGTTGGAATTCGTTTGCCTAGAAGGTCATTTATGCATGTATGAATCTACAAACAATAAGAGCAAGAAGCATTAGAAAATACCATAATTACCTACAATTTATTACATTTCAGTGACCAATTTCAAACAATGTAACTTAACTAAAATTAAATCAAAAGTACACAAAAACTTGTGGATAAAGGCATAAATAAATTCCAACTTATAGTTAAGAAAGGTATGCCTACTGTTCTGACAGTAAGAAGATTCTATCTAGTAAGATTCTACGAATTCCTTTCACTCTACTAGAACAATATTTGTCTTAGTAACTGTCTTAGCAAGCCCTACATATCTCTTAGGTTCCATGTATTGACATTTTAGACAGCTTATGGATGCAAAGAATAAAAGCCTAAAAATACTTGTACTTTTAATAGCATGGACTAGATCAGATGTAATTCACATTACATGAGCGGCGATGAAAATGTTGCAATATACCAGCCTACTAGTGCAATGACAAAGTCAATACCCAAAATAGTCGGCTACATTATGAAACAAGTCACCGGATCAACTAACATAAGACCTAATGAGCTAGGCAACTGAATTTGTGAAGGTGCATCCAACCTAAAGGCCACTTAACATTGATTGAGGCCTGTCACTTAGCAATATTACCCTTAATACATGAAGCATGGGACAGGAGGATAGACATTGGGAAAGGGTCAAATCAATAAAGAACAAGAAAGCAAGAAAAAGATAACGAGGAACAATAAGAAATGATGATTTGCTTAGAAAAGTTATTATATTTGCATTTCTTTTTATATTAGAAAATATATATTTTCCCCTCGAAAGAATAAAAGATATGCAGTTGTACCCTTAATGAATGACAAAAACTGGCATCTGTTGGTGCAGTAAATAGAAACTGGGTTAGAATAAGTGAGGTAGGTAAAGACCTTTTGCTACCAAATGATATATGTCTATTGAGGGTAGATATTGGAGGAGATGGTCTATGTTTTCAAAAGGTTGATAAGGCAAAAAGAGAGGATACAATATCTTAAAAGGTGAAGGTTGTTAGAATGCATGCTAAGGCCTCCACTTCCATAAAAGAAAAGATGCTAAGTTGGAAAGAATAAAGTGGATCAATACTTCAGCAAAGGTCCAAAGGGCTAAACTGGGAGTAAGGAAGGTGTACCTTGGTGGAAATAGAAAAATTTATAGACACTTGTGGTTTCTCATCATAGAAGGTGACTACCTAAATGTGATCCGATGGGCAAAGAAAGGAGTTTTTGGTCCTTGGTCCTTGTAGAGTGGACTAAATTTGTCGGAGAGTCTCTTAATCAATGCAGTAACCAGTCAATTTCCTTCTAATAAGGGAAGGTGTGGGGTATTCAATCATCTGCATTGTTTGGAGTTCCTTACATTTCTCTCAATTTATGTGTTTTGCTAGCTTCATGGCATCATCAACTTGCACAAAAAATAAAATAGGAAAGGGAAAACTCAGCTTAGGTGGAAGGAAGAGAGATTTTTTTTTAAATTACTATTTAATTAGTACTACTCCCAAATTGGATAAAGTGGTCAGTTCCTGATGCCAAATAGAAGTTTAATAGGAGAATTGAGGATATTGATTGAGCGTTTAGTATTAGACGTGGACATCAAGACCACAATGGTGGTGTCAAACATGCATATGCTCTCCTTTTTTCTTGGGTATTAATGTGAACGTTACACTTTCATTTTTGATATTTGATCCTGCAAAGTGTTGGATGAGGATAAAAAGAGACAGAACATAGAATATTTTTTATGAAAGACAATTATTGTTGTGCTAGATTTAGTAATCAGGCATGTCAATTTTAATATTCTTAAGCATTCAAACATGCAATCCACCAAAATTCTTTGAAGCATATACATGTCTATGACTTTATGTATCAAGGCCATCAAAAGGTAGTGTTAGATAACCAAGAGTCAAAATATTTTCCAAATATTATAATGTCACAACAAGTAACCATAGATAATCTATCCCCATGCAACTAAAAATTATTCAACCAATAAAATAAAGAGATGAAAAAGATTAGCATACATCTGAGCACTTCTTGCTACAAAACCAATTCCCTTCTGGATAGCTTTTCAGCACCATGGGCCCTCTTTCATTGCAACAACCCACATGATCTGAAAATAAACAGATAAAATGCCACTTTAAGCATTTAACTGAAAAGAAAAAGACGAAAGGAAATGTCTTTTGATATAGAGAGAAAACTCCTAATTACGCTCACACTGCTCGCAATAAACAAATGTCTTTGCAGTGAAATGATCACTATCAGCATTGCTTTCACCCCGCCCACATATGGCACAACAACACGATGGACAAAGCCAATCTCCTTCAGGAAAATCCTATAGAAAAAACACATTTCAGATTAGTTACAAATGATTGACAAGCAACTAATGCAACTTAGAAACTTGTTTGACTTGTATAGAAAATTCCTTCTACTATTATTTTATTCAATTGCTAATTCCGTTGTCCTGGATTTAGGGATTTGTCAAGACAGTTTTGTTTGAAACATGCTTATCCGCTACATGAAAGTTAATAAAAATGTTTAAGAAAAGTGTGATCATCTCATCAAGTTTTGTGTACAATCAATCAAACATGTCCAACTACTGTGATTAAGACAACAAGCGGTATTTTCAAAGTTAAAGAGAGAAAATTTCACAAGATAGTTATTCAACCAAAAGACACTGAGAGAGTTCATTATTATACATCATTGCTAATTGGAAGCAAACCAATATATTTCACTGCTAATTGGAGTGAGTGCCCACAAATTAAGCATTCATCATTGTTATCCACTCCATTTATTGAAATACGCACGAACAAATATGATGGGGGAGGAAATGAAGATAACACACAACTATTTAACCAAGCATTGTTCATTTATGAAAAATAGGAAACCATTTTCCTAATACAACATTAAGACAGTTTATCAATATCTAACAAAAGAGTATATGAAACAAGATTAATGATCAAATTTCTAAGAAACTAATTAATACAGCCATTGCACAAGGTAAATTCAGCAATATACATAGCAAAAAGAAATGGGAGACCTACCTTTAGGTGGAGGCAGGCCAAATGATATGCAGAGGGGCAGCAGTCACATAGCACAAGTTCTCCTCCATAGTAGCAGATTGAGCATATTTCATCATTTTCACACTGATTATAATCTGCTTTCTTTCTCTCACAAGATTTCAGCCTTATGTCTTTCAACACACTCTGATCCAGCATTTGCCTTTGGCAATCATAAGGTGATCTCGCATCCTCCATAAAAATTTGGGTGGATGGGGTCTTGACATGGGTCTCAAAATTTGCAATACGATAGACTTCGCTGCAACAATTACACTTGATCCCTACTTTAGTTGCTTTTGCTTCTCCTTTAACACAACGATCCTCTCCATCCACATAATAAGACATGTTTTCCCTTGGTAATATCACATAATGATCTATCATCCATGACAAAATAGTTCAAGTAGAGGGCTTATTAGATCTCAATGACACATCCCTTGACTTCTTTTGGGTGCCAAGAAGGTTACGAAGCTCACGGCAAAGGCCCGTTGGTTCATATTTTTCTGAGAGACACTGGAAGCCTTAAAAATTTTATCTCCTTGTCTATCAGTGGCTCTGGTCAATTGATGTTGTCGTTGTTTCTTTCTGATAGAGGATCCCCTAGTGCACAATGGAGACAAGGAAAATGGTGGAGAGACTGAATTTGATAAATCAAGCTCTTTATTGGCATTGCTGCACAATGGAGGTGGGCGGATTGAATTTGCTAAATCAAACTCTCTATTGGCATTACTGCACAATGGAGCGAAAGAAGATGGTGGGGGGACTGAATTTGCTAAATCGAGCTCTCTATTGGCACTAGTGCTCAGTGGAGGCCAGGAAGATGGTGGGGGGGCTGAATTTGTTAAATTGAGCTTTCTATTGACATGACCTTTTCGGGTTGCTCTGTTTATTTTTTCTTTGCTAATTCTCGTATCCCTTCTCACCATAGACTTCTTAGTGACAGAGGAGTCCCTCATTTTGCTGCCATTTATGCTCTACACCAAGCCCATGATTTCTCTGTCTAGTGATAAACAAGCAGTGTGAAGCGAAGCATAGCGCTTCCCTTTCGGTGAATTATACCTCCTGTCATACCTTAACTTCTTCCAGGTATAAGAAAGTGACCACCCTACAGCCAAGAGATGCTCCATTACTTTTGGGGCGATCCATTTATCAATCTTTATCTTCTGGCCTTCACTGATATCACTCTTAAATAGAAGAAGATAATCTTTTAGAGCTACAGAAGAATACACTGGCTTCAAATCTTTGACCTTCTCGATTAACCCAGATTTCTTCAATATGGAAGTGACCCAGTCTTCTTCTTCTTCTAACACAGGAGCTTTAGACAATGAGAAATCTCCCATTTCAACATCAGAAACTACGTCCATAGTGGAAGAACCAGAAGTTAATTCTTCATTAGGTGCACTACTAGTAGAGATGGGGAGCTTTGGAGTACCTCTTTTTATAGTTTCAGAGTTAAAGGAAAAATTGGGTGGAGAGTTCAGGCTAGGAGGGCAGGGTTCATCTATGGTGGAGCCTGTCTGGTCGATACAAATACTAGTAGAACATTGTTCTTCTTCTTCTTCACTGTCTAGTGATAGGCAAGCAGTGTGAAGCAAAGCATGGTGCTTCCCTTTGGGCGAATTATACCTCCTGTCATGCCTTGACTTCTTCCAGGTATAAGAAAGTGACCACCCTACAGCCAAGAGATGCTCCGTTATTTTTGGGGCCATCCATTTACCGATCTTTATCTTCTGGCCTTCATGGATATCACTCTTAAATAGAAGAAGATAATATCTTAGAGCTATAGGAGAATACACTGGCTTCAAATCTTTGACCTTCTTGATTAACCCAGGTTTCTTCGATATGGAAGACCTTAGGTCTTCATCAGTGACCTAGTATTCTTCTTCTTCTACAACAGGATTTTCAGATAATGAGAAATCTCCCATTTCAACATTAGAAATTACGTCCAGAGTGGAAGAACCATAAGTTAGTTCTTCATTAGGTGCATTGCTAGTAGAGATGGGGAGCTTTGGAGTACCTCTTTCTATAGTTTCAGAGTTAAAAGGAAAAATTGGGTGGAGAGTTCAGGCTAGGAGGACAGGGTTCATCTATGGTGGAGCCTGTCTGGTCGATACAAATACTAGTAGAACATTGTTCTTCTTCTTCTTCTGTGTCTAGTGATAGGCAAGCAGTGTGAAGCGAAGCATGGTGCTTCCCTTTGGGCGAATTATACCTCCTGTCATGCCTTGACTTCTTCCAGGTATAAGAAAGTGACCACCCTACAGCCAAGAGATGCACCATTATTTTTGGGGCCATCCATTTACCAATCTTTATCTTCTGGCCTTCATGGATATCACTCTTAAATAGAAGAAGATAATATCTTAGAGCTATAGGAGAATACACTGGCTTCAAATCTTTGACCGTCTTGATTAAACTAGGTTTCTTCGATATGGAAGGCCTTATGTCTTCATCAGTGACCCAGTCTTCTTCTTCTTCTTCTTCTACCATAGGATTTTCAAACAATGAGAAATCTCCCATTTCAACATCAGAAACTACGTCTAGAGTGGAAGAACCAGAAGTTAATTCTTCATTAGGTGCATTGCTAGTAGAGATGGGGAGCTTTGGAGTACCTCTTTCTATAGTTTCAGAGTTAAAGGAAAAATTGGGTAGAGAGTTCAAGCTAGGAGGACAGGGTTCATCTATGGTGGAGCCTGTCTAGTCGATACAAATACGAGTAGAACATGGTTCTTCTTCTTCTCTGTCTAGTGATAAGCAAGTAGTGTTAAGTGAAGCATAGCGCTTCCCTTTCGGTGAATTATACCTCTTGTTATACCTTGACTTCTTCTAAGTATAAGAAAGTAATCACCCTACAGCCAACAGATGCTCCATTACTTTTAGGGCCATCCATTTACCAATCTTTATCTTCTGGCCTTCACTGATATCACTCTTAAATAGAAGAAGATAATCTCTTAGAGCTACAGGAAAATATACTGGCTTCAAATCTTTGACCTTCTCTATTAACCTAGGTTTCTTCGATATGGAAGGCCTTATGTCTTCATCATTGACCCGGTCTTCTTCTTCTTCTTCTTCTGCCTGGTCGATACAACTACGAGTAGAACATTGTTGTTGTTCATCTTCTCTCTTATATACCATACAAGCTCGATAGAGACAGTGATAAACCTTGCCACTTTGTGAAAGTAGCGGTGGTGCGTCGCCCACCTGCGCTCCAACTTCCAGCCAGATGCCATGAGAGGTATCTTTGCTTTCCTCATCATCTCTTGAAGGAGTCCTCTTTTATTCCCCCTTTGGCTTTTGAGATTCAAATATTCAGTTATGGCCTCAGGGCAATATTCAACTTCTAGTTCAACTTCATCGTGCACAACCTTATAGGAAACCTTTGGGGTCCACGGAGTTTCTGATTGTTCTCTTTCTCTTTCTAAGATACCCATCATTTCATTGCTTTCATCTCTCTCACTGTAACTTCCTGTGATTTGTGATAGCAGCTCGGAGGTGGGTTCTTTTTCTCATTCTTCATTAGCCGAATTGTCCTCAAAATCTAAGTCGTATCGACGCAGAGATGAACATCCACAAGTTCTCAAACCATCGATCTTAGCAATGCGCTCTGTGCTTTCAAACCCTTCTCCAACCTTAGAGACTTGATTCCGTTTCTTAGTCATCTGCACCACACTATTGTGTTAATTGATGGAGAGAAAGAGAGAAAACAGAACAGAACCACAACATTTTTCAGCAGAGGAAGAGAAAGAGTGCAACCCAGAATTGGTTTTCAGGAATTTGAAATCCAGGAATTTGAAATAGGAGAAGAGATGTGCATAGGGAGGGATAGAAGAATAAATGCAACCTGGTTTTCCTTGTTTTTTAACAAAGAAATAAGTAATTCTTTAGAGAATTGTAAACTCAGGCGGTGCCCGGAGTTTTAGAGAAACAGAGGATCAACCCAAGTTACCTGGTTTTCAAAAAATTTACAGATAAACGATTCCTCTGAAGGGAAAGAGAAACCAACAGTACAAGAAAGAAGGCTTCAACAGAGATGTAAAAAATCCAATAGGGAAATAAAGAACTTACATGGTTCTAAAAAATTTACTGATAACTAATTCTTCCTGAGAGAGAGCAATTCAACATGGTTAATGTTATTCAAAATCTTAGAGAGAGAAAGAGCGAGTGTACCTCAACACGTTCTCCAATTCCAAAGCAGCAGCCATTACCCTTGTGCATCCTCACCTCAAACTCATACTCCAAGAAAAACGCAGAGAGATAGATAAAGATTTTAGAGAGAGAAAAGAGAGAAATATTTTAGAGAGAGAAAGATTACACTGAAACATAAAAACAAAGCAGAAAAAACCAGATAACCAAGATTATACTGAGACGTAAAAAGATTATACAGGGGACCAAGAAAGATGAAGAACAACGTAAAAATAATAGCAGTGAACCAAGAAACAGAGAGAGAAAGAGATTATTGAAATAGGGGACCAAGAAAGCAGAGTAACAAATTAAAAAGAATAGCAGCGAACCAATAAACCAGAGAAAGATAAATATTTTAGAGAGAAAAAGAGTTACTGAAACAGGGGACCAAGAAAGCAGAGGATCAACGTAAAAAGAAGGGCAGGGAACCAAGAAACCAAAGAGAGAAACCTTTTAGAGAGAGAAAGAGAAAGATTACACTGAAACATAAAAATAAAGCAGAAAAAATCAATGAACCAAGATTATATTGAGACGTAAAAAGATTATACAGGGGACCAAGAAAGAGGAAGAACAACGTAAAAAGATTAGCAGTGAACCAAGAAACCAGAGAGAGAGATTTTAGAGAGAGAAAAGTTGACTGAAACAGGGAACCAACAAAGCAGAGGAACAACTTAAAAAGAATAGCAGTGAACGAAGAAACCAGAGACAGAAGGTTTAGGAATAGAGAGAGAAGACAGAGAAATTTCATATAAGTTTAAGTTTAGAGAGAGAAATCTCATATAAGTTTAAGGTAGAGATAGCTCTCATGAGTTCAAAGATAGAGAGAGTCCTGGTGAATTGGGCAGAGAGAAAGTCCAGAAGGTTTTATACGTTCCAATGGGTGAACCGAATAAAGTGATGCCACATCAGCACCAAGAATATTCAGAATTTGAATTTCTCTCTCTTTTTCTTACTGGTCACCGCGTATCATTCTTACTTTTTGGAACATCGGGCAGGAAACTGTTTAACTGACTTAATCGGTAAACCGGTCACTACAACGAGCCTAACTAGACAAATCCTGAGCAGTAAAAAAATGTTAAAAATTTAAAAATACAAAAAGAATCTTATAAAATATGAAAAGGCATATTTTAAAAATGATGAAAAAATCACATCCAAATGAAATAAAAAATTAATGAAAAAAATAATAATTTTGAAGAAGGGTGTGGACATAAATTACAACCTTAAACAATTTAATTAAGCCTCACCTTCAAATTTTATCATAATATATAATTTTGATGTAAAATATTATTAAGATTATCTCAAAATCTATTTTCATATCTAATTATAAAATTTTAAACTCAAAAAATAATTAAAATCAAGTAGATCTATAAATATATGAAAATCGTGAAAATAGACGGTGTAGATAATATGTTGTAAGATGCACTATTTGTGAGACTCAAATTTTTTTTTTTCCACAGTCATACATCTCGATGTTGAGATGATTAATTAGAGAGTTTTTCAAACATTAAAAAAACCTTTTCCAATGGATTTTTGATGTGCATCCATAAATGTAATTTTGACATAAAAAATTCTTAAAATGATTTAAAAATCTATTTTCATCCTTAATTATAAAATTTTAAACTATAAAAATGGTCACTTTCCCTCGTTTCAATTTACCAAACAAAAAGTTTTTAAAGATCCACAAGCCAGATATCTTGTAATTAATATTTGTAAGAACTTGAGATTGTACCTCATTTCAACTTACCAAACAAAAAGTTTTTCAAGATCCACTAGCCAGATATGTTGTAATCAGTATTTGTAAGAACTTGGGATGCGTGAGATTTGATGTTGGAAAAGTAATATTTATTTTAAAATTACCTTCAAATTAACATGAAGAATTCCTCTCAAGGATTCTAAAACTCCATTGGTTTTTTTTTTTTTTTGAGTAATTCAATAAGGATGACGAGTCCCTACCTGTTTTTTGAAATTGTTAATGGTTTTTTAATGTGTTAGGTGAGAATAGAAGCCTAGAGCTTAACTGGGGCACAAGTGATGTTACCACCACGACCGCAATCCTATTATAAAAAAAAAAAAAGAAAAACATTGCCACCACCATTATCGTGAAGAAAACTTAGGGTGTGTAAATATTTATCCAAGAAAAATATTTACATACATAAACACTTTGCTGGAATGTTTTTTGCAAAATTTATTTTCTCCCTATTTATTAACACATTTAAAAAGCACTGTGGAATGAATTTTATATGTTTATATTTTGTGAATATATTAAATATATTCCTGCATTATTTAAATATTATAACTAAAAATATATAACTATATTTTTTTAAATACTATGTAGATATTATTAAAATATTATTTATATGTTAAATATAAATATGATATAGTATATATTGCATTGTAAATATCTATTTTATAAATCAAATATATTAAATAATATATCAAAAAAGTTTATATAGAGCTGATGCTCTAAACAATCAAGTTAGAGCCTATCTCGAAAATTTTATTAGAAGAGGTTGTTTTGATGCTCAAATATCCTCAAATCGTCAAGATGCATGGACAAGAGAGAAAAAAGTGAATTAAGTTTTGGAAATAGTGCATCTTGGGATGCATTTTTGGACGGTTAATTTTCAAGGTTTTCAAATTTTCATAGACCTGCTCAATCTACACTATTTTTGAAGCATTAAATTTTATAATTAAAGATAAAAATATATTTTAAGACTATCACAAAAATTTCTAGTATTGAAACCACATTTCTCGAGACCATTTGAAGGTGCATTCTACTTTGATTTTATATAGGGTGCGGTTTGTATAGAGCCTAGGCTCTAAACAATCAAATTAGAACTTATCTTCAAATCGTATTAGAGAAATTTGGTTTCAATACTGAAAATATTTGTGATAGCTTGAAAATATATTATCATCTTTATTTATAAAGTTTAAAACTTCAAAAATAGTGTCGATCAATAGATCTATGAAAACTTGAAAATCTTGAAGACTGACGGTCCAAAAGTGTGCTACAAAATACAATATTTCCAAAGCTTAAAATCCATTTTTTTCTCATGTCCATACATCTTGATGTCCAGATGATCAATTTAAGGATATTTGGGCATCAAAACAACCTCTTTTAGTGAAATTTTTGTGGTAGGCTCGAATTTGATTGTTTAGATCCTCGACTCTATATAAATTTTTCTCTTTTATATAATATACAATAGGGTGCTGTTTGTATCGAGCCTAGGCTCTAAACAATCAAATTAGACCCTACCTTCAAATAGTATCGAGAAATGTGGTTTCAATACTTGAAATCTTTGTGATAGCCTTAAAATATATATTTATATTTATTTATAAAGTTTAAAGCTTAGAAAACAGTGTAGATTGACATAACTATAAACACTTTGAAATATTGGAAATTGAAGTTCTAAAAATGCATTACAAATACACTATTTCCAAAACTTGAAATCCATTTTTTTCTTATATCCATTCATCTTGATGTCAAGATGATCAGTTTGAAGGTATCAGGGCATCAAAACAACCTCTTCTAATGAGTTTTGAGGTAGGCTCAAATTTGATTGTTTAGAGCCTCTGCTCTATATAAGCGTTTCCCTACATAATATTATAATATAATATAATATAATATAATATACATATTATATATTATATATAATATAATATAGTATAATATAGTGTATAATATAATGTAAATATATAATATTTATCATATAACATAATATAATATAAATATTAATAACATGTAATATATATTATACATTTTATATAATATATCGTATGCAATATAATATAATATGATATTATGTAATACTATATTATACTAATATGTATTACCTGTACATAATATAATATAAACTAATGTACTAATTATATAAAATATTATTTATACATTTTATATTAAATATTAATGAATATAATATAGACTAGTATATTATTTATATTTTATTATATATTATATAAATATATTATATTATAATATAATATAAATATTATCTATTATATCAAGTATAATGTAATATAATATACTGTAATATAATACAACATAAATATATATTATACTAATACATATTATCTAATATTGTATAATATTATAATATAAACTAATATATTATTTATATAACATATTATTTTTTATATTTATAATAAATATTATTAACATATAATTTATATATTATATATTATTTAATGTATAAAAATATTAAATGATTTATATTATATTGTAAGGAAAATGACCTTGTGCGTCCCTCACATACCGATGGCTCCATAGGACCCCACGTACCTATCGTCAGATATTGTGGTTCATCGAGAAACGGGTAAAGTGACCTGTTAAGCCGGTTACCCTTTCTTCTGTTGTGATAACCTTTTCTCTCTCTTGACAATCTACTTCACTCTCTAACCTTGCTCTCTCCTCTCATATGATTTCGAGTACCGAAGTTCTCGCAAGCTGCCAGAATGGGCAAGAAGGTGGGTTGCTGGCCTTATCCTCTCCATTTTATCTCTCTCTCAAATAAATCTGGCGCCATTCTCTTAAGGTGGGAACCACCCTTTTGCCCCATCTCTGAAATTTTTCCATTTCTACAGTAACAAGTCAGTAGCAAATTAAGTACTGACATTGCCCTTTTTTCCTATCCCTCGCATCTTTGCGTGCACTTAAAGAGCGTTGAAGTAATCTACAAGACGATGGATTCCAAACTCATCCATTTGGTAAGTAGTTTGCTTCACCATTTTAGCTCGACCATAAGAGATAATAGGCCATGCAAGAACTTCTGTGATTTGATATAAGGAATTTTCTTCTGGTTTTTAGTAAGATTTCGATTCCAGATAAACATTGGGCTTTGGCAAGCTGCCTAATTACTAGGTCCATCAAATACCGATCCCTAACTACACCTGGTAGCTCAAGAGTTAAGTTAAAGATCTCAATTATTTGATCAGGGTTGCTCAAGCCGAGTTGAAAGTTATGGTTTGGGGATTATTAGATTGAGAAACACAAGTGTAGTAACGGTGAGAGTACATAATAGCTCAGCGTTTGGGAAAGAAAGTTCGCTTTTAACTAGGTTGCGCGCTCACGAACACACACAGATTGCACATATTTTAACTTTGGAAAATAAGAGAGGAGGAGGCATAGGGATTAGGAGGTTGAAAATAGTCAATCAGGTTTTAATTGCTAAATGGTGGTAACGGTCTTCACAAGATGAAAAGTAGTTATGACATGAAGTATAGGTGGCAAAATATGGTTTAAATCCTTCAAATATCCTGAGTGCTAGAGGTAGAAATGGAAATCGACACTCACATATTTGGAAAGGTATATTGTTCATGCTGTCTTTTTTTGAAAGATATACCAGGTGGAGTGTTGGAAATAGAGAAAAAAATTCTTTTTTGGCAACATAAGTGGATGGGTACTCTAGCTCTAAAGTTCTTGTATCCAAATTTGTTTCATAGAGTCATGCAGCCTATGGTGAAGATCAATGATATTTTTCAAAGGACTAATAACTCTGTGGTTTGGAAAATAAGTTGTACTTACAACAAAATGCCCCATAAAGTTATTGAATAGATTACAAATTTACTTGAGTCATTGGAGGGAGTTTATGTTTCAAGCCTTTTGGAGGATGAGAGTCTTTGGGAGTTTGAAAATGATGGATTTTTTTTATTAAATCAGCCTACAACCTTACTTTTCCATGATGGCTTCCAATGGAGCCAACCAAACTGATGAATATTTGGTAATAGAAAGTTCCCCACAAGGTGCAGGCTTTTGTATGGATTACATCGCAGGGTAGAGTTATGACGATTGAATTCTCAAGAGAAGAGGTAAAATGTTGATGAATGTCTGATTATTTTGTAAAAGTGATGAGGAAAATGGAGATCATATGTTTCTCTAGTGCCCTTACTCTTATGAGATATGGTGTTGGGTGTTTCAAAAGATGGGCTTCATGATGTTTTGACCACCTTCATGCATGTAGATTTTGGATCAATTGATATTAATGGGGTTACTGAAGATTTGTACTATGATTTGGGACATCTTTAGAGCTGATATCATTTGGGAACTTTGGTTGGAAAAGAATAAACGAACATTTGATGGGAATTTCTTTGGGAATTCAAATGGTTAAAAGTAGAATAATGCATTTGGTGTGGAGTTGGTTTAACATTACAAAGGGGAGCATGGGTCTCTAAGGTAGATGTAGAGTTATATTTGAAAAATCCCAATTATTTTGATGTTGTTAAAGTGCAGGTGGGAGCCTCTGGGTTGTGTTAAGCTTAAATTTGATAGTTCCTCTTTGGACAACCCAAGTTTGGCAGTATTCAGCAAGCAGTGTATAGGATGATGGTGGATTTTTTGCTTTGCGGGAACTTGTGGTTATGCCTCGACCAATCATGCTGAGATTGCAGCCTTATTGCAAGGAGCAAAATTATTAAGAGAGAGAGAGAAAGTTATTGATTTTTTTGCGATTCGCTTTTTTTATTAATTGGTTACAATTACATTGTCATTTGCTAATATTTTGTATACAAATATGAAAGGATTCGGTCAGCCGGCTCTTCTCTGGGATTCTGTACGTCAACGGTTGTGATCGCCTGAAGTTTTAGATGGAGATCAGCGTGGTTTTTACTTCCCCTAGAACTACAGTAATCAAAATAAATGCCCTCTGACATTTGCAGAGGGCATTACGGCAGAGCGTCTCTCCCTCTCGAAATGGGAACTCTCTCTCTCTCTCTCCATCTGCCGCCACCTCTTGCTCTCTCTCTCTCTTACTCTCTGTAACTCCTCTCTCTCTCTCAATCCCTCTATAGCTCGCCCCTCTCTCTCAATCCCTCTATCGCTCGCCCCTCTCTCTCAAACCCTCGCTGCCCCTCTCTCTCTTCCTCGCTGCCCCTCTCTCTCAATCTTCCTCGCTGCCACATTCTCTCAATCTCTCTATCGCTCACCCCTATCTGCCCTCGCTCTCAATCTCTCTCTCGCCTACCCCTCTCCGCCCCTCTCTCTACATCTCTCGCTTCCCCTCTCTCTCTCTCTCTCTCAAAATACAACAAAAAACAGGTTTTTTTTTTTTGAAATTTTAGTAAATTTTTGTACTCCATTGTTCCTGCAAAGATGATTGGGGCAATCTCCAGTGGAGTTGACGTTCATCTGAGGTTCAGGTATGCTATCTTTGAATCTTTGGGCCATTACTATTTTATTTTGATTTTTAAAGTTGATTTCTTTATGTTTTTTTGGATATCTTTGAATCTTTTCTATAACAGTGCTTTATTTTGATTTTTACAGCTGATATCAATTTTTTTTTTTGTGGATTTCGATTTTGTTTGTTCCATTTCGAGTTTTGGGGGTTTTGGTTGTCCCAGTGCGTAAGCTTTGCTCTGAGGTTCGTTCTCAATATGATAAAACTAGTTTCTTGTTTTATTTGGGTCTGGTATGTGGGGGCCTTGGTTGCAATTTCTTCTCTTCCTTTAGTGGCATCTGGTTTACCTTCCTTCCCCCACCCACTTCCTAGGAGTTAAGCGGTCTCCTAGTTATATCAGGCTTCTTTTCTTAACTTATAAATTTTTTAAAGAGATACAGGTCCTACTTTTCTATTTTGTATTGTTGTGTCATTCTCATCATGCTATTTTCCTTGAAAATCTCAATGGATATCTGTGGGTAAGTTTATTTTTCTCCCAGTTTCTCTTGTAATGTACTGCACAGTTATGCAATCATACTCATGATAAGCTAATCCCACCCAAGATCTGAATTTTTAAAACCGTCAGGGCATTTTTTTTCAGAACTGAATAAATTTCCAAAATCCTGTAATTATTTTTTTCAGAAGACATAATTGTAGCATTGAATATGTCAAGATCGACATTTCTGTTGTATGATTGTCTTTCTTGATATTGATAATATATTAGATATTGATAATATATTAATCAAATTTGATTATGTCAATTTACTAATAAAATTTGATCCTGGGATTATATCACATTTTTGTGAAGAACTAAATGACAAGAAGTTCTCCTTATGTTCTTTCAATATGAGAATTATCATGTTTGGGAGAGATCTATGAGACTATATTAGTGGAGCAACCAATGAACCTACTAAAACCGCAAAGTGTAAGTTTGTAATAGCTTAAACTAAGATGTTGGAGAGTTTTTTTATATTGATATCAGGTTTTAAAATATGTTATGATGGACCATATTGGACAGGGCTGGTGTTGATCTATTATACTGATATCAGGTTTTAAAATATGTTATGATGGACCATATTGGACAGGGACTAGAGCTGATCTATACAATGGTAATGTTCATTGTGACGGGTATGAATTGAAAAATAATATAAATACATTTTAAATTAAGGGTGATGTTCGTATAAGGTATTCACCTTATAATAAAAACCTCAATTGTCTTGTTTCTTCCCCTTTGGATCAATACCTCAGTTATTTGAAATGGTGCCTTAGTTGTTCATCATTTTGAATACTCATAGCTATTTGGGTTTATAATGAATGGGTCTGGGTTTTCCAACTTGAAATTTCTTAGAGCATGCATTTTGAATCTTGCGAAATCCATCTCTTTGGGATAGTGAAGGTTCACCCAAAAAAGTTCACATATAGTTATTCTAGGTGCTTGCCTATATTTTTTTCTTAGCTAGTTGGACTTCTAAGAAGCTAGGATAGGAACTTAAACTTGAATAATCTATATCTACTATGAACACATGCACCAGTCATCGCCTGCATCCAAACATCATAGATTGACATTGAAGCATCATAATTTTACATTGTAAAGTGTTGAAAGCTATATGCATGAATTTAACCGTTTGTGTTTCATATGGTTATGATGTAGTTCTTCATAGTTTTCTTGTCACTTCTATTTAGAATGAATCTCAAGAACCAGTTCCCTCCATTATTTTTGTAAACGCAGACCAATATTTGATCGAATGCTCGTCTTTATCACAAAAACACGAGATAACTATAGAAAGCCTTTCTACAAATGCTCCAACTGGAAGGTATTAGACATTCATTCATCAAAATAATGTAGAAGCACATTATTGATCAATTGTAAGCACAAACCGAAAACCCTTTATCTGCTTGTGTTAACCACTATAATGACATAGGATGCAACCGTATGGTGTGGTACGACGAGATCCTTGGCAAGACAAGAAGCCTATGGTCAGAAGATTTGTGTCACAAAGCCCAGATGCTTGTGTCATTGATGGAGTACATCTTGTTGTATATGAAAAAGAGAAGCCCAAAGTTGTTGCCATGATCCTTGAGAAAGTAGTCGTTCTAAAATTTATTATTATAAGTACAATTGTACTTATCTGCTGATGTTTGTCATTCTTTTCCTTTTGAATTGAATGGGTAATTGTTTCATGGTATCATTACAATTGTAGTTCAGTTTTCACATCCCTCCTTCTTGTTTGGTGATGTATTGTAATATGGTTAGTGTTAGTGTCTTTGCACAGTAATGCAATTGAGTACAGTATTGCATTTTGGTTATTCTATACATAAGAAAAGGTTGTTTGGTGTGCTTTTGCTCATTGAAATTCGACATTCTACCAAAAAAACTCGAAACTCTCCTAGATATATGCATTGGTTGGGTTGCACAGCTGCAGCTATTCATATAATACTAATAATTGGGAGTGATGATCACATTTTTGTTCCACTTTGATTTCATGAGTTTGACCCCAAGTTACATATCAAAAAGAAAGTGTTAAGCAAGTGAGGAATCTTAAATTCTTAAACTATTACTACTTCAATGTAACTCATCCAGGATATTTGGCATTCCAAGACAATATAAAAGTTCGTCTCATTCGTCAAGTAAACTCATTGAGCACATGAAAGACAAAAATGGATACAAAGTGAAGGTTATTTTATTCTCCAATAACTGAAGAAATTATCTCTAACTTCTTTAAATCAATTCATTAGTAATAGAGCAAGGGATGCTGCATTATCATTTTTATTATCTTAAATTAGAAATGCGCAAGCTGGCAGAAATAGAGTGGTTATCTTTTACCTTGCATGAGCAAATAACCTATTTATCCCTTACGTTTGGAACCTCGTGGAAGATTCTTTCATAATCATTAAACAATATGGTTTGTCTTACCAGTAGAATTTCAGGATTGAAATTTAACCTATAAAGAGTAATATGCTGCTCATTTGAATATGATTTATTTAAGCTGAATATCAGTTGAAACAAAAGCAATATGCACAACGATTGACCAAGAAGGGAAATAAAATAAATCAGAAAACTCCACCCAAGAGATGATAAGATGACAAGGTCTTCTGGATATTGCAATAGGCTTACGGTATGGATACTAGAGCAAGCAATCAAGAATATGATTTAAAAGTTACTCTAAAAACCACACTCGAGGCCCAAGAAACATGTATTTGAGTTTCATATGCGAAAAATCAGAAAGTAAAAAGGTTTAGTTTGGGATATTCAGACATTCAAGTGCAATTTCTGGTTATTAGATTTGGAATTGTTATAGAGATATCTGTAGAAAATTTCCGTAATATAATCCTTCTAAAAGTTTCTATAAATAATGAGTCTTGCTTTATTTGATTGTGAGATATTTTATTCAATCGTGAGTTCGTATTTCATCATTTATTTCTTTGTAACTTGTTTGATACAGAGGATGGTCTAACTGACTCAGTGAAGGGCTTGTCCAATGTGGATGTAATGTAATTTGAGAGGCATTTTGTATTAGCTACTGCAAATGTATACCCCAAATGCATCATATTGCATTTAATATCACAGATTTACAGCATTAAAACTCCAATTTTTCAAAGCAAAAAAACGAGATTTACAGCATTATAACAAACATCCTATTTTTCATAGCAAAAACACACCCAAATGCATCATAGAAAAAAAACCAGATTTACAGCATTAGAACTCCAATTTCGCAAAGCTAAAAAACCAGATTTACAACATTAGAACAAATATCCTATTTTCCATAGCAAAAAACGTAGATCAGTAATGAATACCCCAAATGCATCATAGAAATAAAAACCAGATTTACAACATTAGAACTCCAATTTTTCAAAGCAAAAAAACCAAATTTACAGCATTAGAACAACATCCTATTTTTCATAGCAAAATATGCATAATAGTCATGAATACCCCAAATGCAAACCCATCTCATTGGTTTTCAAACCAATAACCCATATCTATAAACCCATCACAGGGTTTTCAAAACAAAAAAAATGAACGATCCGTTCTATTCGTACTTGTGTGACTACGATTAATATAGGGCTTTCACTTCTGTTCACCAATGAGAGGCGCTGAGGGTGTATTAGGGCTCCTGTAGTTTGTGAAAGAGAGGAAACTGGTTTTTATTTTCGTGTGATCCTCTGGGTTTAAAGAGAGAAAGGGAATGGATTTTGTTTTTTTGTGGTTTAGAGAGAGAGGGAGTGGATGCATCGGTAGAGGGAGAGAGATGGAGTAGGAGATGGGCTTGAGGTAGGTAGAAACTGGGCGCGAGTGAGAGATAGGGGTCCTCTGGTTTTAGAGAGAGAAAGGGAATGGTTTTTGAAATCGTGTGGTTTAGAGAGAGAGGGATTGGATGCATCGGTAGAGAGAGAGATGGAGTAGGAGAAGGGCTTGATGCTGGTGGGCTTGAGGCTGGTAGGCCTGCCATCTCTGCAAGGGTGGGAGTGTAGGC